>NC_034595.1:62587169-62635993 GCF_900095145.1 Mus pahari
CAGAAGTTATGGAAGAAATGGATTTAACAGATATCTACAGAACATTTTATCCTTAGAAAAAAGGATATACCTTCTTCTCAGCACCTCACGGTACCTTCTCCAAAAGTGACCATATAATTGGTCACAAAACAAGCCTCAACAGATACAAAAATGTTGAAATTATCCCATGCATCCTATCAGATCACCACAGACTAAGGCCGATCTTCAATAACAACATAAACAATAGAAAGCCAACATTCATGTGGAAGCTGAACAACACTCTACTCAATGATACCTTGGTTAAGGAAAAAATATTGAAATTAAAGACTTTTTAGAGTTTAATGAAAATGAAGCCGCAACATACCCAAACTTATGGGACACAATGAAAGCATTCCTAAGAGGAAAACTCATAGCTCTGAGTGCCTCCAAAAAGAAACTGGAGAGAGCATACACTAGCAGCTTGACAGTACACCTAAAAGCTCTAGAACTAAAGGAAGCAAATTCACCCAAGAGGAGTTATATTGTTTTGATACTGTTTGTGTGGCCTTTGGAAAATTGCTTGTTTCCTTACAAAACTTTATTTTTGAGATATAGAGAAAGCAGTCATGGATATTATGGAGGTTTTTGAGCACTGGATCAATCCTTTTGCCTCAGCTATGTGGTTGTGGTTCAGAAGAGGTTGCTAAATGGTAAGAACCTGGGTAAACACCCATGACTCACCATTCTCCATGAGCTAAGAAATGAGGAAACAAAGAGCTTCTGTTTATACTTCGTATATCATTTGGTAGAAAGATGGAATGGCTTGGAAAGTCCCTTGAATTTTAAAAGGTGTGTTGTATAAATTCATTGCATAAGCCCTCTGTGTACATTCTTTTGGACTGTATTTAAATACTGCCTTTGAAAGTGCAATACTACGAGATGGACACGAGGTGGCAACATGGAATAGGCTTCTGCATCGTCTGTACATTTTATAAATGAGAGACAGCATTAAATGATTCAGATATCTGTGAGTACATTAGCCTGCAGAGCTCAACATCAAAGAGGATTTGTAGGATAGCAGGAAGTCTGAGCTGTCCTGTGATAAGACATCATTGTGTTTAGTATGAAGACAAATGTCATTCAATAAACCACTCCAGGGACAGAAATATTCTATAATTGTGTTGTCTGAAATGATAGTAATTAACTACATGTGAATACTTCCGGTGTGGTTACTGTGACAAAGGAGTACACATTTTTCACTGATTAAAAGATAAATAACCATTCTAATAGTTTCTGGGCTGTACAGCACAGAATTCTAGTACATTTCAGCTTTTTTTTTTTAATGGTAAATGATAAATGTTCTAGCCAAAACCCACTTCTAATTTGGGCTTTTAAATTCAATTTTCTTGCTTTGTTTCTCACAGTGGTGAAGGGGTGGTGAGGTAGAAGAAGCGGTGGATGATTGAAAGATGAATTCCTAACACAATAATACAAGCAAGTCAGTAAGAGCTAGAAATCACTGTTGTCTTTTCTTCAGACTACTAACTAAGTGACAGTTATTTCTAAGGTGACATAACATAACAGCAATCCTGAAGTCCTATGATGCTTTGAAAATGAAAAAAAATTATGGTCCAACATGGCATAATGGCTTTTTATTTGTGGCATGAAAATTAAGTGTCATCTAAAAGAGTGAGCTGCCTGTCTCTGCCTAAGGCTGATTAAAGTTTAAAGTAGCAATAAACAACACACAATAGCACTGCTATGGGAGAATTTATGAAGGGAGTTGTCTTTGAGATGGGCAAGGATAATGTAGTTAAGATTTGTTAAAAAGTGGGAAACACAGTTACCAAGTGGATGGATAGTGTGGTGCAGTAACCAGGGGATGCTCTAAGTAAGTTAATCACAGTGACCCTATTAGCTGGCATTGAAGAACTTTACTATCTAGTATAAAACAGGTTAGGCAATTTCCTAAGAAGAGGAGATCTGAACTTATAAGAAAACAAATACATCATGCTCTATGAAGAATGTTACCATGAATTACTCGTATGGGAAAGATAGCGTGGGGTTTCCATAGGAGGTCCACAGAGAAGAGGCATGAAGAAGACCCCAGGATCATTTTGGAAATGTTTGATGAAGCTGTAGTGTTTTGTACTACTATGGCAACCTGGAGGCAGCACTCCACCAACCTAATAATTTAGCTCTGTTTTTGTTCTAATGTTGACAAATGCACTGAGTCATCAGAACAAATCTTTGCTAAAGCATTATCACATAGGTCACGGTAGATAATTTTTAGAAGTGTGCTTGGATTCTGTTTGAGGATGTTTGCACCTATGTTATTAGGATGTCTGTGATTTTTATTCTTTGTTATGTCTTTGTGTAGTTTATATATCAGGTTAATTCTGGCTTCCTTAAAATAACTGGGCAAACTGGATTGCTTCATGTAGAAGAATACAAATAGATCATGGTTTATACCCTACACAAAACTCAAGTCTAAATAATTCAAATACCTAAACACAAGGCCAGATACTCTGCATTTCACAGAAGAAAAAGTCTGGAATATTCTTGAACTTGTTGACTCAGGGAAAGACTAAGTGAACAGGACACTGAGAGCACAGGCACTAAGACCAACAGTTAGTAGATGGGACAACATGAAACTGAAAACCTCTGTATGACAAAGGCCAATCAGGCAAAGTGAGAGGCTACAGAATGGGAAAAGTCCTTTAGCAATTACACATACAATAGAGGGTTAATAACTGAAACATATAAAGAACTAAAAATTGGGCATCAAGAAAACAACACAATTAAAAATGAGGTACAAAGCTAAATAGAGAGTTTTCAAAAATGTAAAAATGGTTGAGAAACATTTAGAGAATTGTATAATATGCTTAGTCATTAGATCATACAAATCAAAACTAGTTTGCGACTTCATTTTACTTCAGTCAGAATGGCTGAGGACAATGAAATAAACAAAAGGATATGGGAAACTAGAAAGGCTTTTTCAATTTTGGTGAGAGTGAAAACCTGTACAACCACTATGGAAATCAAGGCATGGTTCATCAGGAAGCTGGGAATAGATCTTCAAGGTTCAGCTGTACCACTGTAGGGCAGACACCCTACCATAGAAACACTTGCTCTTCCTGTTCATTGTTTCCCTGCTCTTAATAGCCAGAAATTGGAAACAGCTTAGATGTCCACCAGTGGATAATAGAAACTGAAAATATCTCATTTACACAATGTGCTATTATTCAGCTCTTAAAAAATAAAACCATGAAGCTCATAGGAAATGTATAGAGACAAAAGAATTCTGAGTGGTAACCCAAATACTGTATGTATTGTCTTATATGTTGTTATTACTTTTTCAGCTTTCAATAGGCTTACTACAATCCATGTAAACACATATATAGGATATCAAATAAAGGAGTGTGGTTGGGGAGTATTGGTGGGGAACTTTATGGCAATGGAGACATGTGTGAGAGCTGGAGTAGGAGGACTAAACTGGGAGAGCGAGAGAAGAAATGAAAAAAAAAAGAGAGAAACAATGGAGGGATAACTAATTCTAATGCCTATTTGAGGATTCATATGGAGACAAACTACTGTTAAATTTTCTCAAAATATATACATGTATGGAAGAAATCTAAATGGAATCACCAAAATAACAGGAGAGATGATGTCTCATATAGACATCTTTGCCACCAAGTGAATCATCTAATACCAGGAATAGGTTACATCTAATACAATCTTTTGCTAAAGTCATCATGCAAACTCCCCATACAACTCAGGCTATTGACAGGACTGTTGGTTGCTTTTCATAGGCAAGGCCCTATTGCTGAAGGCAACACTTACCCATCTCACTGATGTCAAGTTGGTGCCTAACTAGAGACTATCCCCCTACCCTGCACCCCCTCTCTCCATGCCTGCCCATTCACCTCCCCAACTAAAGACCAATGTTCATGATGCTGGAAGGCATTCTGTATACTACCAGAGAAGAAAGGTAATCTCCAACCCAGCTACAACTCTGAGGTCCATGATATTGACCTTCCTGCATGACAGGCTACTGCAATAGTGGCACAAATGTTCATGGTGCTAGAAGTGGAGACCACAAACATTCTAGAGAGCTAGTGTGAAAGGCTGGCTATAAATAAATTCCTCAATTTCCTACCAGATGTTTTTCACCATGTTTCCATGGAGTGGGTTTGATGGAAGGAAGTAGGCTCGTGGAAAACATGGACAAGACAAGACAACAAACTGCTGATGGGTAGAACAGGCCTTCCTGTCTGTGCTTTGTCCTGTATCAGGGTCTGGCATGGAACAAGCCAGATGGGGCCTTGCTAATCTGTCCTTGCTTCCATTCTTTCTTACTAAAACTAGAGCGAGCTTTGCAAAAGTGATACATATCTTCATGTATGTCACTCTAAAATTTTACACTCTGGAAAATCATTCAGTGGTGTCCCAGTACTGTTCAAATGAGTCCAGAAGTCCTGAGTGCAGTTTACCAGTCAGTAGTCTGCCTCTGCAGGTGCACTTTTATCTCACCCCTCACTTTGCGCTTTTATTATCCCCTGCACATGATAGACACATACTACATGTCTCATCTTAGAAGAACTGAATTTTCTTTCCAAAGGTATTTTGTAAATGTCTACGTTCTTTAATGCCAGACCCAATGTGGGTTCCAAGAAGCTAACTTTAGTGACTGTATCATAAAGAGAGAACAAACCCACCTAGAGAGCTATAAAGGAGAGGAGACTCCAGCTTGTGTGGCAGGATAACTTTTATATCTGTGTATTAAAACCTATTTCATCTGAGTGAAAGAATTTAAGTGACAAAAAATTAACCTATCAGTATTTATACATGTAAATTTCATTTTATTTATAAAATGAACACCATATAATTTTCATTAAACATTTGCATGTCCACAGTAGAATTGTTTTATACTTTAGAGGGAAATAATAGCTACAAAGCTCATGATTCTATTATTCTTTAAGTTGAATAGAATTCTATTGTGAATATGTATATGTGAATATGTGATACTTTCATCATCCATTTGTAAACTGAAGGCTGTTTCCCTTTCCTAGCTATTGTGAATAGAACAGCAGTGAACATGGTTGCACACGTGTCCATGGAGAAGGATATCAAGTCCAGTACACCTACTCATCGTTTTTGAGAATTCAGCACACTGAATTCCAGAGTGACTGTACCGTTTTACACTCTCATCAACAGTGAATGAGGCTTCACACCTTTCCCCATCTTTTCTATAGCAGTTTGACAGTTATTTTTCTTGATCTTAGCCATTGTCTTTGAAGTAAGAGGAAATCTCAAAGTAATTTTAATTTGAACTTCTTTGGTTGCTAAGGATAATGAACACTGTCCCACCTAGGGATATATCCTATCTGTAGACACCAATTCCAGACACTATTGCTGATGCCAAGAAACACTTGCCGACAACAACCTGGTATAGCTGTCCCCTGAGAGGCTCTGCTGGAGCCTGACGAATACAGATGCGGATGTATGCAACCAAACATCGGACACAGCACAGGGACCCCAATGGACAAGTCAGGGCAAGGACTTAAGGAGCTGAAGGGGTTTGCAACCCCATAGGATGAACAACAATATCAACCAACCAGACCACTAAAAGCTCCCAGGAACTAAACCACCAACCAAAGAGTACACCTGGGGAGAACCATGGCTCCAGCTGGATGTGTATCAGAGAATTGCCTTTTCTGGGAGGAGCCCCTTGGTCCTGTGGAGGCTCTATGACAGAGGATAGGGGAATGCTAGGGTGCTGAGGCAGGAGTGGATGGGTGGGTGGGGGAGCACCCTCATAGAGGCAGGCAGAGAGGGGAAAGGATAGGGTGTTTGTGGAGGGGAAAATCGAAAGGGGAATAACATTTGAAATATAAATAAATAAAGTAACCAATTAAAAAATGAAAAAACTATTTCTTAGCCACTTTTATTTCTTTAGAAATTCTTTGTTCTGACATGTGTCTTGTATTTTAATTGGATCTTCTTGATTCGTTCGTGTTTATATTCTGGATGCATAGGTTCTTTGTATATTATGAATATTTTCTCTATCATATGTATAACTAGGAAACATTTTCTCCTGTTGTATGGGCTTTTTCTTCACTCAATAACTTTCTTTGAGGCACAAAAGCATTTTATTTATTTTTATTTTTATTTTATTTTATTTTATTTTATTTTATTTTAGTTTAGTTTAGTTTAGTTTAGTTTAGTTTTTCGAGACAGGGTTTCTCTGTGCAGTCCTGGCTGTCCTGGAACTCACTCTGTAGACCAGACTGGCCTTGAACTCAGAAATCTGCCTGCCTCTGCCTCACAAGTGCTGGGATTACAGGCGTTTGCCACCAGTGCCTGGCTTCTATTTTTCTTTTTTTAACAGAAGCAGTTTAATTCTGAGGTTGTATAGTCACTGGCCACAATTCCTGAGCACAGGGAATCCTATTTAGAGAGTCCTTTCCTACACCTATATTTTGTAATTCACTGCCTATGCTTTCTTCTAGCTGTTTCAGGTTTCACATTGAGGTTTTTGAACCATATGGAATTCTACTCAGCTGTAAAGAAGGTAAACAGATAAAACTAAAAATTACTGAGTGAGGTAACCCAGACCCAGTGAGACAAGGCTGCATGTTCTCTCTCAATCTGCGGATCCTAGTTATGAATCTTTAGATTTGAGTATATAGCCTGGAGTAATTCAGAAACCAGGAAATTGAAGAGGGACCAGAGAGGGAGGGACTTTTTGTTGTTGTTGTTGTTTTGATTATTATTTTCTTTATTTACATTTTAAATGCTATCCCTAAAGTTCCCTATACNCCCCCTGCCCCTGCTCCCCTACCCACCCACTACCAATACTTGGCCCTGGCCTTCCCTTGTGCTGGGTCATATAAAGTTTACAAGACCAAGGGGCCTCTCTTCACAATGATGGCCGATTAGGCCATCTTCTGCTACATATGCAGCTAGAGACACGAGCTCAGGTGGTACTGGTTAGTTCATATTGTTGTTCCACCTACAGGGTTGCATCCCTCTTCAGCTCCTTGGGTACTTTCTCTAGCTCCTCCATTGGGGGCCCTGTGTTCCATCCAATAGCTGACTGTGAGCATCCACTTCTGTGTTTGCCAGGCACTGGCATAGCCACACAAGAGGCCTCTATATCAGGGTCCCTTCAGCAGAATCTTGCTGGCATGTGCATTAGTATCTGGGTTTGGTGGCTGATGATGGGATGGATAGGGAGGGGCTTTAGAGAGTAAAGTGATAGGACTTGCAGGTTCCATGAAAGGGGAAGTGGAAATAAATAGGAGAGACTTGAACTGGAAAGTGGTGGCAGAATAAGTAACACTCAAAGTATTTGAAAAACCACAGGGAAACATTGAGCTACAGGCAATCAATGGTTACTGAAAGAGCAAGAATGGTTCTTATCCAGAAACTAGCCTCCTCATATGTTATCTGATCCCAAGAAGTAGTTCCTGAGCATCTATTCATATGAGCAACAGTAAGTGGACTCAGTAATTTGTACATGGGAAGACTTTGAGGGGTGGGAGGAATAAGGTGTAGAAATGACAGAAATAATACCCATGTATGATGTTCTCAAATATGATTAAATTAAAAAGAGAATACAACATATTTCTGAAGAAATAATCAGTTAAAGAGATTTGAGCTGGGAAGTCAATGGTGAGAAAACTACTAAAAGATGAGTGTTCCTGGAGGAGGTGGATTTGAGCCAGGGGAAAACAAAAATTATTATAGTAAGGATATTTGTGTTATTCCAGTTCAACATCAATTTCCAATCTCTATGATAGGGCATTGTGATTATGAAACAAGGTGTTTTCCTTTCTCTTGAGAAACTTTGAAGCCAGTTCTTAGGAAGTGAAGGGGAGTGATATCTTCCATGCCTCAAATGCCTCCAGCTGCAAGTACTTTCAGGCAAGCATTCATCGTTGCTTGTTTTCTTAGTGATGGCTACTCTAACTAGAATCAGATAACATCTAGTATAGTTTTAATTTGCATCTTGCTGAGAGCAAAATATATTAAATATGTTTTCATATTTATTGATGATCTGTATTTCATCTTTGATAAACTTTACATTCATTTCATTAGCCCATTTCTTAATCGGGTTATTTGCTATTTTGCTATACAGCTTCTTGTGTTCTTTATGTATTCTTTACATTAATATTTTGTCCATGTATATGTAGAAAAGAATTTCCCCCACAGAACATACACTGTTTAAAGGCTATGAAATTAGAAGGGGGAATATTTAGGAAATAGAGGGGGGACACAGAAATAGTGGAAGAAGACACAAGAAGAGATGAATATGATCAAAGAACATTATATAAATGAATAAAATTGGCACAATAGAACATACCATTTTATACATTTAATATACACCCTAAATAGCACAAATAAATACAAATTTGCTATTTTAAAACATTCTGCTATCCCCCAAATTATTGCCTTGCCCAGCCATAATCAGAGAACCTTCCTATTTTAGTAGATAGGAATGAACACAGAGATACATGATTGGATTACACACAGAGAGTAAAATATTTTGAAACAGTGCATCCTAAAACGGAATGTGATCATCAAACCTTTCTATCATGGGTCAGGGAACTATGCAGAAGAGAAAGCAGAAACATTGTAAGAGCCAGAGGGGATTGATGACACCAAGGAAACAGCTGTTTTTCAGACACATCAGGATTGATGCACATATGAATCACAGATCCTGTGTCAATATCATGGGGCCTGCACATGGGTTCAGGCCAGATGGGGTGAAAGTGAACACAAGCTCCAACCCCTAACTGAGAATCTATCTCCAATTGAGATATGCTTGTAAAGGAAAAATTTATAGAATGGAGTACTTTAATTAAGGTTGGACACCATGCCTAGAAGTAGGTGGCTAGCACAAAATGAACTGAATGCTATTTTTTTAGACTTTTTTCTCATATTACTTTGGTTATTTTTTGGTTACTGGTCTTTCCCTTAAATTATGGTTCCTGATATTCTGTTTCTATGGCATGTGTGTTGCTTGAGCTTTCTTTATGTTTTTTTTTTTTTTAAATCTGGCTTGCTATTTGATATTTCCCTGTTTGTTTTCTAGTATTTGTCATCTTCACTAAATGGTACTTTCCTAACTGGCTGACTGAATATAGAACTATGAAAATAGACCCATAATTGTCACCTTGAACAAAGCTCAAGTCCAAGAGGATCAAGGACCTCAATATAAAACCAGATACAATGAATCTAATAGAAGAGAAAGTGGGAAATAGCCTTGAACTCATTGGCACAGGGGAAAATTTCCTAATAGAACTCCAATAGCTCACTCTCTAAGATAAAGAACTGATAAATGAGACTTCATGAAACTGGAAAGCACCCATAAGTCAAAGGACCTAGTCACTAGGACAACTCAGCCACTTTCAGATTGGGAAAAAACATCTTCACTAACTCCACATCTGATAGAGGGTTAGTATATAAAATATATAAATAACCCAAGAAGCTAAACACCAAAAAAAAAAAAAACCCAAACAACCCAGTCAAAAATGGTGTATAGAACTAAACAGAGAATTCACAACAGAAGAATTTTGAATGACAGTGAAGCACTTAAAGAAAGGTTCAAAGTCCTTATTATTCCGGAAAACTCCAATCAAAATGACTCTGAGATTCACCTTACACCAATCAGCATGACTAAGATCAAAATCTCAGGTTACAACACATGTTGGAGAGGATGTGGAGAAAGACGGATGCTCCCCTATTGCTGGTGGGATTGCAAACTGGTACAACCACTCTGGAAATCAATCTGGAGGTTCCTCAGAAAATTGGAAATGATCTACCTGAAGACCCAGTTATATCACTCTTGGGCATATACCCAAAAGATGCCCCACAATGCCACAGGGGGCATGTGTTCTACTATGTTCATAGTGGCCTTGTTTATGATAGCCAGAAGCTGCAAATAACCCAGAAGTTCCACAACAGAAGGATGGATTAAAAGAATGTGGTTCATCTACACAATTGAATACTTCTCACCTATTTGAGTTTTGCAGGAAAATTAATGAAACTAGAAAATATCATCCTGATATTTGAGGTAACTAAGAGCCAAAAGGACATGCATACTATGTACTCACTAATAAGTGGATATTAGCCAAAAAATGTACAGAGTACCCAGGATACAATCTATGGAACTCAAAAAGGTTAACAAGCCTAAGAGGCCAAGTGAGGATGCCTCAATATCACTTGGGAAAGAGAAGAAAGGAATCATGGGGGAGGGGATCTGGGTGGGAAAGGGGACAGGGAGGGGAAGAGGGGAACATGATCAGGTATTGTGTATGAGGAACAGGACTGAAGCCCTGTTGGCCAACAGAAAGAATGGAAACAGCAAAACTCGAGAGGTAGGTGATGGGGGGACAATCCAGAATGTACTAGAGACCTGGGAGGTAGGAGACTCTCAGGATTCAAAGGGAGAGACCTTAGATAAAATGCCCTACAGTGGGGAGAGGGAAGTCATAGAATCCACTTCCAGCAGAAAGACAGGGCATGAAGTGAGGGATGGGGTTGTCTTCCCACAGTCAAAAACTCTGACCCATAATTTTTCCAGTCTGAAAGAATTTCAGGGACAAAAATGGAAAAGAGCCTGAGGAAAAGGTGGTCTAGTGACATGCCCAAAGTGGGATCCAGCTCAGGGGAAGGCCCCAAGGCCTGACACTATAACTCATGCTATGGTGTGGTAACCAAAAGGGGCCTATTATCACTACCTTCCAAAAGACCCAACAAGCAGCTGAAAGAGTCAATGGAGATATTTACACTCAACCAATGGGCAGAAGCTGCTGACCCCTGTGGTTTAATTATTGTTGTTGGAAATTCTGGGAGAAGCTGAGAAGAATGGTGACCCTGTAGGAGGACCAGCAGTCTCAACTAACCTGGATCCTTGAGATCTCAATCACTGTGTGACTAACCAGGCAACATACACCAGCTGATATGAGGCCCCCAATACATATACAGCAGAGGACTGCTGGGTCTTGAGTCAGTCATAGAAGATGCAACTAATCCTCAAGAGACTGGAGGCCCTAGGGAGTGGGGAGTTCTGGTGTGGTGGGGGGTGGGAGGATGGGGACATCCTCATGGAGACTAAGTGGGGAGGAAGTATGGGATGTGGAATAGTCAAGGAAGGACCAGGAGAAGGATGAAATCTGGACTGTAAAAAAAGATTAAATAAAATTAAAAAGAAAATAAAAAATAAATAAAAATAAAAGAAAGAAGGAGAAAGAGAAAGAAAGGAAGAAAGGAAGGAAGAAAGAAAGAAAGAAAGAAAGAAAAAGGAAGGAAGAAAGAAAGTATACAGTTGGATGAAGGTAGGGAAGATTTTGGAGAAATTCAGGGTGGGGAACGTTGATTGAAATATATTGAATGAAAAACTTTATTTTCAATAAAAATCCTACTATTTATTATAAAACTTTGGCAATTATTACTGACCCTATTTTATACCCTTCATTAAACTGAATATTGCAAATAATCAGAAAAGGAACATATTTTGTATTAAGAAGTATCAAAGTATTTGGAAAAAAACTAAATAACATTTTAAATGGTAATTTCAAAAGTAAACGACTCTCAATACAAACACATTTGCTTTTAGTTTTTCTAAAATTCTCAAGCAAAATTTAGGGGAAAATATGTGAACAACCATGCCTTGTCTCAGATATCATCACCGGACAAGCAAGTCATGTTGAAACAGGTCTACTGTAAACATCAGAGAGCTCAGTAGTGCTGTAGTGCATGATGCAAGTCTGTATGAGCTCACATGCTTTTTATAGAAATAAGCAAAGTAGAAATCTTTCAGTTTTCATCCTGGAGGAAACTGGTTGAACCTGGAGAGAACACCTACTCTGAGCTAGAGGAGGTGTAAGTGAATACTGATGAAGGAGCTTGGCTGAACCACCTGCAGGCACAGAGGGTTTTTGAAGGACCAGAAAAGAAATTCTTTCTAGATTTTGGAGCTCAAGTAAGTGATCTGTGTATGTATAATGTTTGGAGACTAGAGTAGTTCCTGCTTCTGTAAGTCTAATCTTAGGGTTTTAACTCTAATAGCTAATAGCTAGGCAGTTCTTCATCATATATGGGACTTAGAGATCTGACAGGAAGGTAAGTCCTTCAAAAGAGAGAGTTTGTTTTCATATTTCATTGTTAAGATGGCTGATAAGGTTTAGTGTACTCTGAATTTCAGAAATTATGCTATTTCCATGGCTTGTTTTTTAAAATAAAGAATCAGAGTGAAAAATAGTGAGGCCAATGTTTTAGACTTGACACTCACTAATAGAGGTGTTTCCGGTTAGTAAAGTTGGCGTACTAACTCTAAGTTATATAGGAAGACATATATGATAAATCATACACATAAATATTCATCAAAAGATGATCACTAATACTTAGTTTATTTAAACGGTACTCTTTGTAAAGAAATTCATTGAGGTTTAACTGAAATGCAATGAAGTCTGTATTATATTTAAAAGAAATAATTTTTAATTTTATAAATATATGGATAATCAAGAAATTGTCACTATAGTCCACATAACATATACTGTGGCCTCATAACATATATATATATATATATATATATATATATATATATGTATGTATATATATATATAACATATATATATAAAACATATATATATATATGTATGTATGTATGTATGTATGTATGTATGTATGTATGTATGTATGAACCATTCCTTCCTGTCCCCTTTCTTTGTCCCTCGGAAACCGCTGATATGTTTTTGTAATGATTACTTGCATTTTTTAGACATTTATATACTTGCAATTATAACATGTGAACCAATCTCACCTGTGAATACTTGTAGAGATTGATATCCAACACTTATAGAAATGGTCTATTCCCCTTATTGATACATACAGTATATAGCTATCCATATAGTTTATCTACTTTATTGTCAAAAAATAGTTACTTCCAGCTACTTGCTTTTAATATGTACCAATACTAGATACAAGATTTCTTGTACATTTATTTCTCATGTAGTTTTCTTTTCTTTTCATTTCTTTTCTTTTTTTTCTTTGTAATGACTTCATTTTTATTCTGAGGACCTTGGACAACCCACCAAAATCTAAGATTAGTGTGTGCATGCATGTTACTAAACATTTTTAAAAAATTATCTTTAATCGTTTTTTACAGTCCAGTTGTTATTCCCGTCCCAGTCCCTCCTCCAACAGTTCCTCATCCCATTCCCCCCCCCCTTTCTCAAAGTGAATGTCTCCTGCTTCCAAGCCCACCAGGTTTTTCTACTCCCTGGGGCCTCATGTCTCTCAAGGGTTAAGTGTATCTTCTCTCACTGAGGCCAGACAAGATAGTCCTCTGCTGTATATGTGTTGGGGGCTTGAAATCAGCTAGTGTGTGCTGCATGGTTGGTGGCTTAGTGATTGAGAGATCTTGAGGGTCCAGGAAACCTAGGGAGATAGGAGGTAGGCAGTCCCTCTAGAATGTACTAGAGACCTGGGAGTGAGTGATGCCCAGGACTCAAAGGGAGGGAGGGACCTTAGATGAAATTCCCAACAGTAGGGAGAGGAACTTGTAGAATCTGCCTCCAGTAGAAAGACAGGGCATCAAGTGGTGGGATGGGGTTGCCATCCTACATTCAAAACTTCTGACCCAGAATTGTTCCTGCCTAAAAGAACTGCTGGGACATTAATGGAGAAGACACTGAGGGAAATTGGAATCCAGATCAAGGGGAAGTTCCAAGGTCTGCCACTATTAATGATGTTATGGTTTAGGAGCCTAGCATGGAGCCTAGTATGGCTGTCCGCTGAGAGGTCCAACAAGCAGCTGGATTATAGAGACATAGATACTTACACCCAACCAATAGATTGAAGCCGGGGACCCCTGCGGTTGAATCAGGTAAAGCCTAGAAGAAGCTGAGGATGAAGGTGACCTCATAGGAAGAGCAGTAGGTTTTTGTTTAACAATCAGTATCTAATAAATTCAACCATTAGATTATTGTTCTGAAAGTTGTTGGTGGTAATGGAAGGTGATTCCAGAATCATACCAGTCACTTAGAAATTACATTTCTTATTATGTCTCCTTGTTTGTTGAAACCTCTTCTTCCAGATAATAAGCTAATCAATCACCTACCCATGACATGTGTGTAAGAATATGATGGAAGAGTGTTATATAACTTGTGTTATTTGACAGATAAATGGAAAATATACCATTAGCTTTAGTGCACACTAACCACAAAAGGTCAAGTAGACCTCCTACTTTCTTTTAGTAGCAGAGATATTTTGATGATCTCCATGGCCATAGGGATTTTCTCTTTCTTATCTTGACTCATTTCTAGAACATATGGCTAAGGCTTTAACAAAGTCCTATATTTCTCTTTAATCTATGTGTTTTTTGAAAGTCTCATTGTTGTTAGCTAGCATGCCGACTTGGCATTCTGACACAGTGAATAAACTCATACCTATGACTTTAAGGTGATTTGTGTTCACCTAAAATGCAGGATACCAGTCAAGTTTGAAGTAATTCATTTGTTTTGATATACTGTATCCAAAGATTCAGTTACATTTATATAAGATTTCATCATTTCTTTAAAATTAAATTTGAATATGTACTATGGTTTTGCTTAAAGTGCTAATTTAGAGGAAAATTTGAAGTTCAAATTTATCAAATGCCAATCTCTCTCTCTCTCTCTCTCTCTCTCTCTCTCATTTCTTTGCATTTATTATTCCTTTGAGAGTTTCCAGTTTTGAACAATAAGTTTTGATCATATTCACCTCCAAAACCATCCCATTTCCATGCCTTTTAAAAATGCAATTTTATGTCTATCTTAAAGCCCTTTAAGACCAATTTTATGCTACCTAGACATTCTTGGATGTGTAGTCTTCCTATTGAGTGTGGTCAGCTTTCCAATCCTTATACTATTTGAGAAATCTAGCCCTTCTTTTTTCAGATGCTAATAATTAGCAATTCCTCTAAACATAGGAGTGAAATTGTGTGCCCAACTTTCTTTTTCATTTGGCATCAATTGTGTGTGTGCAAGTTTAATGCATGGTGTCATAAGTGCATCTGCCCTAGTGTGTCTAGAAGATGTTTACTTTTAATCATCCATGACCTCTGATTACTATACTATTTCTGAATTCTCTTAACCAATCATCCTTGGGCCCTTGGAGGGTGAACCATTAAGAATATATGTACCTTCAGTGCTAATCATTTTCAGTATCATATTTTTTGTACTGTGGCTAGTTGTAATTATCTGTTTTAATCAGAATCTACTGAAAATAGAAGCTTCTGAGATGATGATTGTGCATATTATTCTGTGAGTACTAGGATAAGTCATTAGTAGTCAGTTAAAGATTATATCAGTTTAGCAGCATACTAAGGTATGTTTTTGTAGCTAGTAGTTTCTACTACCCCACTTTAAGTTCTGGGCAGACCACTCTACTAGCCACTGCTCAGGAGTCACACCAGATCCATGGAACACATCTAAGTCTCCTGTGGCTAACCTGCCCTTACCTTCACTCCCAGCTCAACATCTTTGAATCTGCCTTCAGCTTAGTTGCTCAGTTACCTTTACTGCCAGCTCAACACCTCTAAATCTTCCCTCAGCTTAGCTGCACTTCTAATGTTCCACCTACTCTCCTAGGCCCAGTTGGGGAAGTGGCCAATGGCCACTCTGTTGACGATATCACAAGACTGGTGGCTTTTTCTCCCTCTGAAGCATGGCAGATCAAATTTTCCTCCTGCATATTCTAGCCAGCCTGTCCTCCTTCTAGCCATTGGCTGCTAGCATCTTTATTGATTGATCAAGAACCAATTGGGAACAGGACCTTCAGAGTTCACAGGCAGAGCCCCAATCAAAGCATCAGAACTACTCCCAAAAGGTTTTTCCTAGGGTCTACCACCTGTCTAGACATACTCAAATCATAGAACATGATAAAATAGAAGAGTCCGAGGCAGTGGGATAAAGGTACTGAGAAGAATGATGTATGAGAACAGAGACATTCTCTCAAATACTGGAAAGCCTTACTATTTCAAAGTAAATACAATAAGTTTGACCCTTTTATAGTTATGAAGAACATCTGTCTATGTAGACAATGCATGCCTCATGTCTCATTGCTTCTGACCTCTTTCTGGGGCCATTTGCAGATATGATGAAGTTCTCTTGCTTTTCTGGATTCTGTGTGTACTTTCTTTTTCTGCAAGTGATGGTGTCTTCAGGTAAGTTTACATTTTTTAAAAATAAAATTCTTTTAAAATAATTTCAAATTTTCCTTTGTCATTTCATACACATGTATAGTGAATTTGTGTTCACTTCCTTTCCCTGGTCATACCCCCTTTCTTCTGCTAAATCTCTTCTTCTAAGCAAGTCTCACTCCTACACTACTGAAAAAATGATATTCCTTGCCCCAGAAACCAATTAGTTTCATCAGATCCTCTGGCATGTGTGGGGGCTCTTGACCCCCTCTTTTATCATGAGAAATTACTGATGCATTTGGTAATGTGTCATGATTGTGTTTATGATCACAGCTTCCATGGCTGCAGGAGTACATCTATTATATCCAAGGGTTATTTTTTTGCTACACATCTTATCATGATCTCTCTCTTTATTCATTCTGCCCCTACTGCTTCTATATTTTTAGAGCCTTAAAGGGAATGATATAAATGTCCCATTTGATGCAGAGCAGTCCTCGATCCCACCATCTTGGCCAGCTAAGGAATTTCTGCATTAGTGAACACACCTTGAAACTTAGAGCTTCTTTGATGAAGGCAGAGTTCAGTGTTAATCATAGATAGAGGAAGAGACTTGAAGATAACTTACTTACTCTTTTCTACTCAATTATTTTCTGTGCATGGAATCTAAGATTAACTTCCATGTGACTCCTTCTGCATCTAAGAAGCAGAAATTCCTCATTCTAGTTTTATAACAAGAAAAATGCTGAAAAAAAAAAAAAAAAAACAAACCTCAGAAATCTGAAATTCGTTGTAGCTCCATAAAAGTGAGACAACTAGAAGAGCAGGAGCCAAAGGCAATCTCTCCTGATGTGAGGTGTTTCTCTGAGGAATTCCACCACAGTTTCCAGAAAGTGACTAATTCTAAGGCCACAATATCCTCTGAAGTTTCAAAATAGTTGCATCTGGCAGATTCTTTCTCCATGATTGTTTTTTTAAAGTAGAGAAAAAAATTGTTAATGCTTTCTGCTCTACAATCAGCCACAGTATATCTCTAAGGTACAATGAAATAGTATTGTGTTTTCAAAAAATAATATATTGATGGACTACAGGGATTAAAGTCAGAGCGGAACTTTTGGAGCAGCTAGGTAAACTTGGCAGTGTTTAGTATGTATGTTTTAAAACAGAGTATATATAGAGAGGAGGTCATGGCATCAGACTTATTTTGGTATTTTTTGCTCTTCCACAGAGAAACTGAGGGTAACTACCCCCACAAGACACCTGTTAGCTAGAGTAGGAGGCCAGGCTGAGCTCAGCTGCCAGGTGATCCCACCACACAGTGTGATGCATATGGAGGTGCGCTGGTTCAGGAGTGGCCTTTCCCAACCTGTTTACCTATACAGAGGTGGCCATAAAATGACTGAAGAAGCTGCTCCTGAATATGCAAATCGTACAGAGTTTGTGAAGGAGGCCATTGGAGAAGGCAAAGTGTCCCTCCGAATTTATAATATAAACATTTCGGATGATGGATCTTACCAATGTTCATTTAATGGTAGTGGCTTCATTGATGTGGCTATCATGAACCTCAATGTGACAGGTAAGTTGTTTGTGGAATACAGTATACCAGTGTCTTTGTGCCCAATAAATGAATCACATGCTAATTATGTTGTGATGTTTGGTTTTCTTTTTTCATATTTTAAGTTTATAAGTACTAAAGTTTTATTATTCGTCTAAAATAATTAATATATTTATTTTTAAGGTAACACTGAAACATTGAGGCGTCCATATAAACTAGTCATTGTCATCTACTAGTTCCAATCGTATCATAGTTCCTTTTGAAATTTTTCTTTTTTTTAAAATTATAATGAATTTACATAATTATTTTCTTCACATTTTTCCCTCCAAACCCTCTGATATACCTCTTATTTGGGCACATGCTAAGAAGTGATATACTGGGAATATAAGGTAGATTTACTTTTATCTTTGAGAATTCTCCATACTGATTCCTAAAATGATTGCACCAGTTTCAATCCTACCAGTGATGAACCAGGGTTACCATCCCCCTGCTCCCAATCCCCCAGTTTCAGCATTTGTTTTTGTTTTTTTTTTTTTTTTTTTAATCTTTGACATTTACATGGAGTAAGATCAAATATCAAAGCTGATTTAATTTGCATGTCCTAAATTTGCAAGGATGATAAACTTTTTTTTTTTTTTTAAGATTTTATTTACCATTTATTTCTCTTCTTTCCAGAACTTTTGTTCAGGTTCCAGGCTCATTGTTTTGAAAGGATCCTTTGTTTGTTTGTTCCTTCCTTCTTTCCTTTCTCCCTCCCTCCTACCCTCCTTCCCTTCCCTTCCTCCCTCCCTCCTTCTCTCCTTCCCTTCCTTCCCTCCCTCCCTTCCTCCCTTCCTCCTTCCCTCCCTTCCTTCCTTCCATTTGTTAAGTTCTTTATTCATTGTTTATATGAATCTCCTGTCAGATGTATTGCTGACAAAGATTCTTTCTCATCACCTAGTTGGTTGTTTCTTTAGTGGTGCAGAAGGTTTTTAGTTTCATAAATGTCCATTCATTAATCGTTAACCTTAATTCCTGGGGAAATGGTGTAGCAAAGATGAAGTGTTTTCTAAACCTCTGTCATGTAGCAAACTGGCTATATTTTCTTCTTGTGTTTCCTGGTTTCATGTTTATGTTTTTGATCTACTTGAAATTAGTTTTTGTGCAAGGTGATAAATTCTAGTTTAATTTAATTCTGTATGTGACCATCCAGGTTCCCCAGATACATTTGTTGAAGAAGTTGTTTCAGAAAATATTAAAAGATTATAGTAATGAGCAAAAATAATGTATCCAACTAAAAAATACACTATGCAGTGGATAGACATCAAATGCCAACTGGTTACTCTAACTTGTAAATCAAATATTATATTAAGCCATCAAAGTTCTGAGATGAACAAACTATTGTTTGTTTGTTTGTTTTTTTAATCCTTGAAATTGTCCATTCAACTTCAACACAATATTCTGATTGTAATTTTTTCTCGTTTTCTCCAGCAGTTGGATTGGAGACAGAGATACATGTTCAGGCTCCTGATGCTGATGGAATCATGGTGGAGTGTAATTCAGGAGGGTGGTTCCCAAGGCCCCAAATGGAGTGGAGAGATAGCAAGGGGGCAACATTTCCGCACTCATTAAAATCATATTCCCAGGATGAAGCCAGATTTTTCCACATGAAGATGACTCTTCTCACAAACATGTCACAGGGCAGCATCATTTGCTGCATTTTCAACCCTGTAACAGGTGAAGAGAAGCAAACAAGTATCATTCTAGCAAGTGAGTACTGTCGTCTGGTTTGGCTGTTGATCTGGAAACAAAGACAAAAATAAGGAGGCAATTAACATTAAAAAGGCTTATTTTACTATGGAGTTCCTTTGGGTTTTAGTAAGACAGGTATTGTCATGTGGTATGATGAGAGTTTCAGAAGGCAAGTAGACAATGACAGTCTATAATAAAAACACCTTGATTGCCATTGAGTTATTTTAGTAGACATAATATTTTGTGTAAATTTAATAAGATATATTTTTGGTAACAAAGAATGTTGTTGATATATTTGTCTACTTTTATTATTCTTATTTATATTTTATGTTGTTTATATTTTATCTATGTTTTTATCTGTTATGAATATGTATCTAGGAAATGAATATATAATTTGCATCATGTTTTAAATTTTTATTTCATTTAGTTGTGTGTGTGTATGTGTGTGTGTATGTGTGTGTCTATGCACAGATGAGGATACATGATGGTGCATGTGTAAAGGTCAGAGGACAACTTTCTTGAGTTAGCTTTTTTTCTCCTAGTTTGGGTATCAGAGTTTAAACATGGGCCCTTAAGCTTTGGTGGCATAAGCTTTTGTGGCACAAGCTTTGGTGGCAAGTAGTTTTACTTACTGCACCTTCAACTTGTTGATTTTTTATTTTTGTCTATTTTTGATTTTGAGAAAAAAATATTACCATGTAGCCATGGTTGCCCTGTAACTTGCATAATTTTCTAGCCTGGCTTTGAATATACTAAGATCTTCATGTCTATGCTCCTAGAGTGCTGCGATGAAAGGTGTGTGTGCCTGTTGCCATTTGCATGGCTTTTTTTTTTTTTTTTTTTTGTACATTGTGAATTCTAATGAGTTTAAGCAAAAGGTTTTTACCATTCTTTTTTTTTTTTTTTTTTTTTTTTTTGGTTTTCTCAAGACAGGGTTTCTCTGTGTAGTCCTGGCTGCCCTGGAACTCACTCTGTAGAAATTTGCCTGCCTCTGCCTCCCAAGTGCTGGGATTAAGGATTAAAAGCTTTTACCATTCTTAAATAATAATCAGTAGTATTCTTAGATTTTATTATAGTGCTGAATGATAGTTGACAGAAGCCAGGAACATCAGTAGTAACATGCAACTAAAGTGCAGACTGCTTATTTTTGTTTGTCCTTTGGAGGTGTAATATGTGAATGCCAAAGACAAATCAGAAAGAACTTGTATATAGTGTATATAAAAACTATCTTTGGCTAACAAGGCTCTGTATATAAAAACTATCTTTGGCTAACAAGGCTCTGTATATAAAAACTATCTTTGGCTAACAAGGCTCTGTTAAGGATGATTCTAGAAGAATGTTTTGAGCATGGGATATATGTACATTACATTTCACTTCTCACTTCATGGAACCTTTTTTTTTAATACCAAGAGCAAAGGTTCTCTCTCTCTCTCTCTCTCTCTCTCTCTCTGTGTGTGTGTGTTTGTGTGTGTGTGTGTGTGTGAGAGAGAGAGAGAGAGAGAGAGAGAGAGAGAGAGAGAGAGGTTCTACAAATTCTGAAGAGATTAGAGATTTCCAGATATTTGTTTAATATGTAGTAAAATATATTTTAAAATGATTGCAAGGTGACAAAACTGAATCTGACACAAAACTTAATGTGACACAGGGACATTGTATAGTGAATACATCACAGACATCAAATTCCAGTACTTTAAGGGGAAGAATATTTAGGTTCAACAATTGTCCGAACCATTGATGCTGTTTATAGTGTTCATATTGACTCTAAGATATTCTGTCCTTTTTTTTTAGATGAACTTTTTAATCAGGAACATATTTGGATGAAAAGTTTAGTTTCCATTGCATGGATAATATTAATTGTATATATTCTATTCATAATCTGCTCTTCCTGCAGAACAGGTAATTATGTGATGAAGGTAGAATAATGAAAGTATCTTTAAGAAATTTGATTTCAAGCCATGTGAGTGTTAAGTAAAGCTAGATGACATTGATCTTCCAATGTGATGCTTGTCACAAGCAGGCTCATGACATTTCTCATCTTAGAAATGTTGAATTTCACATCAATAACATCGAGATTCCCAAGACTTGACTATTCTTACGTATTGTGTCTACTGACAAGCCTTATGGCCTTTTAGTTCCCATAGTCACTTCTATAGCTCTAATGGAGCATGCAATGAAGTAATAAAATAAATGAAGAATTAAAATTTGAAAATAAAAGGAATAATTTCTGTTTCCAGAAGTAGTTCAGCTCAAAATGCAATAGACTCAGCTTGTGCTGATTCCAGTATAGATCTCCTGGTACAGCAACTTTATCCGATTCTGTCTTGCCACTAGTTACAAACCAAACTTTCAGATGGATCTCTGCTAAATAGATTAAGAGGGCATGAGATAATGCCTTTCAGGTAATTGCCAGTAGGTTAATATACTACAATCATGTACTCTTCATTGTATATTCTACCCTTCTCTGTTCTAGGGTGTGCATCTGGACGCCTCTCTAAATGTTTTCGTGTGGTGACTTCCTGGCCTGTTCAAGTACTGCATTTCATATTCTGTACTGGAATACTTTTTGGTATATATTTACCTCACCGCCACAGAGGTAAATGGAATTAGTAGTGGTGGGATATCCCTTAGTTGATCTCATTTTACCAAAAAATTGTTTCCTGGAGATTTAGTTATGTAAGCATTTCATCACTATTAGGAGAACCTGTACTTTTGGTGACGTCTCACAAGACCATTTTCCAGCATTAAGATTGCAGATATCAAGACCTAGAGCTGCTCTCATTGATTCCACAATGGTTTCAGCTGTGCTAGACATCAGAGCTTCCTGCTCCTTCTGCCACAAAGAGAAAAACAAGTACATGATCAGAAAATATGATCAATGTCCAGTTAATCACTTTTAATAAGTGTTTGTGTCACTTAATTGTCATTATGAATCCATGACACAAAGTCAAGTTTTAGATTCTATTTGGGACTCACAATTACATTGTAGCATGCTTGATATTAACTTTTCCCAATTATTTCCATTGCTAATATATATCCTAAACAAATAGGCACTTTAAGGAGATTTATAAAACTTTGAAATCTTTCTATGGGTGCATTTCTAATAAGATGTTGCCATTATTTAAAAGGGAATTAATGATTTATATAATTATGCTAATTGCTTTTGATGCTTTGGCAGGTCTCCATTATTTAGAGGCTTACAGGGAAATTCGTGTAGAGGAAAGTTATCACCAATCAGAGCAAAGAAAATTTTCATTATTTTATTTTATTTCATTTTATTATTTTTAGCATGACTTTCCAAGCAGAAGTAAGAAATTCAGTTATAGGGGTTCCAGACCTTCAACATTTTAAATTTATGATCTTTTATTCATTAATAATTACTGGTTCTTAATATATATGTTTATATATAATACATAAATGTAATCTGCTGAGTTCACTAAGTGTTACTTATATGTATATGTGTTTTGGGCTAAGCATTTGGTATTTGATAAACTTATCAGAGGCTTCTCTTTGTAGAAGACTGATTTTTTTCTCTCTGCAGACAATAGCCTACAGCTCTTAATTTAGGGGTAGGACCTTGGGGGAATCTCTGACAGCTATGTTGGCACGTGAGATGAGGTTTTCATAGTTCCGATCTTGTTTAAGAAACCTATTGTTGTGGCTTCCTGAGTGCCTTAGCTTCCTAATTGTTAACTCTATAGGTGTGCATCACAGTACTAAGCCCTAGTTAAAGACATTTGATAGCATGCAAAGGAATACTAAATATTATTTTAAAAAGTTGAACCTATAGTACACAATCTCACTTGTTTCCTAATTGTGTCACCTTCTTTAGTCTTGCTTTCAGATCCGCAGTTTCACTTATACAACAACTGGTTAACTAAATTGCTGATTGTGATACTTTTTCTGACAATATGGTTTGCCTTGCCAATCATTGTCTTATTAAAACAATCTCAACCCAACAAGACTGACTAAATAGGAGAAGAACAAGGATGGCATCATGGACAGCCAACCAGGATTGGGAAAAGCCCATGAAACTTCAACCCTTTATAGAGAACAACCAAGAAAAAGCTGGGAGAAGGAGAAATGATTTCCACAGGGAAGAGCTGCCAACTGATTGTCCAGTGTCAAAACATTAGCCCTGAAAACATAAACATATATACAAGTTACATTATGCAAGCTAAACAAGTTATATTTGGGAATATATTACTATATTTATTATGTGTATATTATATATATCCACATGAATATATGTCCATGCAATAAAAAATATTGAAAAATGAGGCCTTGCCTTTGAAGGAGGGATTTATGGGGATGTTTGCAGGGAAGAAAGTAAAAAGAAAAATATAATTAAATTATAATCTTAAATGTTATCAAAAATCTTTCTAAAAAGAAAAAAAATATGAGAAAAGTCATAACTGAGATATCCTACTGGTTTAGATTTAATTTACATTTAAAAAATATTGTTTATTTTTATTAAACTAATAAAATGTATTTTAAAATGTACAAATCAGTATTGGCATTTTTTAAGTCATCAAAATAAGTTATAATAGTTAAATGCCTCTTTAATATACATGATATCTTTTGAAGCTAAAAGTAATATGCACTCAACCAGGTTTCTTTTTTTTCAATTTTTTATTAGATATTTTCTTCATTTACATTTCAAATGCTATCCCCAAAGTCCCCTATACCCTCCCCCACCCTGCTCCCCTCCCCACCCACTCCCACTTCTTGGCCCTGGCATTCTCCTGTATTGGGGCATATAAAGTTTGCAAGACATAGGGGCCTCCCTTCCCAATGATGGCCTACTAGCCATCTTCTGCTACATATGCAGCTAGAGACATGAGCTCTTGGGTTACTGGTTAGTTCATATTGTTGTTCCACCTATAGGGTTGCAGACCCCTTCAGCTCCTTCGGTACTTTCTCTAGCTCCTCCATTGGGGGCCCTGTGTTCCATCCAATAGATGACTGTGAGCATCCACCTTTGTGTTTTCCAGGCAAAGAGATAGATATGTCAGGGTCCTTTCAACAAAATCTTGCTGGTGTATGCAATACTGTCTGCATTTGGAGGCTGATTATGGGACAGTTCCCTGGGTGGGGCAGTCTCTGGATGGTCCATCCTTTTGTCTCAGCTCCAAACTTTGTCTCTGTAACTCCTTCCATGGGTATCTTGTTCCCTATTCTAAGGAGGAATGAAGTATCCACATGGTGGTCTTCCTTCTTCAACCAGTTTTCAAAATCTATTTGGCTCATTAAACATGATAGAAATAGAAAAAAAATCTCTTATGAAGTCCTCTATGAAAGGAAATTGTAAAACATTCCTGATTAGACAGAAATCATTCCATTTCCAAGGGAGAATACTCAGTGTAACTATGACTTCATAGAATGAATTGGGTTCCTTCTGTTTCTATTTTGTGGAATAGTTTGAAGAGTATTGGTATTGGGTCTTGTTTGCAGGTCTGAGAGAATTCTCTTCACTAAACCAATCTGGACCTGAGCTTTTTTTGGTTGAGAGACTTTTAATGATTACTACTATTTCTTTAGGGTCATGGGACTGTTTTGATAGTGTATCTGATCCTGATTTAACTTTGGTATTTTGTATCTGTCTAGAAAGTTGTCCATTTCATCCAGATTTTCCAGTTTTGTTGAATATAGACTTTTATAGTAGGATCTGATAATTTTTTGGATTTCCTCAGTTTCTGTTGTTATATCTCCCTTTTCATTTTCAGTTTTGTTAATTTGGATACTGTCTCTGTACCCTCTAGTTAGTCCGGCTAAGTGTTTATCTATCTTGTTGATTTTCTCAAAGAACCAGCTCCTGGTTTGGTTTTTTCTTTGTATAGTTCTTTCTGTTTCTGCTTGGTTGATTTCAGCCCTGAGTTTAATTGTTTCTTGATGTCTATTCCTCTTTGGTGTATTTGCTTCACATTTTTTATTAGATATTTTCCTTATTTAGATTTCAAATGCTATCCTCTTTCCTGGTTTCCACTCAGGAAACCCTCTATCCCATCGACTCTCCCCCTGCTCACCAACTCACCCACTCCTTCTTCCCTGTCCTGGCATTCACCTTCACTGGGATATTGAGCCATCACAGGACAAAGGGACTCTCCTCCCATTGATGTCCAACAAGGTCATCCTCTGTTACATATGTGGCTGGAGCCATGGTTCCCTCAATGTGAACTCTTTGGTTGATGGCTTAGTTTCTGGGAGTTCTGGGGATACTGACTGGTTCATATTGTGGTCCCTCCTATGGGGCTACAAACCCCTTCAGCTCCTTAGGTCCTTTTACCAACTCCTCCATTGGGGACTTGATGCTCATGGATTGGCTGTGAGCATCCACCTCTGTATTTGTCAGGCACTGGCAAAGCCTCTCAGGAGACAGCTATATCAGGCTCCTGTCAGCAAGCACTTGTTGGCATCCACAATAGTGTCTGGGTTTGGTAACTGTATATGGGATGGGTCCCCAGGCGGGGCAGTATCTTTATGGCCTTCAATCTCTGCTCCACACTTTGCCTCTGTATCTCTTCCTATGTGTATTTTTCTAGGAGGCACCGAAGTATCTACACTTTGGTCTTCATTCTTCATGAGCTTCAAGTGGCCTGTGAATTGTATCTTGGGTATTCTGAGTTTCTGTGCTAATATCCACTTACAGGGAGTGCATACCATGCATGTTATTTTGTGATTGGGTTACCTCACTCAGGATGATATTTTCTTGTTCCATCCAGTTGCCTAAGAATTTTATGAATTCATTGTTTTTAATAACTGAGTTCTACTCCATTATGCATGGTTTTTTACCAGCTTGCAATCCCACCAACAATGGAAGTGTTCCTCTTCACATCCTTGCCAACATGTGCTGTTAACTGAGTTTTTGATCTTAGCCATTCTTACTGGTGTGAGGTGGAATCTCAGGGTTGTTTTGATTTGCATTTCCCTGATGACTAATGTTGTTGAACATTTCTTTAGGTTCTTCTCAGCCATTTGGTATTCCTTAGTTGAGAATACTTTGTTTAGCTTTGTACCCTATTTTTAATAGGGTTATTTGGTTCTCTGGAGTCTAACTTCTTGATTTTTTGTATATATTGGATATTAGCCCTCTATTGGATGTAGGGTTGGTAAAGGTTTTTTTCCAATCTGTTGGTTGCTGTTTTTTCCTATTGACACTGTCCTTTGCCTAATAGAAGCTTTGAAATTTTATGAGGTCCCATTTATCAATTCATGATTTTAGAGAATTAGCCACTGGTGTTCTGATCAGGAAAATTTCCCCTGTGGCCATGTACTGGAGGCTTTTCCCCCCTTTATTTTTAATTAGTTTCAGTGTATCTGGTTTTATGTGGAGGTCCTTGATCCACCTGGACTTTAGCTTTGGACAGTGAGACAAGAATTGATTTGTATTTTTTTACATGTTGACCTGCAGTTGAACCAGCACCATTTGTTGAAAATGCTGTCTTTTTTCCCCCAGTGGGTGGTTTTAGCTCCTTTGTCAAAGATTGATTGATCATAGGTGTGAGGGTTCTTTTCTGGGTCTTCAATTATTTTCCATTGATCTACCTGTCTGTTACTGTACCAATACCATGCAGTATTTATCACAATTGTTCTGTAGAACAGCTTGAGGTCAGGGATGGTGATTCCACCAGAATTTCTTTTTGATGGGGATTGCATTAATATCTGTAGATTGTTTTTGGCAAGGTGGCCATTTTTACTATATTAATCCTGCCAATCCATGAGCATGGGAGATCTTTTCATCTTCTGAGATCTTTGAATTCTTTCTTCAGAGACTTGAAGATCTTGTAATACAGATCTTTCACTTGTTTTGCTAGAGTCACACCAAGGTATTTTATATTATTTGTGACTATTGAGAGGGGTGCTTTTTCCCCTAATTTCTTTCTCAGCCTGTTTATCCTTTGTGTAGAGAAAGATCACTGATTTGTTTGAGCTACTTTTTTTTTTTTTTTTTGAGACAGGGATTTTTTTTTTTTTTTTTTTTTGAGACAGGGATTCTCTGTATAGCCCTGGCTGTCCTGGAACTCACTCCGTAGACTAGGCTAGCCTCTAACTCAGAAATCTGCCTGCCTCTGCATCCCGAGTGCTGGGATTTAAGGCATGTGCCACCACACCTGGCTTGAGGTACTTTTATATCCAGCCACTTTGCTGAAGTTGTTTATCACATTTGCAAGTTTTCTTATGGAATTTTTGACGTCAGTTAAGAATATTATCATATCACCTGCAAAAAGTGATATTTTGACTTCTTCCTTTCCAATTTGTGTCCCTTTTACTTCCTTTTGTTGTCTAATTGCTCTGGCTAGGATTTTGAGTCCTGCATTGAATGGTAGGGAGACAGTGGGCAGCCTTGTCTAGTCCCTGATTATAGTGGGATTGCTTCAAGTTTCTCTCCATTTTGTTTGAGGTTGACTACTAGTTTGCTGTATATTGCTTTTACTATGTTTATGACTGGGCCTTGAATTCCTGATCTTTCCAATAATTTTATCATGAAGGGGTGTTGGATTTTGTCAAATGCTTTCTCAGTATCTAATGAAATGATTATGTGGTTTTTTATGTTTGAGTTTGTTTATATAGTGGATTATGTTGATGGATTTCCATATATTGAATCATTTCTGCACCCCTGGGATGAAGCCTACTTGATCATTATGGATGATTGTTTGGATGTATTCTTGGATTTGGTTTGTGAGAATTTTATTGAGTATTTTTGCATTGATATTCATAAGGAAAATTGACCTGAAGTTCTCATTCTTTGTTAGGTCTTTTTGTGGTTTAGGTATCAGAGTAGTTGTGTCTTCATAGAACCAATTGGGTAGTGTTCCTTCCGTTTCTATTTAGTGGAATAGTTTGAAGAGTATTCATATGAGATCTTTTTTGTAGATCTGAAAGAATTCTGCACTAAACCTATCTGGTCCTGGGCTTTTATTTGTGAGGAGACTATTAATGATTGCTTGTATTTCTTTAGGGGTTATGGGACTATTTAGATGGTTTATCTGATCCATTTTTAAGTTTAGTATCTGGTATCTGTCTAGAAAATTGTCCATTCCATTCAGATTTTCCTGTTTTTTTTTTTTTTTTTTTTTTTTTTTTTTTTTTTTTTTTTTTTTTTTTTTAATATAGGCATTTGTAGTAGGATCTAATGATTTTTGGAGGGATTTTCTCAGTTTCTGATGTTATGTCTCCATTTTCATTTTTGGTTTTATTAGTTTGGAAACTGTCTTGTGTCCGTTGTTTAGTCTGGCTAAGTGTTAATCTATCTTACTGATTTTCTGAAAGAACCAGCTCCTGGTTTAGTCGATTCTTAGTATAGTTCTTTTTTTTCTACTTGGTTACTTTCAGTCCTGAGTTTTTTTTTATTTCCTGCCATCTATTTCTTTTGGGTGTATTTGCTTCTTTTTGTTCTAGAGCTTTCAGATGTGCTATCAAGCTGCTAGTGTATATTCTCTCCAGTGTCTTCTTGGAGACACTCAGAGCTACGATTTTTCCTTTTAGCACTGCTTTCATTGTGTCCCATAAGTTTGGGTATGTTGTGGCATCATTTTCATTGAATTCTAAAAAGCCTTTAATTTCTTTCTTCATTTATACCTTGATCAAGTTATCATTGAGTAGAGTGTTGTTCAGCTTCCATGTGTATGTGGATTTTCATTGTTTTTGTTGTTATGGAAGACCAGTCTTAGTCCATGGTGATCTGATATAATGCATGGGATAATTTCAACATTTTTGTAACTGTTGACACATATTTTGTCATCGACTATATGGTCAATTTTTTATTAGAAGGTACCATGAGGTACTGAGAAGAAGGTATATTCTATTGTTTCAGAATAAAATGTTCTATAGATATCTGTTAAATCCATTTGGTTAATAACTTCTATTAGTTTCACTGTGTCTCTGTTTAGTTTCTGTTTTCATGATCTGTCCATTGATGAGAATGGGGTGTTGAAGTCTCCCATTATTATTCTGAAAAGTGCAATGTGTGCTTTGAGCTTTAGTAAAGTTTCTTTTATTATTGTGGGTGCCCTTGCATTTGGAGTATAAATGTTCATAATTGAGAGTTCTTGGTAGATTTTTCCTTTGATGTGTATGAAGTGTCCTTCGTTATCTTTTTTGATAACTTTATGTTGAAAGTTGATTTTATTCGATATTAAAATGGCTACTCCAGCTTTTTTCTTGGTGTCTTTTGCTTGTAAAATTGTTTTCCAGCCTTTTAATCTGAGGTAGTGTCTGTCTTTGTCACTGAGGTAGGTTTCCTGTACTAAGCAAAATGTTGGGTCCTGTTTACATATGCATTCTGTTAATCTATGTCATTTTATTGGGGAATTGAGTCTGTTGATATTAAGAGATATTAAGGAAAAGTGATTGTTGCTTCCTCTTATTTTTGTTGTTAGAGGTGGAATTATGTTTATATGGCTATCTTCATTTTGGTTTGTTAAAAGAAGACTATTTTCTTGCTTTTTATAGGGTGTAGTTTCCCTCCATGTGTTGGAGTTTTCCATTTAGTATCCTTTGAAGGGCTTGATTACTGGAAAGATATTGTGTAAATTTGTTTTTGTTATGGAATATCTTGGTTTCTCCATCTGTGATGCTAGTAGTCTGGGCTTGCCTTTGTGTTGTCTCATGGTCTGTTTGACATCTGCCCAGGAGCTTCTGGCTTTTATAGTCTCTGGTGAGAAATCTGGTGTAATTCTGATAGGCCTGCCTTTATTTGTAATTTAACCTTTTTCCCTTAGTATTTTTAATATTTTTTCTTTATTTTGTGCTTTTTTTTTTGTTTTGACTATTATGTGATGGGAGGAATTTCTTTTCTGGTTTAATTTATTTGGAGTTCTGTAGGTTTCTTATATGTTCATGGGCATCACTTTAGGTTAGGGAAATTTTCTTCCATCATTTTATTGAAGATATTTACTGTCCCTTTAAGTTGGGAATCATCACTCTCTTCTATACCTATTATCCTTAGGTTTGGTCTTCACACTGTTTCCTGGATTTCCTAGATATTTTTGGTTAGGAGCTTTTTGCATTTTGCATTTTCTTTGAGTGTTGTGTCTGTGTTTTCTATGGTATCTTCTGCACCTGAGATTCTCTCTTCTTTCTCTTGTATTCTGTTGGTGATGCTTGCATCTATAACTCCTGATCTCTTTCCTAGTTTTTCTTTATCCAGAGTTTTCTCCCTTTGTGATTTCTTTATTTTTCTACTTCTATTTCTAGATCCTGTATGGTTTTCTTCAGTTCCTCACCTGTTTAGTTGTGTTTTCCTGCAATTCTTTAAGAGATTTTTGTGTTTCCTCTTTAAGTTCTTCTACCTGTTTATCTATGTTCTGTTGTGTTTTTTTAGGGAGTTATTTATATCCTTATTAAAGTCTTCTATTATCATAATGAGATGTGATTTTTAATCCAGAGTCTTGCTTTTTTGGTGTGTTGTGTTAACCAGGGCTCTTTGTGTTAGGAGAAATGGGTTATGATAATGCCATGTAGCCTTAGTTTTTGTTGCTTACTGTCTTGCACTTGTCTTTCACCATCTTCTATCTCTGGTGTTAGTTGGTCTTTCTGTCTCTGACTGGAGCTTGTCCCTCCTGTGGGCCTATAAGCCTTTGTCAGCCCTCCTGGGAGACCAGCTTTCTCCTGGCAGAACCTTTGTACAGAGGGCTGTGGAACAGCCTAAGCTCCTGGGTGCAGATGGCAACTGGAAGGATCCTGTCCCAACTGCTCTACTGTTCCTGTGCCCTGTGAGCTCCTGGTCGATTGTTCTTTAGACAGTTATTGGAGAGAAAGTGTTGATCTCACATTTTGACTAGGGAGTGAGAGTACTCCTGGGTGACCAGTTCTCTTCTGGTGGCACTTGTGTACAGAGGGCTGTGGAACAACCCCAGAACCTGGGTGCTGATCCTACCTCCTGTTGTAAGCACATCTTGACATCAGCAATAGTGTTGGGATTAGTTATCTATGGATGTAATGGATCACATCGTGGGGGAGGTTTGGAATGGCCTTTTCTTCAGTCTCTGCTCTGTTTTTGTCCTTGCATATCCTTTAGACAGGGACAATTCTGGGTTAAAAAATTTTTAGATAGGAGGATATCATCCTAAGTGAGGTAACCCAATCACAAATGAACATACATAATATGCACTCACTGATAAGTGGATATTAGCCCAGAAGCTCAGAATCCTTCTTAGAAGGGGGAACAAAATACCCATGGAAGGAGTTACAGAGACAAAGTTTAGAGCAGAGACTGAAAGAACGACCATCCAGAGACTGCTCCACTTGGGAATCCATCCCATAAACAACCACCAAAACCAGACACTATTGCAGATGTCAACAAGAGCTTGCTGACAGGAACCTGATATAGCTGTCTTCTGAGAGGCTCTGCCAGTGCCTGGCAAATACAGAAATGGGTGCCCAGAACCATCCATTGGATGGGGCACAGGGTCCTCAATTAAGGAGCTAGAGAAAGGACCCAAGGAGCTGAAGAGGTTAGCAGCCCCACAGGCGGAACATCAATATGAACTAACCAGTTCCCCCAGAGCTCTTTGGAACTAAACCACCAATCAAAGAAAACATGTGGTGGAGCTTGTGGGTCTAGCTGCATATGTAGCAGAGGATAGCCTAGTCGGTCATCAATGGGAGGCAAGGCCCTAGGTCCTGTGAAGGTTCTATGCCCCAGTAAAGGGGATTGTCAGAGCCAGGAAAGGGAGTGGTTGGGTTGGGGAGCAGGGGGTGGGGGAGAGGTTAGGGTATTTTCAGAGGGAAAACTAGGAAAGGAGATAACTTTTGAAATGTAAATAAAGGAAATATCTAATAAAAAATAAAAAGAAAAAAATTAGATAGGTGGGTGGCCCCATTCCTCCACTGGAGGCCATGACTCTCTACTGGAGGTAGTTTCTTCAGGTTCTATCTCCCTTATGTTGGGTAGGTACATTAAAAAAATCATCCTAATGGGTTCTTGGAAGCCTCTTGCATTCCTGATGTCTGGGACTAAGTAAAAAAATGGGATACTAATTAAAAATTCAACTGGCAAATCTCGAATGGACAAGAAACAGCTAAAGAAATGCTCAACTTCCTTAGTCATCAGGGAAATGCAAATCAAAACAATTATGAGATTCCACCTTACACCAATCAGAATGGCTAAGATAAAAAACTCAGGTGACAGTAGATGCTGGTGAGTATGTGGAGAAAAGGGAACACTCTTCAATTGCTGGTGGGATTCCTAGCTGGTACAACCACTTTGGAAACCAATCTGGTAGTTTCTCAGATAATTGGGAAGTGTTCTACCCAAGGACTCAGTTATACCACTCCTGGGCATATACCCGAAGATGCTCCAAAACATAGCAAGAACATGTGCTCTACCTTGTTCAAAGCAGCCTTATTATAATGCACGGCTGCATTTCTTACAGACAGGATAAATTTAGGTTTGAAAGTTTTGTGGATGGATTGGTGTCTCTGTCACTCCACTGGGGTACCTCTCTGGATACAGGAGGTGGCCATTTCAGGTTCCATATCCCCAATGTTGTGAGTTACAGCTAAGGTCACCCCCACTGATTCTTGATTGCCTCCCTTATCCTAGATTTCTGTCCTGGTGATGACCCCTGCCTCAGCCCTGTCAGTTGCAGATTTCTATTCATTTTCATGGCCATCAAGCCATCTCTCCTGTCATCCACACCTGATCCTGAAATCTTCATTTCACTCCCTATTTCCCCTCAGATAAATAAATTTTGCAGGAAAGTGGATGGAATTTGAGAATATCATCCTGAGTTAGGTAGCCCAATTCCAAAAGGACATGTATGGTATGTACTTACACATGAGTGGATACTAACCATAAAATACAAGTACCTTGTTATACAACTCAGTATCAAAAAAACTAAACAAGAAGGAAGGGCAAAGTGAGGAAGCTTGACTTTTATTTACAAGGGGGAATAAAATAATCATAAGAGGCAGATGGAGGGAGTAATTTACATTTTAAATAAGACCTCACTTTATGAATCATTGATAAGGTTCTGCCTGCTCCTGAAGCAAAACAAGATATATGAAGAACATAGGGTCTTTTTTGCATTATGTATTAGTAATCTAATGAAAACTTTCAGGTTTCTCTTTCAGGAATATCTTGTATTTTACTTCAAGTATGACATCACAGAGAATTCAGGCTCATATACTTTTTATGCTGTCTTTTCATAAATAATTCTTAGGGTAATTACTCTGCATCTGTGGTGTTTTTAATTCTTCTCTCTTAACATATAGGGAAATTTTTATACTGACTATCTGTTGTTCCTCTTCTAATGAAACACAGTGTTTTTGTATAGATTATTTCACACTCCATTTACTGATAATTACTATTTTCATCCTTCTTGAACATTTTTCACTTTCCCCCATTTATCTTTTTTTTTTTTTTTTTTTTTTTGCTGTAAAGAGACATCATTACCAGGCAACTTATAGAAGAATGTGTTTATTGGAGGCTTGCTTCTATTTTCAAAGGGTAAACCTATGACCATTTTGTGGGAAGCAATTTAAAGCAGACAGGCATCATGCTGAAGCAGTAGCATAGAATTTACATCTTATCCACAAGTTGTAGATAAAAAAGGGAAATAGACAAACAGAGAGACAGATAGGGACTATTATATTAGGTATCATGTGTAATTTGAAGGTATTTTATGTCTTGAGAAATTGTTCATTTTCCTATGTAAATGTTAAAATTTTGTTCCAAGAAACTTAAATATTAGTATAATTTTGTATCTATGAGGATCGTGGGACTAACCTTTCATGGATACCAGTGGATGATTACATATTTATGATCTAACCACTAAACATCAATGACTAGTAATATATTTAAAAGAAAAAGATAACCAAACATTACAATTTACTGTATATAAATATATGATATACTCCTTTTTTGTTTGTTTGTTTGCTTTATTAAAGCCTTGGAGTTGGTGAAAAAGCTCATCAGGTAAAAGTGATTGCTACTAAATCTGTAGATCTGAGTTTAATTCCTGGAATGCACATGGTAGGAAAAGACTAATTCTCTCAAGTTGTCCTCTTACCTCTATATGTGTACTGTGGTGACAAACATACACATTCACTAAATAAGTAAGTAAGTAAGTAAGTAAGTAAGTAAGTAAGTAAATAAATCAGTAAATTGATAAATAATCAAAATTAAAGTCTGATTAAACGTCTCATCAAGCAGTTCTTAACCTGATATTCGTGACCCCATCAAGGCTTGAATGAGCCCTATATAGGGATCACCAAAGATAATATGCATGCCATATATTTACATAATATTAGCCAAATTGCAGTTATGAAATAGCAATGAAAATAACTTCATGGCTGAGGGGGTCGCCAGAACATGACAAACTGTATTAAGATGCTGGAGCATTAGGAAGGTTGAGTACCACTGTTCTAGCTCAATCTCCAACTTACATAATGTCTAAAAATAAGACAAATATGAAAGGTACCCTAAACAAAATATATACCCATGCTTCAAATTATATAATGAATTTGTCAGAAAAATAAATGTGTGATTAGTAAAAATGTATAATTCAAAAGACACGTAAAAGTATTCTGTTATGTTTTAATTTTAAAATGTCTTCCCAAATCCATGTAGTAAAGTATTACAAGATTCATAGCCTGGTGTGACTGGTAACAGGGCAATGAAATCTTGAAGAGTTCCAGTTGCTGATGAAAGTTCTTTGTGGTACTGTGTACATTCCCTCAGAAGTATAGGATCTTGGCCCCTTTTTTTCTCTCTGGCTTCCCATACATGGTAATAGACTTTGCTATTTATTCGATCATATTGAGCTGCCTTTGTATGGTACGCCTAAAAGATACATGTTCATTATGATGACTGGAGATCTCAAAAATTACCAGCCAAAATAAACCTAATAAACCTTTTTTTTATAAAAGTTTATTAACTTAGATATTTACTATAAGAGTAAATAGCTTATTTATATATAGAGTTGGTACGAAGATGGGATATTCCCCTCTCCCACATTACTATATGCCTGAAAATGTGGTAGAGCCTTTGGAATATTTTGGAAGGAATTAAAGATGATTATTAAACCAGCTAGGTAAAGACTTGAAAGCTACAAGTAGTCTTAAGGTTTCTGATTGAAATTTTCAAAGGGGGAATATTGATAGGAGTGTAACTGGTAAAAGCAATGCTAATAGAATTTCAAACTGAATCTAATAGAAGAGAAAGTGGGAAAGAGCCTTGAGCTCATTGGCACAGGGAAAAATTTCTTAAACAGAATTCCAGTGTCTCATGCTTTAAGATCAAGAATTGATAAATGGGACCTCATAAAACCGGAAAGCTTCTGTAAGGCAAAGGACATAATCCATAAGACAAATCAGCAACCTACAGATTGGGAAAAAAATCTTCACTAATCCCACATCCAATAGAGGGATAATATCCAAAATATATAAAGAACTCAAGAAAGTAAACACCGAAAAACCAAACAACACAATAGAAAAAATGAGGCATAGAATTAAACAAAATTCACAACAGAGAAATCTCGTATGGCTGAGAAGCACCTAAAGAAATGTTCAAAGTCCTTAGTGATCAGAGAAATGCAAATCAAAACGACCCTGAGAGTCCACTTTACACCAGTCAGAATAGCTAACATCAAAACCTCAGGAACAACACATGCTGGCGAGGATGTGGAGAAAGAGGAACACTCCTCCATTGCTGGTGGGATTGCAAACTTGTACAACTACTCTGGAAATCAGTCTGGAGGTTCCTCAGAAAACTGGAAATATATCTTTCTGAAGATTCAGCAATACCATTCTTGGGAATATTCCCAAAAGATGCCCCACCATGCCACAGGAGTACTTGTTCCACTATATTCATAGTGGCCTTGTTTGTGATAGCTAGAAGCTGGAAAAAACCCAAATGTCCCACAACGATAGAATGGATACACAAAAATGTGTTTCATTTACACAGTGTAATACTACTCAGCTATTAAGAACAAGGACATCATGAGTTTTACAGAAATGGATGGAATTAGAAAATATCATCCTGAGTGAGGTAACTCAGATCCAAAAGAACATGCATGGTATGTACTCACTAATAAGTGGATATTAGCCAAAAAATGTACAGAATACCCAGGGTACAACTCACAGAACTCAAAAAGGTTAACAAGCCAAAGGGCCCAAGTGAGTATGCTTCAGTCCCACTTGGGAGGGAGAATAAAGTAATCATGTGGGGCAGAGGGAGGTAGGAAACTGGATGGGTGAGGGGAGGATAGGGGATAAGGTTAACATGATCAGGTATTCAGGGATGGGGAACAGGAACAAAGCTTTGAGGGCCAACATAACGAGTGGAAATATGCAACTTCAGGAAGTGGGTGATGGGGAACCCTCTAGAATGTACCAGAGACCTAGGAGATGAAAGACTCTCAGGACTCAAAGGTAAGGACCTTAGATGAAATGCCTTAGAGTGGGGAGAGGGAACTTGTAGAGCCCACCTCCAGTAGAAAGACAGGGCAACAAGTGGAGGGTGGGGTTGCCATCTCACAGTCAAAAACTGACCCAGAACTGTTCCTGTATAAAAGAAATGCAGGGACAAAAATGGAGGAGACTGAGGGAAAGAAAGTCCAGTGACTGGCTTAAATTGGGAACCAGCTTAAAGAGAGGCTCCAAGGTCTGACACTATTATTGATGATGTGGTGTGCTTACAGCCTAGCATGGCTGTTCTCATCGAGGCCCAACAAGCAGCTGAACAAGTCGGATGTAGATACTTACATCTAACTAATGGACAGAAGCAGGGGACCCATATGGTTGAATTAGGGAAAGACTGGAAAAAGCTGAGGAGGAGAGCGACCCAGTAGGAAGATAATTTGAAACCCTGAGATGTTTCAGACACCGAGCCACCAACCAGGCAGCATACCATAGTTGGTCCAAGATACTGACACATATACAGCAGAGGACTGCCTGATCTGGCCTCAGAGAAGATGCACTTAACCCTAGAGAGACTTGAGACCCCAGGGAGTGGGGAGGCCTGGAGGAATGGGGTGGGGGGAAGAAACATCCTTGCGGATATGTGGGTGGGGGAGGGGAAGAGGAATGGGATAAGGGGTTGTTGGAGGGGAGACCGAGAGGGAAATAACTACTGGACTGTACAAAAAGATTAGAGACAATTTTTTAAAAAGGATTTTCCTTTCAATATTTTTAAAGTCATTTTGCTTGCAGCCTAGAATACCTGCTGTATTTCTTTGCTTAACTGGCTTGAGAGCAATTTTGTTTCAAGACTCCTTGCAGCAATCATGGGCTCTCTGAAACCTCCCTTGTATGTCTAATTTATCTGGAAACCTTTATTTGTCTCCTTTCCCTTGTAAATACAGATTAGGTTCTAAAGTCAAATTATCGCAGCTCATGAATGCATTGATAATTACATGACATTTATGAGTCATATTTTGTTTTGTCTCTTCCCACAGTCAAGAGAGTCATGTTGGTACTTGAGTAATGCCATGTGTAAGAACAGAGCTGAATAATGATTTCATTTACATGTTGAGGTAATCAGTTCATTGGAAATTTCCCTTGGAAAGTAATTTAAATATCAGAGTCAGAGAATTGTATATCCAGGTGTGACTGCAAAAAAGAAACTTTGGTAATGAATTCTCCTGACTCCCGTTTTCATTGAGCATATACTGCCTTGGCTCTGGGATAATCACAAAACACTGTCAGACATCTAGGCGTTCTAACTGGGAGTAACTCTACAGAAACGAAAGGGAACTGACCCAGGATCCCCAGGTCCAAGTAAGTGAGAGAATTTATTAAGATATGGGGATAAGTTGTCTTTCCATAGATGATATTTTTTTAATCTTGTCCACTTCCTATGCTTCATGGAAGGTGCTCTGGCTCTCTACTTTCTGTCACTTGACCTACATCTGAAGGTTAGTGAGGTATTGTGAGTCAGAAGGATGAATAATAGCCACCCAGACATTGATTACTTTATTGTGGTGGTGTTGCCCATGAACTTGTTTCTTCACTTTACCCTTCTTGACACTATTGTTTGTACTTTTTGTATTTAAAATTTTGTATAAATTGTATGTATATTTTGCCTACTACAGCAAAATCTTTAGAACTGTCAGGAAAAATATACTGACTGGCTCTCGGGTGTCCAGATGGTATGTGCTGTCATGACTGCTGTGATTCCATATGTTCAGCAACCCTCTTATGTTCAGAAAATATTGACCCATTATAGTCACGTGACTCCTTAAACTCAAGCCAAATAAAATCCAAACACTGAGTAGAAAGGTGGGCCTGAAGTCCCGGTGGTATCTGAGGAGGTATTGGCAATTGAAAATAGCTGAGAAAGGAAAGTCAGTTTTCTTTAATGGTGTGATACTCTAGTGCGTAGACCACGGTTCACTGGAAAGTGTCACACCTAAAATTATATGGGCATCTTAAACATGACTTAATAGTTTAACAACAACAACAACAGCAACAGCAACAACTACAACTGCAAACAACAACAACAACAAAGGACACAAAGTGGGTGGGTAGGGAAAGGGGATTGAAAACTGTTAAAAGCTGTTACAGGTTGATGGAGCGGGTGAGTATAATCAGCATATTGTATGATATTCTAAAGAACTAGCAAGCTATTTTAAAACTTTCTTAATAAATTCTGTATAAAATGAAATTTCCACTTATTATTTCAAATGAATTGTTTAGCAGTATTAAATATATTCACATTACTGTGCAACCGCCATCATGTTCTATCTCTAGACATTTTCGAAGCCCCTCACTACTGTTCAAATAGCTTTTACAAATCAGCAGCATGAGACGTGGGAATGGTCATGATCTTCATCTAAGTGGGAAGAGAATGAAATTTGTAGGTCTCTTTAGCAATGTTCCAAAGCATAAATTTCCCTGTAGGAGTACCACTTTCATTTCAACACTGCAAATATTTTGATATTTGTCTTTCACTCAGATGGTTTTACAAAGTAACCCAGAGTTATGACTATGGGTAAAGAAGACATTACTCTTTATAGTCAAACTTTGACTTTTGTCTAGTCCACATGTCCATCAGGTGCATAAAAGTTTACAACAGCACCATTCCAGACCTCTAATCCTAAAAGATGTTAGCCTTCTAGGTAGTAGTTTGGCCACAATTCTGGCCTGAAATTTATACTACTGCTACTAGTATTACTTAAAATAACTATTCCAAAATGTGGGAAATAATGAGTATTTTAAAATAGCTGTTTTAAAGTAGGCTAAATACTGATCTCTAACTTATTAATAATACTTGTACATTCAGTATTGACACGGAAGTTCTTATTCAGATATTTGTTTCATTTCTATTATGACTGTATGTTTTTCTTATTTGTGTGGTTCATGAATGCAGTGGTCTACAGAGGCCAGAAGAGAATACCCGATCCTTGAAGCTACAGGCAGCTGTGAGCCATTTTAGATTACTATTGACTATGATTATTAGTCAAGACACTACTTTGGCCTTCAGTCACTCCCAAAAGGGTGCAGTGACCCATCCATCTGGCACACATCCACTGATATAAGATTCTCCAAATGACTAGTGGAAGTCTCAGCTTCCAATAAAACAGATTCATAATTGGATATTCTGGTGAGATCTCAGAATCTGTAAACATCTGGCATAAATGGCAAAGAAAATAGTAACACAAATCCTAAAACCACTCACTTAGTGAAATCAGAATCTTGAATACATACCTTATGGTTTGCAGTCCTTTACATTCTACAACAGAAGGTGGCACTGTCAGCCCTGAGTTTAAAGCATATGTTATATGTCATAGAGTTATTGTCATAAATCATCTGTACATGATAGGACAGGAGAATTTACTCTTCTTGAATGTGTTGGCAATTTACTTTGTTGATGAATGAATCACTTTGTGAGGAATAAGTATGCATAAGATAATAGGATGAAAAGACCATATATGTATCAATACCTGTGAAGTGCTATAGTCTGGGAAGTCAGATACAACAACAGAGTATCTACCTGTTGAGGATAAGTTAATATTTTCTCTATAGTTGTTTTAATTTAGCATCAGAACATGGCAACATCAACTACATGGTACCAGCTTTGAATGCATGGAACATGCAACAGTGCAGGGTAATGGAAGTTTGTATGAAAGTTCTCCAAACCCACAAAAGTCTGTGGTAAAGTTAGAAATCCTGGTAAGAAACTCCAAGAAAACTTTGTAGTAAACAAGGAAGGAAAGCTTAAGTTTTGGTGGAAACTTCAGGATGTTGGGGAAGGCAAGCCCAGGAGACATCAATTTACAGGCACAGAGTAGGGCTGACCCCCATAGAGGTTATGTGTGTTGGAGATGGCAGAGTTTCCAGGGGTGGGGGAGGAAAGTTACACTTAGAACCCAGATAATGACACCATGAGTTCCAGATGCCAGGCATGGATCTATAGTATTTGCTTTTTACTCTTAGTATTACTTTTGTTCTGATATTTCTATTTCATTGCTCCTTTTGGAATTGGAATGTTTGCTCTGTGCCACTGTGAATTTGAACTATGATGCTTGTTGTTGGATTTTAGAGTGGTCCAATTAAGAGATTACACCTTAAGTCTCAGAAGAGACTTTCAACTTTTAGACATTAAGACCATCAGAGACTGTGTTAACTTCTAGATTTGGAACAAATGCATTGCCATTATAAGATGAATATGAGCCTATGAGGACAAGAGTGTAATGTTGTAGTTTGAATCTGAAATGCTGTTCTCTTTATTGTTGACATAAATTTCCAGATAAGAAAGCAACTTAAGAGAGGTTGGGTTTATTTCAGCCTAATAATCAAAGAAAAAGTTACACCCACTCATGGCAAGAAAAATAATGTTGGCAGAAACATGAGGCAGTTAGCTAGAAACATAGGTGAAGGGCATTATTCATTTGACTTTTTTCTTTCTATGTATTCTAGGATTGCACTCCATGGAATACTATTACACAGTTAGGCTGGATCTTCCTATCACAAATAACCTGGTATAGAATTTTTCTCACATGTGCCCACAGAGCTATCTCCTAGGTGATGTTGTGTACTCTCAAGTTGACCAGCAATATTTACAATCACAATCTCCATAGGATTACAGGTCTGAATACTTTGTTCTCAGATGGTAGATTTGTTTTGGAAAGTTTTTTGTGGAGCTCTGAGTTGGTAGTCATCAGGGAAAGGATTTGTGGTTTGGTAGCTTGGGCTTGCTTCTATTCTCTCTTTGTTTCCTGATTGCATGCTCAATGTTGCTTTATACCCTGGCCACCATGTCTTTCCAAGTATGATGTACTGTATCAGTTCTTAAGGTGTAAGGAAAAGCAAAATTTTACTCCATTAATTTGATCATTTTTAGGTTTTTGGTAAATGAGGAAATTGCATAATACATCTATAGTAGATGCTACCAGATAACCATGAGGGTTCTTAGTTAGAAAGGAATTGTTCTGACTGTCAAGAAATATATGCTAGTTATCCCATGCAAGATTAATTTCTGTGCAAAGTTTTCCTTTCCCCAGGTCGATGAATTTCAGGCTACCTCCCAGTGTTCTTAATTAGATTGAGATTTAGCAAACTGAATATTTAAATTCAATGTTGCTCCAATTTTGCACTTCTTTAAATCAGAACCTGAACCGTGAGTTTTATTAATAGCTCCTATAATAATAGAGAAGACAGGGGATTTATCTAAAGCAAAGATAGAGACCACTTAATTCTCCAAAAGTCTTCCCAAATAATTATTTCAGCATTTGAAAACCTCCTATTTCTTATGCCTATTTTCTAGGTCTGCTGGAAATGGTGAAGAATGGCCAAATTTTACAAATATTTTTTTCTTACAACGACCAATCTATTTACTTTTCCCCCATCAGTCTGGTTTTCACTCCTGCAAATTCTTAATGTTTTCACTCTTTGTAACTTGCATCCTTGTTTTTTTAACAGGTGCAATGGGATCCACAGGACTATGTTTTTATGGACACTGTATTGTCATGTTCCTTCTCCAGATGATCACAGCAAGCTCAGGTATAAATCTGTCACTCAATATATAGCTTTAGCAATGTCAAGTTTGTTGGGAATAGTAAGGAGCAATAAAATGGATAGATTTTAAGTCTATTATTCATAAGGTTCTAGGTAACTCCATTAGTTACTTTTCCATTCCTCTGATAAAATATCACAACCAAGGCAAACTAATAAAAAGTAAAGCATTTAATTGGGCTGAGCATTTCAGAGGCATAGAGTCTGTGATTGTAGAGCAAATTCCTGTGGACAGAACAACTGAGAACTCAAATCTTGATGAGCAGAGTGTTTACTGGGACTAAAGCCAATTTCCAGTAACACATGTTTTCCAACAGGAACACACATACTAATTTTCGCCACACATTTTCACCTACAGGGGACCAAATATTCAAACATATGAGCCCCGGGATCCACTTTAATTAAGACACAGTAACCACATGGGTAGGAATAATGAGTCATTCTCAACCAGAACGTCTTGTTTTCTTAGATTTGTGACAGGTTCATGGGAAAAAAACAAGGGTGAAAACCATCAAATTCTTAATCTTCAGAGCTCATTATTAATATTGAGCAAATATGTCTCATACACCAATTTTATATTGAGAAAACAGTCCAGGATGAGGATTCTTATGGCATTCCATGGAACTTATCAATACAATAAGATGAGGAAAGTTGAAATCTTGATCAATTGTAGGGTTCCAGACATATGTCCATTCCATCAGTGGGACATGGCCACTTGGGGAGGCAGAACATGGGGCGTTTGACATCCTTACCCCACACCATTAAAAGTGTGGGTGCTAGACTGAAGGGAAGCACTGAGGCACTGCTCCAAGGGTGGGAAAGCAGAGTCCCCTGATACAGGAGATACAGGACAGTGAGAGCTGGCTAGGGATTCCTGGGCCTGCTACAAGGCCGGACAGTGGGGTTCTCAGACTCGAGCATTCAGGAGCTGCTGGGAGTCAAAGAAGAACAGAGAATAGAGTCAGGGTTCCACCTGTTGTGGAGAGCATCTAGCCTGGGGCCCTGGGGAAAGGGGAGCTCCAGCTTGCCCTAGTGAAGATGATTGTCCTTAGGTTGAAGGTGACAGTCTTAGTGGTGGTTGTGGCTGGAGCACAGAGAGGCCTTCTCTGGGAGAACAGGCTGTGGCTCTGTAGGCGAAGGCCTTCTTCATGACTTCCCACGGCGTATGTTGGCAAAAAGACAGTCCATGGGTCTAAACAGTTTATTTTCATGGCGGAAAGTGAGTGCATAAAACCATATCCCACTTCTCAGGGTGGGCCTGAGATTAAGTCCCTTTTGCAGGGAGTAGTGTCTGAGAAGAGAAGCTTATTGGCTAAGCCTTCTGGGCCTTGAGGAACATCATTAGCATGGAGAATTCTGTTTTTGGTTTTTGTGACTACAGGTTATGTCTCTTTTATGTAACAAGCATGGCACTTTTTCCAAGTCAGGAGTCAGTCGGGGAGCTGGGTGTCACCTAAGTTCCTGGTGTTTGACCATTGAGTCTCTGAGTCTTGACCTGCTCTACCTTACCAAACTTCCTGGCATGGTTTTATGTTCTACATAAAATGACTTGATGTCAATGATTTGTAAAGGAATTTGTGCAGTTGATATATAGATTCTTCGGAGGTACAAAAAAAGTATGAGGCGGTAAATAGCACTAAAATGTAGAATGTTCTAGTAAAAGCTGCATGTTAAGTGCTAAAACTTTTATTGAATCTTATTTAGTTGGGATTCACATTTGGCTAGGTTGCCACAAATGTGTCTTCACAGAGTCTTGAACATAACTGTGAATATGGCTGTGAGCATATTTGCTGGCATAGTGTTTTTTATACCGTATAAAAATTTAACTTAAGCTATTCAGATGCCAATTTCTCCAGCCTCATATCTTGTTTTGACTGGAACACAGCATTGAAATGTTTATACCAAGAATCTCATGTCTCAAATTCATGGAAACAATTATTACCATTTATTCCCGGCCTTGTTAATCAGTGTAGATCACCTAATGACTGGGCAGAATAGTAAATAGTGCTGGATGTCCACCAGCCAGAAGAATGAGTGAGGGAGAGAGAGTGGGGGGAAGGGAGGGATGGAGGGAAGGAGGGAGGGAGAGAGATCAGCCAGGAGGATGGAGGAATTGGAACCACGAAGAAGAGGTCCAAAGAGACATCATGAAAATACATTTGAAATCCAAAAATCCAGATCAATAATAATATTCAAGTATCATGGGATGGGGCTGGGATGTAGCTAGATTAGCATAGAAGACTAAGGTAGATCACTTAAATGCTCAGCTATTGTGGTGTGTTTTAAAGCTGACTACCTAAAATTGGATTACCAAAAAGGGGACTCTTTTTTTGGAGATGATTAATTATTCCTCTCTTAAATCCCATTAATTTCTTGTAGTCATTCTTTGTAGTGGTATTTCTCCTGTCCATATTGGCATGTCAACTGGTGCAGTTGTTGTTTCAGCCCTTGTATGTTGATTGGTGCTTCAATCTTTGAGAGCCTCAAGGGTATAAATTAGTTGACCCTGTTGGTCTTTCTGTGGAATTCCTATCCCCTTCAGGCCACAATCCTTCCCCCTATTCTTCCATAGGAGTCCCTGAGCTCCATCCACTGTTTGGCTGTGGTTGTCTGCTTGTGTCTGAATCAGCTGCTGGGTGAAGCCTCTTATAGGACAGCCACACTAGACTTCTGCCTGCAATAATAACAGAGTATCATTAATAGTGTCAGAGATGATAATTCCCTACAGGATGGGTCTCAAGTTGGGCCAGTTATTGATTGGCTAACTCCTTAGTTTCTCTTGCATCCTCCCATTCCCGAATTTCATGTAGACAGGGTAAATTTTGGGTTGAAAATCTTGTGGATGTGTTACTGTCTCTATTGCTCCACTGGGGTTCTTGCCTGACCACAAGAGGTGAACTTTTCAGGTTTCATCTCTCCAATGCTCTGAGTCACAGGTAAGGTCACCCCTTATCCTCTTTCTCATCCTGGAGATGCTCCCCACCTACCAACCCCTGTCAGTTACAGATTACCATTCATTCTCATGGCCAACTGCCATCTTTCCTGTCCGGCCCGACACCTGATCTTAAAACCTTTCATTTCTTTCCACATTCCCTTTCCCTCTCAGTTTCCTCCATCCATTAGCCTTTTATGACTATTTTATTTCCCCTTCTAAGTGAGATTCAAACACCATATCTTGAGTCTTCCCTTTTGTTTAGCTTCTTTGAGTTTGTAAAGTGTAGCATGGGTATCCTATATTTTATGGCCAGTGTCCACTTATAAGTGAGTATATATCATGTATGTTCTATTTTATTTTATTTTTTTAATGGTTGATGCAAATTTTATAAAGTAATCAAACAATAATTTCCATCTTTACACAGAAGTATATATACATGTGTGAAAATATTACACTCCACATTTAAGACAGTATTTACTTCTAAGGGAAAAGGCTTCTTGTGAGAGTCTGAAGACATAAAGTTTAGTCGTGGGTCTTAGAGTGATGTCGCACTACCAGAAACATCCACATAAAGAAAATACACAATGAAATTAAAAGACAAAAAACAACACATTTCATAGTACCTGAAATGTATTGTCATTTTCCACACCAAGGGGCTTATTCCATGTTGAGATATCAGAAATAACTGAACACTCAGCAACAAAGTCAGATATTAAGTTATAACAAGTGGTCAACCTCTCAAAAAAAAAAAAAAAAACCAAAACAACCCTGTAGTAGCTTCCAAATTGCAATAAAATATGAAGCTGTTAGATGGAGTGAAACATTTGCTCTACAACACCACAGCTTTCCTGTTTAGAGAACATGCCATTAGCCTTGTGATCACTGAGTACCGAAGAATTACATACTCAGACTTCCCACGTGGACTTTGAAAACATGCACATTGCAATACCTCCAATACTTTTTCTTTTTGCCAGTAATCATCACATTAGATACAGGGAACACATCTAGCTTAAGAGCATTATGAATTTCAGCGCTGTGGACAGATGTGCAGGCTACACCAGAGTTGGACTGACTAGGGAGGCAGGTGCCCAGACACAGTGCCTTCTGAGTGTGTCTGGATGTGTATATTCTAACTTCCCTATCCTGGATGCTTTGGCATTTTTACATTACAGAAAGCTGTTACTATTTGGGTGTTTGATATTGAAGAGAAGGTAGGCACTGCTCACTTGTGGGTTCTATTTTATTTATTTAAGCAAAATAATTGTATTAACCTAAACCTCAATTTATGTGTTGTTGTACATTGGCATTTGGGAATGTTTAGTCTCGAAGATGAGAATAACTAAAATTGATGCAGTAATCTTGATCAACTCAGAAAAATAACAGAAATTTAAGAAAGTTTCTTTTTGGGAAAGTCAGAATACTAAGAAAATCAACTGTTTTTTTTTCCCATTCAGTAAGTATGACTGGACAGAAACAAGAAACTATAAAATGTCTTCTACTCCCAATCTTTAGGAACACAATGTCAAAGTTGAGAATTCTGAATCTCTAACCAAAAAGAATATGCTATTACTACCTTTTATTAAAAGGAAAAACAACATTAAAGATATGTTTGAACTAGGTGATACTTAACATGGTAGATTGTGATAGTTTATTATATCTTATATCTTGCTGGTGATTCTGAAGACAGATAATAGAGGGTTCTATGGTAAGAGATTATAGTGAATGAAAAAGGGAGATAACTATTTAATGAAAAAGAATTAATCAGAAATGAACAAAGGTAAGAATTAAATAGTTCAAAGCACTCTTTACCAGAAAAATGAAGAGAGAATTTATGCAAGTTATTATGAAGTACATCAAATATAAAAATAAGTTAAATGTATACATTATGATATCTTTGGGGTGAACTGATTATAAATAAATGGTGTTTTTTTCTATAGTGTGTTGAGCATAGAGAGGCAGAGGGGAAGGGGAAGGGAAAGGGGAAGGGAAGGGGAAGAGGGGAAGGGGAAGAGGGGAAGGGGAAGAGGGGAAGGGGAAGAGGGGAAGGGGAAGAGGGAGGGGAAGTGGAAGTGGTAGTGGTAGTGGGAGGGGAAGGGAAAGGGGGGGAAGGGGAGGGGAGGTATAGGGGGATCAGGGAGAGAGACTGATTTAAATAAAAGTAATGTCCTATATTTGCTACCTTACATTCTTATTTTCCTTTCCAGAGCCATTCATAGTGAACGGCTTAGAGGGGCCTGTCTTGGCTTCATTGGGTGGAAACTTAGAACTCAGTTGTCAGTTGTCTCCACCACAACAAGCCCAGCACATGGAGATTCGCTGGTTCCGGAACCTCTATACAGAGCCTGTGCACCTATACAGAGATGGTAAAGACATGTTTGGAGAAATTATCTCCAAGTATGTGGAACGGACAGAACTCTTAAAAGATGTGATTGAAGATGGGAAAGTGACCCTTAGGATCTTTAATGTGACTGTTGATGATGATGGGTCTTACCACTGTGTGTTCAAAGATGGTGATTTCTATGAAGAGCACATCACACAGGTCAAGGTCACAGGTGGGTATGGATCTTTCTGAGGTTTCTATGAATCACCATTTTTAATTCCTCTGGGTCTGAAAGATAGATTTTCAGTGTTTCTGTATCTAAATACATTGTTTTATTTCCAAGGTCATTATCATGAATTTTGTTTTTTACAAAAATCAAAAATAAAATTATGTCTGTATACACATCAAATCTATGAGTAAATTCTGATTTTGCTTTAAACAGATTGCCAGATTTTTAACTTATCAACAGAACACTTTCAGGTTTGTTTTATCCTTATAGTTATTTTCTAACAACATGTTAATAAGATGTGATATTTATCAGTGACTAAAGTTTTAAAATAGTTTTCTTTGTGGTAATTCTTATTCTCAATTTTACTTAAATCAATCCAATGGATAATTTTTGTGAGAATAACTTTCCTGAATTGTTAGTTCTGTAAGTATATCTCATTTACAATTTTCTTCACCTATATAAACTTATGAATTGGAAAATAATGGCAGGAAAGTGAGGAACTGAGGAAAATGAAAGTGATTTGTTTTCTGATCATGTGTGTTTTTGACTCTAAGCTTATAGATAGTTAATATTTGTGAACCTCATATGTTTTTCCAAACCAATAATTAAAAGCTAAACAAAGGAATATGATGTAATTAATTAATTTTATATTTTAAAGCCAGTTGAATTAGCAAGGTTCTTTATTCCCTGTACACAAGAGGCAGAGGTAGGTAGGTCTCCATGAGTTCATTGGAATTCTTTGCCACTCACGATTGCAGAGAGAGAGAAAGAGAGAGAGAGAGAGAGAGAGAGAGAGAGAGAGAGAGAGAGAGAGAGAGAGAGAGATATGCCCCAGGCCGTGGGACACTTTATTCCATGGTCCTTGAAGGAGATCACAAACCTGGAGAGAAATGGGAATAAAGAAAGAGAAGTAGACCATACATGTTTGTCATAGTCTCTTTTACTAAGGGG
>NC_034595.1:62636004-62639821 GCF_900095145.1 Mus pahari
TACATACTGTGAAAACACCTGGGCTGTGGGATGCCCTGGGTGTAAGATGCCTGGGTTTTCTCAACCTGGTCCCTGACAGAGAGAGAGAGAAGAGAGAAAGAGGAGGAAGATTACCACAGCATAACTATGTGTGTGTATATGTGTATATGTGTGTGTATATGTCTATATTTATATTTGTATCTATATCTATCTATATAATCTATATCTATATCTATATCTATATCTATATCTATATCTATATCTATAAAACCTAAAATTAGTCATTCTCTTCTTCAATACCACTTGCCATAGTTTGGGCACTTAGCCATTCCATGGAGAAAGTAGAACTGTATCAGACATCAAAGATCTAAGCTAATTTTGTTATATCAGAGAGATTTGTAAGACAGTTGTTTTGGGGTTGGGTTAAATCACAGTTCTTTGTTCTCCACATTTTAGGCAAGTTTTATATCTCATATAATGTCCTAACACTTTCAAAGACAGTAACAATCCAAATTAGTATGTAATGCATTTTGAAGACACTAATGTATTAATTATTTCATATGAAATATACTGTATGTAAATATCATCTGTATACTCAGAATATACAATTTAGGTTTCAATTAAAGTCTCAAAATTGCATTATGATATTATTTACTTCATTATTTAAAATTGGAGTTCAACAGTGGTTAAGTGTTGACTATGGAGCAAACATTTTTTAAAATTTTTTTTATTATTATTTTCTTTATTTACATTTCAAATGCTATCCCAAAAGTTCCCTATACCCTCCCCACCCCTGCTGCCCTACCCACCCCCTCCCACTACTTGACCCAGGCATTCCCTTGTGCTGGGTCACATAAAGTTTGCAAGACGAAGGGGCCTCTCTTCCCAGTGATGGCCAATTAGGCCATCTTCTGCTACATATGCAGCTAGAGACACAAGCTCAGTGGGTTCTGGTTAGTTCATATTGTTGTTCCACCTACAGGGTTGCAGCCCCCTTCAGCTCCTTGGGTACTTTCTCTAGGAGCAAACATTTTGAATCCCAGATTCTATAGTATATGAATATTGATTTTGTTTTATTATTATATTTCAAGAACCTAGACTAGTTTCTAGTTAGTAAGAAGTAAATATTTTGAGTGAATTCATATAAAAATAGATAATATTTTGAGTGAATCAATATATAAATAATAATATAAAATGTGTTGCTAGTAGTATACTATGCTTTCTTTTTCTAGAATTTATTCTTTAATCTTTTTTTACAGTCCAGACTATGACTTTCTATCAGGTACTTTTCTATTTTGAAAACTCATGCAATCAGGGCCCTTGCTTCTTTAGGTCTTAATAATCAATTAAAACAGGTGAGAGAATTTTATTCTTTCTGTATCATTTCTCCTTTTATTAAATTAAAAATACTGTTTTACTCTTCTGTTCCCAACCAGCCATAAACTTACAAGTACAAATTCATGTGCACCCTCCTAATACCAAAGGTGTGATTGTGGAGTGTCACTCTGGAGGTTGGTTCCCACGGCCTCTTATGGAATGGAGAGACAGAAATGGGGAGGTCATTCCAGCTGCATCAAAATCCCACTCACAGGGTAGAGACAAACTGTTCAATATGAAGATATCCCTTCTTGTTAGAGACAGCTTCTTCAAGCAAGTCATTTGTTGCTTTCAGAACCCTCTAACAGGCCAAGAGGCAAGGACAAGTGTTATTCTATCAGGTAATGTATATTTCTTCTTCAGTATCTGCCATTGCAGGATTGTTTAAAGCTAAACAGAATGATTCATTTTCTTCCTTGACTTGATTGCTTAAGCTTTACTTTATTTTGGTTTTATTCATCATATTATTTTTACCATAATTATTCTATTTTCTACATTCTTTATTTCACTTTTCCTTATTCATATTTGAGTTCTATGGCAATTTAAAAAACTTCTCTATGTGGAGAACTTTTATGCATGTATGTGTAGTGACATATAATCATACCTATTCCCTTTCTACTTTTTAACACCCCCCCTCCTCACAGCCTCCTCAACACAGACATTCCCCAACTCCATGTCCTTTTTGTTATTGATAACCTACTTCATCTAGTTAGTGTTTTCCCTATGGATATGGCTGTGGAGGCATCACTGGATGACTGGAAATCTTCCAGTGATCACATCTCAACAGAAAGTAAGTTAGTGTCTTACAGCAACTATCTCCTGTAAATAGTTAAGAATGGGATCTGGAGATCACTTACCCCTATCTGTGCTGTGATTTTTATTGGCTTGATATTTTGAGGATTTGCCCAGCTATTGTGGGTTCAAGATTGCTTAATCTATGACATATCCAAAAGTCATCATTTTATAGCACTCCCCCTTGTCTTCTGGCTATTATATTCTTTCTGTCTTCACTTCAGAAATGTTCCCAGAGACCTAAGAGTGGTGAGACATACATACATATATATATATATATATATATATATATATATATATATATATATATATATATATATTACATTTAGGGGACAAGAGTATTCTGTTTCTTATTCTCAGTCAGTTGTGAACATTGACTACTGCTCTTTGCACAAGATGTTTCTCTGACCAAGGTTGAAAGGGGTCTGGGATTATGTGTGTAAACATAATTATTTAGAAGACAATTTGACACACAACCACTGAGAAGAACAGCAACAGCAGTTTCAACACTAGTATACATGAGTTTCTGTGCCATGGGCTTTTGAGTAGGATTCTAGTATCAGGCATGAAATTCCCTCCTATGGAATAGGTTTCAAACAAAATCAGGATGCAGTTACTCTTTTATTTGTTGTGTCATTGCTCCAGTACACATATTTTGCCAGACACATGAATATTGAATTATGCAGAGTTCAGCACTAGGTAGAACCATTAATGCCCTTTCTTCCCTAGCCACCACATAGAAACTTCCAGTACTAAACAAGCTAGCTAGCACAAGGGAAGCTTGATGAATTTTTTGCTTTACAAATTACATTCACATATTCAGCTTCTCTAAATAAAAATTTTGAAGTAATAGTTGACTTTTTTTCCTTTATGGGAGAGCAGTAGGTCTATCCAAAATCTCATTGCTACTGTAAATTCGAAGCAGAGATTTGATTCTGGGACTTGATGACACAGATTTAGCTCTGTATTTGAAATGAAAAACAGATAAAGGACTTGATGGTGAGTGAACTGAGTTTGATCACAGGGCCTTACCTGGTTAAAAGATAGAAACCACTAAGAGGCAGGCAGATTTCTGAGTTCAAGGCCAGCCTGGTCTACAAAGTGAGTTCCAGGACAGTCAGGGCTACACAGAGAAACCCTGTCTTGAAAAAAAGAAAAGAAAAAGAAACCACTAGCATGAGTAGTTCTTTGATCTTCAAAGGGGTATGCATAAGTACATGAGCACACACAGAAATGCACACACACATTTATAAGTTGAATAAAATTTAGAAAATGATTTTGATGGTAATGTATCAAAAACATAATGTATGTAACTTTGATTTTAGTGTAGTCAAAGTGGGAAGACAAATCTGATGGCTGTTCTACTATCAGTATCAGGTGTCACATTATATATGAGATTGAACAAATGAAGAGGTTGAGGGGTTTTAAAGAAGATACCATGGTAATGGAACCAAGAAAACTGTTTCTTTGTAAAGACTGGATGAATCTACTGGTTATAGTCCTGGAGTACAAGGTGTTTATCAGACCTATGCTTCTGGAATTTAAGATATATATTAGGAATAGAGCATCTCATGAAAAGAACAGGGCAGAGAGAAAAATGGATGCAAATTGACTGGATTCTTTATCATCTCTTTTGACCATATTGCTCCTGTTATTCACTTTTTTTTTT
>NC_034595.1:62639832-62666633 GCF_900095145.1 Mus pahari
AGGAGTAGAAGGCAGGAAATAATCAAACTTAGGGCTGAAATCAACCAAGTGGAAACAAAAAGAACTATTCAAAGAATCAACCAAACCAGGAGCTGTTATTCACTTTTAAGACACAATCACCCATGCTCAGTTTTAGCAATAGGAAGATGGAAGTTACCCATTGCTATTTTTGTCCATGGCTAAATTAGCCAATAGGAGGAAAGATTTATTAAATTTTTTTCCAGAACAAATGCCTCACAGTGTTCAGTATTGTATGTGACCATTAATTTATCTGATCTCATCTAGTCATCTTCATTGTCCATGCAAATCTATTCACATGTATTCTGCTGCTTCTCATCTGTGGAGACTAACTCCTGATGTGAGATCTTCACTCTGCATGCCTTTTTCTCTCATAATGCTGTACTACTTATTTTCCTTGTTTCTTTCACAGTTCTTTGCTCAATTGACAATGATTTTATAAAAGAATACTTATACAAAACAACTGCAAAGCATGTCATCTGTCCCCTCCACACACCTGGTATTCTGTTACTTTTCCATTTCTTATTCCTTTAGTGTTATTTTCTTTAAACACACTGCACAACTTAATTCTACTTATTTTTCTTAACTTACCTATGTATCAAAAGCATAAAAGTCTAATCTTTGTTGGTTATATATATTGATATCTGCAAACTGTTTCAAATATTTAATATCATAGTCTCTAATTTACATTTATATAAACCAATTTATTTACCTGAATTAAAATAAAACTTAAAGTATGCCTTATAAAGTGCCAAATAATCATGCATGTGTCAGTGTTTATATGTGTTCAGGATAACAATGTAAGATTAAGATGAAGGGAAACATGTTGAGTACTCAAGAGAATCATATAGGAATAACTCACCTATCACTTTTGACAATTTAGTTTCTTCAGTTGACTCCATTTTCTCATTCAATTATGTCTTCAATGGCAAAGTAAATCTTTGTACTTTAGTTGCATCAGAAGTAGGAATGTAAATAATTCCAAGGTATGAAAATTTAAATATTCTATCCTCCTTTTAGAGTTCATAGCCTATATGTATATAAATATATATATGTACTTACATATATTCCCTCTCTCTCACACACAATATGTATGTATATGACATGTTATGTGTATAGAAACACACATATAGACACCTCTAATGTACCTACAACATATGCCTATATATAAAACAGGAAAAGGAAATACTTGTTATTTATGTACAATTTGAGTAAAGCATGCAATGCATATTTTATGAGTTAGTAGCTACTTAGAGAAGATAAGCTGGTTTTTTTTTCATTTTAACATCCTTATAATTTTATTATATTTTATTTATTTTATTTAATCTTTCATTTATTTATTTATTTATTTATTTATTTATACTCCAGATTTTATTCTTCTCTTGTTCCACCCTCTGACTCTTCCACATCCCATACCTCCTTCTGGCCCCCTGTCTCCATGAGAATGTTCCCACTTCCCACCTCCTACCCCCCAATTCCCACCCCGTACCCCACCAGACATCTGAACTTCATGGGACATCCAGGCTCTTGGGGGTTAGTTGCATCTTCTCTTACTAAACCCAGACCTGGCAGTCCTCTGTTATATATGTTTTGGGGGCTGTAGCTGTAATATAGTTGATAGAGTATTTGCCTAGAATGCACAAAATAATGAGTTCAATTCCTAGTACCACATACTCTGCACTTTCTGGTGTGCTTTAGTAATCCCAGTACCAGGGAGGTAAAGGCAGGAGAATAAGGAGTTCAAGGTAATCCTCATATGAATTTAGTACTGCACACAGTTTGAGAGCTTAGACAAAGGGCTGGAAGATGAAGTTATGAATGGCTTTATTATGGTTCCTGAAAACCTGTATTTAAGCCACAGGACCCTGCTAAAACTTTGCTTTGCCTCTTCTCTTTTATCAAAGAAGCTCCTGAGAGGAAATGGTGAAGAATAAACAGGAAAAGTGTCCCCATTTAACTTTGCATAAGTCTCACACATATTCATGCTTGGCTTAACTTTACTTTAGACAATGCTGTGCATTTGGTACATAATAACTTTCTATAAAATGTACTACATATAATCTACCAGAGATATGAGATCTTGAACAGAAACATGCCTTGCAAGTTGATCATTTGAAATTGGATTGGTCTAAGGACTTGTTAATTTCTGTATTCTAAGATTTGTGACCCTTTATTACAGATGCATTTTTTTCATGGAATAGTATTTGGAAAATGATTCTGGGTATAACAGTATCTATGATGGTGCTCTCTATCTTTGTTTCTAGTTTTCTGCTACGTAATGAGCCTAAAGGTATGTATGCCACATGGGGATGGAGAGGGAACTAGCGCTGCACAAACCTTGATTTGTGGGTCTCTCTGTTTTAAAGTGCTCTAATGAGTTTTTGTGTTATCAGTTAGCTGTCTGCCTTTATTTATTCCTTGTTCCTAATGTGTCCTCCCTTTCTGCTGAATCTATTGACAATGCTGTTTGGCTCCTAGAACCTCAGTCATGTTGGAAATTTTTGGTCTGATTGTGTTGAAGACCCAAAACCAACCTGGAAAATGTTTTAAAAACCAACCTGGAAAATGTATTAAAAATGTATTTGTTGGCCAGGCAGTGGTAGTGCATGCCTGTATTCCCAATACTTGGGAGGCAGAGGCAGGCAGATTTCTGAGTTCGAGGCCAGCCTGGTCTACAAAGTTAGTTCCACAACAGCCAGGACTGCACTGTCTTGAAAAACCAAAAAAAATAAAAATAAAAACAAACAAAAAATTGTCACTTCACTTCCTCAAGGATCCAGTGACCTTATCTGCAGAAACAGCAATGTTCTCAACTATAGTAAGAATGGTAATATGATTACACTGGGACAGGTGTTAATTGTGACATTAGGTTATTAATTTATTATGAGACAAAGTTTGCATATACTCTCTACTATGCTGTGCTCAAGAGAAGAATTCCTCCAAAATCATAAAATGCAAAACAAAACAAAAAGAAAACAACAACAAAAACTGGGACTGGGAGAAGATGAGGGAGGGTTATAGAAATTGGGATGTAAAGTGAATAAATAAATTAATTAATGAAAGAAACTGTCTTGGATTTGAAGATGCTTTCCACTTAAAAGGCCTCAAATAGAGATCTCTTTTGGAAGAGCACAATTAGATATCCTAGATTTCGTCCCAAGTGCAGCTTGACCACCAGCTAGGGAATTCAGTGCTGTGACGTCACAATTAGTACCCTTTCCACTGTTCTGTATTGTCCCGTTGCTGTGATGCATGACTCTGTATAGTCATTCTACCATGTACAGTTGAGAACATTACTGTTACCCCAGACAAATTCATGAATTTCATCTCCATATTAAAAACTTCTATTTTAGTCTGAGCTTGGTAGCCCACTCAAGTGGTTCCTGTTTTCTACTACTGCATCTAAGGAATATAGAAAGGAATGCCCAAAGCATGTTGCCAGTACTAGTCACAATTTTACTATCCATGGGACTGACCTTGAATTTGCTTTGTTTTCTTCAACCTCCCTAATACTAATATAATAGGTGTGTGCTGCAAGCATGGTTTTACACAATGCTAGGGATGGATCCCAGGGCATTGTGTATACTAAGCACACAATTTATCAACTGAGCTACATCTGCATACTGTTATTTCATTCTTTAAAATGTAGATTTAAGTAAAAAATATTTACACTGTACTTAGAAATTATGGAGGCTTAGTAAATTGACATGTGTAGGTTCTCCTTCAACATACATAATTTTGCTAGCCCTGGATTATTATCTAGGACTCCAGTACCAGGCATGATTTCTTCTTGTTGAGCAGGTCATTATATTAATTACCACTGAGGGCATTCATGCTAATATTGTACCCTTGGGATCTTCATGCCATATACATGTACACACAGACATACACACACACACATATATATATATATATATATATATATATATATATATATATATATATATATATATAACTATTAATGTAACACACACACACACACACACACATATATATATATATATATATATAGTGACAAAATAGGCCATTAATTTGAAAGAGATCGGTGTGGGGTGTGCAATATAGAAAGATTTGGGGAAGAAAAGGGAAGAGAGAAACTGTAAACCTATATTGTGGAAAGATTTAAAAAATAGAAAACATTCTTTTAAATGTAAGAACATGTTTTCTGTGTGTCCCACATTTTTTCAGGTATTAAGTGTTAAACGTGTTTTTCCCAAAGCTTTTGAGGCCCAGGGACTTTAGAGGTCAGGTGGGGTGGAGTGTGGGGCATCCATGTGGAGACAGGTTGTGTGTGTGGGGAGGAGGTGTGCAATTTGGTTTAGTTGGAGGGTGGAAGGGGGAGGGAATAAAATATGGAGTGAAAAAAATAAATTAATTTAATAAAAATAATTCTAAATAGTGTTTTACTGTAAACATCTCCCATTATTCGAGTGTTTATCATCGGCATGCAATGAGCACCTAACATTTTTCTAATTTTGTGTACAAAGTGTTAAATGGATCATTTACAAAGGGGAAGGATTAACTTTGTAATGAGAATTATTAGATCACACACTGATTGACAAGAGGCAGCAATGTAAAGAGGATCTTCTTTCTGTGGGCTTGTCAGTCTCAGTCCAGCACTCATTCCATCCTATAAACAGTTTGCCCCTCCCTTATGTCACCATCGGATCTGTGAGCTTTAGTCCTAAGTCAAGCTATGTTGTAATGACCATAGAAATATGACATCAGATTATAGCTCCTGCTTTTTTGATATACTTTTCAAACATTGGAAACTTTATACCATAAATAGTGATTATAACTTTGATTCTCCAGTTTGTAGGTGCCTGTGGGATGCTTCTAGGATGATAGGCATATTAATAATGACCTCTTCTGCGGTGACTGTTGTATCACTCATGGTGTATTTACAAATGAAACAAAGAGGTAGGTGCCATCAAGTATATGGAAACTTCTAGCAAATATCCCTTTCCCAAAATGTTTTGTCACTGGTAAAGCACTTGGCTAAAGTAGGGTGATGGTGGCTTAGATGGCAAAATCAGTTGCCTCCTCAATTACCTGTCTTACATTTTGGTTTGCAGACTCTTTAGTTTTATAGTTGTAACAGGAGTTATATAAAGAAGGTAAAGAAAATGGGGTAATTCTCTATAGCAATTGAGTTATAGCCCAAAAGTCCAATGCAGAATTCACAAACTTGAGCTGTATTTTCAGTAAGTTTTATTAATTCTCTCTTGTGAGATGTGGACCCTGCCTAAAATCAATATCTTAGCCTTCTCTCTCATACTCATACATCCAGACTGCACAGAGCAGTACATCCTAGGAAGTGAATCTATCATAGGTCTGTGGTCCAGGTGCATCACCTCTGTGGCAACCTTCCTAATTTTGCGACTCTCTTCAGTTCCTGTTTCAGATGTACATTTTGAATTGGATACTTTGTGGGTGGAAGACATAAGTGTAATCCTATGTTCACTGATGGTTCCTGCCACCATGCTCATTTCCTATACATACTTCAGGTTGAAAGGTAAATGGGATGAGATGTGTGTTAACTTGACTCATAGAGTGAGTTTTGTATGATGTAAAGATGTCTTTAAGTTGAAATTCTTAGTCATTATATCTTAATTGGAAAGAAAAATTGGAAAATGTGTGCTCCATAAAGACCTTCAGGGTTCTGGGGAATATAGTTATAGTAATCTTAGTGCCTCAAAAACTCATCGTATACTCACATCTGATTGCACTTCTGACAAATGGGTCAGGAAAAAGTGGAAAGACTACTATGTTTCATTCATTCCCCGAAGATTTGTAAGGTTTTTTCCCATTTCATCTCAAATATTAAGATAGTAATGTTGGTCCAGCTTGACACCCGTGACATGAGAAGTTTTCCATCCGTGACACTGCCTTGTAGGCCAGGACCCAGAGGCTGAATAGTCTAGAGATCTAGTATAGAAACAAATATGACTGACAAAAATGTCAGTAAAAGGATGCCTAAAAATACTCTGTTGTACTTATAGATTGGTGCCAGCACAATCATTCTCAGAAAGACTTCACCAGCAATGATAGAAACAGGTGCAAAGACCAACATCCAAACATTAAGCAGATTTCAGGGGATCCTATAGAAGGAAGAGCAAGGAATGTAAGAACCAAAGAGGTCAAGGACACCACAGGAAAACCCACAGAATCAACTAACCTGGACTTAAAGAGGCTCACAGAGACTGAGCTGTCAACCAGGGAGCCTGAATAGGAGTGACCTGGTCCCACTTCAAATACATTACAGTTGTGTAGCTGGATCTTCTGGTGAGATTTCTAACAGGGGGAGCAGGAGCTCTTTCTGAATCTGTTGCCTGCTTTTAGTACCCTTTCCTCCTACTGGGTTGATTCATCCAGGCTTTTTTAAAAAAAATTTTTAATTAGATATTTTCTTAATTTACATTTCAAATACTATCCCATAAGTCCCCTATAAAATCCCCCTGCCCTGCTCCCCAACCCACCAACTACTGCTTACTGGCCCTGGCATTCCCCTGTATTGGGACATATAATCTTTGCAAGACCAAGGACCTCTCCTCCCAATGATGGCCAACTAGGCCATCTTCTCCTACATATGCACCTAGANACACAAGCTCTGGGGGTACTGGATAGTTCATATTGTTGATCCTCCTATAGGTTTGCAGAACCCTTCAGCTCCTTCGGTATTTCTCTAGCTCTGATATTGGGAGCCCTGTGTTCCATCCAATAGATGACTGTGAGCATCCATTTCTGTATTTGCCAGGCAAATACACATAGCATAGTTCACAAGAGACAGCTATAAAAGGGTCCTTTCAGCAAAATCTTGTTGGCATATGCAATAGTTTCTGGGTTTGGTGGTTGTTTACGGGATGGTCTTTCCTTCCATCTCAGTTCCAAACTTTGTCTCTGCAACTCCTTCCATGGGTAATTTGTTCCCCATTCTAAGGAATCTAACTTCTTGAGTTCTTTGTATATGTTGGATCTTAGCCCTCTGTCAGATTTAGGATTCATAAAGATATTTTCCCAATCTTTTGGTGGCCTTTTGGCCTTTTTTGTCTTATTGACATCGTCTTTTGCCTTATAGAAGCTTTGCAATTTTATGAGGTCCCATTTGTTGATTCTTGATCTTACAGCACAAGCTATTGCTGTTCTATTCAGGAAATTTGCCCCTGTGCCCATATCTTTGAGACTTTTCCCCAGTTTCTCCTCTATAAGTTTCAGTGTCTCTGATTTTATGTGGAGTTCCTTGATCCAATTAGACTTGAGCTTTTTACAAGGAGATAAGAATGGATCAATTCGTCTTCTACATTATAACCGACTATTGTGCTAGGACCATTTGTTGACAATGCTGTATTTTTCTCCACGGGATGGTTTTAGCTCCTTTGTAAAAGACCAAGTAACAATAGGTGTGTGGGTTCACTTCTGGGTCTTCAATTCTATTCCATTGATCTACCTGTCTACCTATCCATCACTGTATCAATACCATGCTTTTTAAAAATTTTTATTTTTATTTTTTTTTATCACAATTGCTCTGTAGAACAGCTTGAGGTCAGGCATGGTAATTCCATCAGAGGGTCTCTTGTTGTTGAGAATAATTTTTGCTATCCTAGGATTTTTGTTATTCCAGATGAATTTGCAAATTGCCCTTTCTAACTCTGTGAAGAGTTGGGTTGGATTTTGATGGGGATTGCATTGAATCTGCAGATTGCTGTCGGCGGGATAGTCATTTTTACTATATTAATCCTGCCAATCCATGAGTATGGGAGATCTTTTCATTTTCTGAGATCTTCTTCAATTTCTTTCTTCAGAGACTTGAAGATCTTTACATACAGATCTTTCACTTCCTTAGTTAGAGTCACACCAAGGTATTTTATATTATTTGTGGCTATTGTGAATGGTGTTGTTTCAGTAATTTCTTTCTCATCTTGTTTATCCTTTGTGTAGAGAAAGGCCACTGATTTATTTGAGTTAATTTTATATCCAGCTACAGCACTGAAGCTGTTTATCAGGTTTAGGAGTTCTCTGTTGGAATTTTTAGGTTCACTTATATATACTATCATATCATCTGCAAATAGTGATATTTTGCCTTCTTCCTTTCCAATTTGTATCTCATTGATCTCCTTTTGTTGTCTCATAACTCTGGCTAGGATTTCAAGTTCTATATTGAATAGGCACTGAGAGAGTGGGCAGCCTTGTCTAGTCCTTGCTCTTAGTGGAGTTGCTTCAAGTTTCTCTCCATTTAGTTTGATGTTAGCTACTGGTTTTCTGTATATTGCTTTTATTACATTTAGGTATGGGCCTTGAATTCCTGATCTTTCCAAGCCTTTTATCATGAATTGGTGCTAGATTTTGTCAAATGCTTTCTCAGCATCTAATCAGATGTTCATGTGGTTTTTGTCTTTGAGGTTGTTCATGTAGTGGATTATGTTGATAGATATATATTAAACCATCTCTGCATCTCTGGGATGAAGCCTACTTGGTCACGATGGATTATCATTTTGATGTGCTCTTGGCTTCGGTTTGTGACAATTTTATTGAGTATTTTTGCATTGATATTCATAAGGGAAATTGGTCTGAAGTTCTCTTTTTTGGTGGGTCTTTATGGAGTTTTGGTATCAGAGTAATTGTGGCTTCATAGAATGAATTGAGTAGATTACCTTCTATTTCTATTTTATGCAATACTTTGAGGAGTACTGGAATTAGGCCTTCTTTGAAGGTCTGATAGAACTCTGCACTAAACCCATCTGGTCCTGGCTATTTTTTTGGTTGGGAGACTTTTAATGATTGCTTCTATTTCTTTAGGGGAAATGGGACTTCTTAGATCATTAAGATAATCCTGATTTAACTTTGGTACATGGTATCTGTCTAGGAAATTGTCCATTTCACCCAGGTTTTTCAGTTTTGTTGAGTATAGACTTTTGTCATAGAATCTGAAGATGTTTTGGATTTTGTCAGGTTCTGTTGTTATGTCTCCTTTTTCATTTCTGGTTTTATTAATTAAGATACTGTCCCATTACCTTCTAGTTAGTCTGGCTAAGAGTTTATCTATCTTGTTGATTTTCTCAAACAACCAGCTCCTGATTTGGTTGATTCTTTGAATAGTTGTTTTAATTTCCACTTGGTTGATTTCAGCCCTTAGTTTGATTATTTCCTGCCATCTTCTCCTCTTGTGTCAATTTGCTTCCTTTTGTTATAGAGCTTTTACGTGTGCTGTCAAGCTACTAGTGTATGCTCTCTCTTGTTTATTTTTGTCAGCACTTAGAGATATGAGTTTTCCTCTTAGGAATGCTTTTATTGTGTCCCAAAAGTTTGGTATGTTGTGGCTTCATTTTCATTAAACTCTAAAAAGTCTTTATCTCTTTCTTTATTTTTTCCTTGACAAAGGTATTACTGAGTAGAGTGTTGTTCAGCTTCCATGTAAATGTTAGCTTTCTATTATTTATGTTGTTATTGAAGATCAGCCTTAGCCTTAGTTGTTCCTGTCTGAAAGAATTTTAGGGATGGAAATGGAGAGGAGCCTGAGGTAAAGAAGGTCCAGCAACAGGCCTAAAGTGGGATCCAGATCAAGGGGTGGTCTGAAGTCCTGACACTAGTAGTGAGGCTATGGAGCACTCAAAAAAGTGACCTAGCATGACCATACTCTGGAAGTCCCAACAAGGAGCTGAAAGCATCAGATGCAGATATTTGCACTCAACCAATGCACAGATGCTGATGACCACTGTTTTTGAATTAGGTTATGCTGAAAGAAGCTGAGGAGAAGGGTGATCCTGCAGGAGGACCAGCAGTCTCAATTAATCTGGACCCCCAAGATCTCTCAAAGAGTGGACCACCAAACAGGCAGCATACACCAACTGATATGAGGCTGCCAACACACAGAGTAGAGGACTGCTGGGTCTGTGTTCATTCAGAGATGATGCACCTAACCCTCAAGAGACTCGAGACCCTAGAGAGTTTAGAGGTCAGGTGGAGTAGGGGGTGGGGACATCCACATGGAGACAGGGGCTGGGGAGGAGGTATGGGATTTGGTACGGTTGAAGGGTGGACAGGGGAGGGAATAAAATATGGAGTTTAAAAATTAATTAATTATTAAAAATGATAATTCAATGCCATAATTTCTTCAATGAGGAATATGCACATTTTCACAAGGAATGGGGTCAAAAAAATTCCCAACCTTACATTCATATCTTGGAAACATTCCCTAACTAATGTGTAAAGCTAAATGCCTTGCTTTTATTTTACAATCTATTGCCCTTATGGAAGCAGCAAGAGATATGAAAAACGTAAGCCAATACAGAGATTTTCAACACTTGTTTATTTGATCTACAAATAATCTACAATCTTAAACTATTGCATTAAATATGTGCACAGTATTAATAGATTATAATTTTATTTCCAGTGATCTTTCCTCTCAATACAACAAAATAGGCAGTGATTTTTATGGATTATTCAGAGAAGTTATTAAGCAAAATAGACCCATAAATTAAACTCAAAAGAATAATATACTTTATTTTCATTTTTGCACTTTTTTCTATAGGATTTTTGTTGAAGTTGCTGGTGTGTAGTTGGAGAAGCCAAAATAAGAATACTTGACAAGCCTTAGCAGTACTTATCAAAACTCAGGAGTTGGGCTGTAGGGAATGCAATAGACATGTGTATACATGCTGTAATACAAATTAGCATTCTGTACCAATCTTCTGCCCAGAAAAGTAACTATTTCATTATCTTACATTCATTTCAGTTTGTCAGTTTGTGTTGGAGTATTGGGTTATAGTCTGAGGTTTTGTTTTTAGGTGAAATCTCTATACCCTTTCCCTGCAACAGCGTGTCTCACCTCTTATGTTGAAGGGTTGATACTATAATTCCATAACTTACACTTTGGAAATTAAAGATGAAGAGCATATATAAGAGGATGAAGGGAATTTTATCAAATATTTAAAAACCATACATACTCTGGATAATTTCTTACATCTTTCATATAAGCACCAATTTTATTTTCAATAGCTTTTTCTATGTAAAGTCTGTGGCAGTTCTTTATTTTCACTTAGTCCCAAGAATTAAGAGAGAGGCAGACACACAGAAAGAAAGACAGCAAATATTTTTGGCTCTTTTTTTTTTTTCATTACACTGTTTACTCTAATTTCAAAAGAAATAATCAAATCCAGTCAGGCTGTTTGCTAAGATGTTAGTTTTACTCGCAGAATCCCTCCCTGCCCCCAGGTGTATTTTCCTTTCATTGATTTAATCCAGGGAACTCAAGCTAATAAATTAACCAAAGAAGTTGTTATTTTGTCTTTGTAAAATACCTCTGATATCTTACAAGACCTCAGTATGTAATCACATTTGTTCTCAAATATCTTTACTTTTATTATAAGACACGAGTTAACAGTACCTAGTACAAACATTTTCCCCTGACTGATTGCCTACAACAGTTAAGAGACTAAAAATATATGTGATGTCTTACTTGGAACAGTGTTAATAGAGACCAGAGTTCTGAGATTCCCCAAGGACAATATGGTTCTATAATTTTAGACATGGCCAGATGATTATAGATGATAAGGAAACATTTGACAGGCAGATTTGCATCTCTTTGTTATAAAAGAGTAGAAATCTAGTTAGAAGGTAAGTCACAGGAACACTGAGAATGGAGTCAGTGATTCACATGGCAACAGGAGTAATTATCTGAAAATACAGTTTTAAGTCAGTAATGAAATATAGATTTATGTCTAATAAAACATAGTAAAGAAACATTAGTTTGATACATGTTTATAGATATAAAATGTCAATGTCAAGAATTTTTCAATCTTTTTCACCTTGTATTTTCTTTCTTTCTTTCTTTCTTTCTTTCTTTCTTTCTTTTTCTTTCTTTCTTTCTCTCTCTCTCTCTCTCTCTCTCTCTCTCTCTCTCTCTCTCTCTCTCTCCTTTCTTTCTTTGTTTCTTTCTTTGTTTCTTTCTTTCTTTCTTTCTTTTTTGTTTACTTATTTTCTTTTTTATTGTTATTATTATTTTCTTTATTTACATTTCAAATGCTATCCTGAAAGTTCCCTATGCCACCACCCCCCCGCCCCTGCTCCCCTACCCACCCACTCCCACTTCTTGGCCCTGGCCTTCCCCTGGGCTGGGTCATATATAGTTTGCAAGACCAAGGGGCCTCTCTTCCCAATGATGGCCGATTAGGCCATCTTCTGCTACATATGCAGCTAGAGACACGAGTATTTTCAAATAGGGTCTTTTGATAAAACTGGTATTTTCCAATTCAACAAGATTGGCTGCCCAGAAAATCATAGCGTTCTTCCAGTTCTTCCATTCTCTCCAGTACTAAAATTACAGGCTTTGGATTCTCTCTCTCTCTCTCTCTCTCTCTCTCTCTCTCTCTCTCTCTCTCTCTCTCTCTCTCTTTCCTTTCTTCCTTCCTTCTATCCTCCCTTCCTTCACTTTTCTTCCTTCTTTTCCTTCCTTCCTTCCTTCCTTCCTTCCTTCCTTCCTTCCTTCCTTTCTCTTTTTATTTCTTTTTAATATTGATAATACCAAATTCAGGTAAGTTGCATAGTAAGCTCTATATGTGCTGAGATAGTATAGCTATCTCTTATATTTTAACATGACTAGAGAAATGTCCAAACATCTCAGCATATAAGATTATTACTGGCTGAAAATGTGTAAATGCTTATTACCTTAGTTTGATTATTATATGTTGCATAAAGACACTGATTTATTACAATATAACTAATGAACATATACAGATGTTATTTTGTTAAAAATAAGAAAATTATCCTCGGCTATATAATGCTTAGTTCTAAGAGACTTAAAGCATAAAAGTAAACTAATTTCAAAACAGAGTTTCAAAAATAAAAATTAGGCAAGTGGTGGTTTCCTGAGACTGTCCAGACTGAAAACATAAGTACCATATGCCCCAGCTATAATAGTATGGAACATATGCACAAAACATTCTACATCCTACAGAGATACTTGCACATTCATGTTTACCATTCTTCTTTTCACAACAGCAAGGGGATGGAGTCAGTCTAGACATCCACCCAAACATCAGTGGATAATGAAAATATGACCCATATGTGAACATGGATTTTACTCAGCCATAAAGAAAGCTGGAACTGAAATTTGTAGAAAAGTGATGGATCTGTAAACTAGTGCATTAGATGAAATAACACTACCTCTGAAAGGCAAATACCATGTGTTCTCTCTTATGCAACTCCTGGCTTCTGTTATTATGTGCATTTGGGAGGGGGCATTGTGGATAGAGAGGCCAGAAAATAGAAAAGTGAACAGGAAATGAAAAATAAAAAGCTTTAAGTGAGGGGTTGAGTAGTAGAGCATATTTTGATGTGAAAATGGAAGGGGAAATAGAAATACTGAGAAGGGTACTGCATAGATGATGTGCTGTGAGAAGATGGGATGAAAACTTGGGATGGAAGAATCAACCAGAACTAAACATGAATGAAAGTGTGACATTAAATGTGTTACTTTGTAGGCTAATTAAAATATAAAAAATTAAAACTATTCATGCTTCCCAAAGATATATGTATCATAGACCAATGTTAGCAAAACCACATACTGAAGAAGAAATTATGGTAATAAACAATAGATAACAAATATATATTTATCATTATTTATAATAATTTAACATCTTAGTACCAAATTAATTATATCAAATTAGTTATATTAAATATAAATATTAAGTATAATTGACATAATTTAATATTAGTTAAATACTATTTATTCATTTTATTCTATGTGTGATTGTTTTGCCGGCATGCATGTCTGTGTATAACTCATGCCTGGTGCTCACAGAGGTAAGAAGAGAGCATCAGGTCCCCTTTACCAGGACAATCTGCAAGAGCAACAAGTGCTCTTCATGGCTGAGCCATCTCTCCTACCGCATTTTTCCATTTTATGTAATTTTTTTGCTTAGGTATCCAGACAATACTTGTGTTTTGTGTATCTAGAGACTTTAATAGACTATGTCTTAGTTTTCACTTTTTAGATGTGCATACCCTTAATTACAGAGCTCTCAGTCAATGCAAAGATCAATGCTTTGAATTTTTATTTTTTTATTTTATTTTTCATTTTATATTTCTATAATATTTTATTTTTTGAGGTTATAATATATTTATATTATTTCCACATTTTCCCTTTCCTCCTTCCAAATTTTCCAGGGAACCTACCCTTCAATTTCATTGCGCACTTTTTAAAAATTAGATATTTTCTTTATTTACATTTCAAATTTTACCCCCTTTCCCCATTTCAACTCCGAACCCCCCCCATTCCATTCCCCCTCCCACTGCCCACTAACCCACCCATCCTTGCTCCCCTGTCCTGGGATTCCCCTACATTGGTGCAGCTAGGCTTCACAAGACCAAGGGATTCCCCTCTCACTGATGTCCCATATGGATATCCTCTGCTACATATGCAAGCATTTGTTGGCATCCACAAAGTGTCTGGGTTTGGTAACAGTATGTGGGATGGATCCCTAGGTGGGACAGTCACTGGATGACCTTTCCTTCAATTTCTGCTCCAAACTTTGTCTCTGTATCTCCTCTCATGTGACTTTTGATCCCCATTCTAAGAAGGACTGAAGTATCCACACTGTGGTCTTCCTTCTTCTTGAGCTTCATGTAGTCTATGAATTATATCTTGAGTATTCTGAACTTCTGGGCTAGTATCCACTTATTAGTGAGTGCATACCGTTCATGTTCTTTTGTGATTGGGTTACCTCACTCAGGATAATATTTTCTAGTTCCATCCATTTGCCTAAGATCTTCATGAATTCATTTTTAATAGGTGAGAAGTACTCCTTTGTGTAAATGTACTACATTTTCTGTATCCATTCCTTTCTTGAGGGATGTCTGGGTTCTTTCCAGCTTCTGGCTACTATAAATAAGGCTGCTATTAACATAATGATGCATGTGTCCTTATTACCTGTTGGAGCATCTTCTGAGTATATGCCCAGGAGAGGTATAGCTGGGTCCTCAGGTAGTACTATGTCCAATTTTCCGAGGAACCACCAAACTGATTTCCAGAGTGGTTGTACCAGCTTTCAATCCCACAAGCAGTGGAGGAGTGTTCCTCTTTCTCCACATCCTTGCCAGTATCTGCTGTCACCTGAGTTTTTGATCTTAGCCATTCTGACTGGTGTGAGGTGGAATCTCAGGGTTGTTTTGATTTGCACTTTCCTGATGGCTAAGGATGTTGAACATTTCTTTAGGTGCTTCTAAGCCATTTGACATTCCTAAGTTGAAAATTCTTTGTTTAACTCCATACCTAATTTTTTAATAGGTTTATTTGGTTCTCTGGAGTCTAACTTCTTGAATTATTTGTATATATTGGATATTAGTCCTATTTAGGATATAGGATTGTTAAAATTTTTTTCCCAATCTGTTGGTTGCTGTTTTGTTCTATTGTCAGTGCCCTTTGCCTTACAGAAGCTTTGTAATTTTATGAGACACCAGAATATCCAAGATGCAATTCACAGACCAAATGAAGCTCATGAAGAAGGAAGACCAAAGTAGGAATACACTGGGCCTCTTTAGAAGGGGGAAAAATACCCACAGGAGGAGATACAGAAACAAAATGTGGAGCAGAGACTGAAGGAAAGAGTATCCAGAGAGTGCCTCACCTGGGGATTCATCCCACATACATTCACCAAACCCAGACACTATTGTGGATGCCACCAAGTGCTTGTTGACAGGAGTCTGATAGAGCTGTCTCCTGGGAGGCTTTGACAGTGCCTGACAAATACAGAGGTGGATGCTCTTAGCCAACCATTGGGCTGAGCACAAGGTCCCCAATGGAGGAGCTTAAGAAAGGACCAAAGGAGCTGAAGGAGCTTGTAGCTCCATAGGAGGAACCACAATATGAACCAACCAGTACCTCCAGAGCTCCCAGTGTCTAAATCACCAACCAAAGTGTACACATTAAGGGACCCATGACTCCAGCTGCATATGTAGCAGAGGATGGCCTTGTTGGGCATCAATGGGAGGGAGAGGCCCTTGTTCCTGAGAAGTCTCAATGCCCCAGCATAATAGAATACTATGACAGGGAAGTGAGTTGGTGAGCAGGGGGAGTGGGTGGGATAGGGGTTTTCAGAGGGGAAACCAGGAAAAGGAATAACATTGAAAGTGTAAACAAAGAAAATACCTAATTAAAAATAAAATTCTATTAAGGAAGAGGATTTCTTTTTTTATGGTTAATTAATCAGACTTATGTGTCAATAAAATCACAATTTAAAAGATGCTCATACAACAATTTCTGAGCCAATTGATAATGATACAAGCTCTATCCCAATCATTCTTTTTATTTGAATAAAAAGAGTAATTTTTAAAATTTTATTAGATATTTTCTTCATTTACATTTCAAATGCTATCCTGAAAGTTCCCTATACCCTCCCTCTGCCCTGCTTCCCTACCCACCCATTCCCACTTCTTGGCCCTGGCATTCCCCTGTACTGGGGCATATAAAGTTTGCAAGACATAGGGGCCTCTCTTCCCAATGATGGCCTAATAGACCATCTTCTGCTACATATGCAGCTAGAGACATGAGCTCTGGGGGTACTCGTTAGTTCATATTGTTGTTCCACCTATAGGGTTTCAGACCCCTTTAGTTCCTTGGGTACGTTCTCTAGCTCCTCCCTTGGGGGCCCTGTGTTCCATCCTATAGATGACTGTGAGCATCCACTTCTGCATTTTCCAGGCATTGGCATAGCCTCATATGAGACAGCTGTATCAGGGTCCCTTCAGCAAAATCTTGCTGGCATCCGCAATAGTGTCAGGGTTTGGTGGAGGATTTCATATTAAATATTTTCATCACAGGAATAAACTAAAACAAAAGAATTAAGGCAAAGCAAAGCAAGAGTACCTGTCAAGTCCTTTTGTAGTACCTGAGGTGAAGTTAGGTTTCGAGTATTTTGTTGATACTTTGCTATTCCATTTTACCCCTGTGGAATGACTCGAGAAAAGTAATGTCACATGAGCTTAAGTGAGAAAAATCTCCCAACAAAGGGCCTCTTTCATCCCATGAACAGGAAGCTATACAAAAGTTCTAAGAATAGAAACATTCTGAGTCAGAGTGGAGTAGATTACTTTTGTACAAGATGTTTTCTATAAAGCCTAACTACAACAGATGTAATTGCAAAGGGTCTCAGTTTTAGTCCCCAAATAAAAGGCCTCTAAATTGAAACTCCTGGAACAGATGTGCAAATTACTATGACTGCCTACCTGTAGGGTGCTGATTCCTCCACTGTCACATTCTGCAAGATAAAGAATTCACTAATTTTTCATGGAGACTGACCTTAGGAAGATAGCTGTCCCCATGAGATTCCCCAGGCAAAGCCCATGGAATTTTCTATAGTAGGACACAAAGGATCATACTGACTGGTGGGGTAAAAGTTCCACTCTGCAGATTAAATGTCATTGTTGAGAAACAGTCTGTCACTAAATGAAACAAATACTAGGTCAATGTGTATGGTGGTATAATAATAATTTTACAATACATACTAAGTTCCTACCACCAATAGCAACAACCTATTCAGTAGTTTTGTACTCAGTGGGTGCATTAATGAGGGAAGTAATACAGAATTAATATCCAATGTGTTTCTTCATGAGTCATATTTTCCCCATGAGTGAGATCAACAACTGAGACTGCTTCAAGGAGATTCTTTGTTGTCTCTTGCAACACAGTAGAGCAGAGGAGATAAGATACATCCTTTGTTTCAGCCATATGAACCTTTAATGTTTCTTATTGAAGCCAGTTTTCACCTCACTAACAACAGAAATACAGTGGTTTACCAGTTTAAAATAGTTTATTTATTCTCTGTTTTATGCATAATTCTTTTTACTAACATTGAAGCAATACATTAATTTTTATTTGAACTAGATATTATTCAGTTCAAAGAACTGAGAACAAATCATTCTATTACTATTTATCCCATGCTATTATATCTCAATTTGGTAACATAGGCCTTTGTAAGACAACCTTTGTGATAATACTATAAAAATTTAAAAACAATAAAAATGATTACAAGTAAATTTCTTCTTTCATCTACCACACTTTAAAATCTAAATCAGCAACAGCAAAAACATAATGGAATTTTAATTAAGAAGTTGTAAAGGTGATGTGATGGAGGTGATCTGGAAAGAATTGGAGGGGGAATAGGTATTGATAAGATCAAAACACATACAGACATAAGATTATCAAAGATAAAGCAATGCTCTCAAATAAATATGTTCATATACAATTTATTCCTAAAATCAAGAATGCACAAACAAATAAACTCAGGGGCCTGTGATATAACCTCATGTAACATCAAGGTCTGAAAGCCCCAGTTTGCAAATTTCCCCTGTATAAACCCTAAGTCCCTATACCTGAGAGTCTCATTCTTAACCTGTTGCCCAGGAAAAAGACTCTTCTGTGTTTGTGTCAGAGATGTGGTTCCTGAGGGACTCTTGTGGGGTTTGCAAACTGGGCATGACAGTAGCTATAAAATACCCCTTGAACTTTGACAAGTATATCCTGTTGGAGAACCACTATCCAGAAAGCCAGCAGAAAACTCTAAATTAACATGTGAAGAATGAGAATTTTGATACCCATTTTCTGACCCATCACAACAATGAATAGTTTAAAAATATCTTTAAAGAATTTTAATTTAATTAGCAGAATAAAATATTATTGACAAAACTGACATAAGTATAAGCTGTGAGAAGAAAATAGTTAACTTGTGAAACTGTATGGTGCCATTTATATTCTTTTTTTTCTCTCCTTTTTCTTTTTACCCTTTTTATTGAAAACAGATTTATTTCTCATACCATGAGCCCTCATTACAGTTTCTTCTCTGTCTACTTTTCCAAGCTCCTCTTCACCTCCCATCCTGTCCAGACCCATCCCCTTTCTGCTCATCATTAGAAAGGAGCAGGATTCTAAGAGATAATAGCCAAGCACAACAAAATAAAATATAAGATAAAGTGAAAACTGTCACATCAAGGCTGGACAAGGCATAACAACAGAAAGAAAAGGGTCCCAAGAGTAGGCACAAGAATCAGAGACCCACTCATTCTCATACACAAAAGTTTCATAAAAATTCTAAACTAAAAGCTATCTATGGTAAGGACCTGCTGCAGACCCATGTAGTCCCCATGATTGCTGCATTAGTCTGTGAGCTTCTATGCGCCTTGCTTAGTTGATTCACAGGGCCTTGTTCTCCTGGTGTCCTCCACCCTCTCAGGCTCTCAGACCCATTCTGCTTCTTCTTCTGCAGGCTTCTCTAAGTTCTCAGGGAGAGAGATGATGCAGAGATCCCATTTAGAGCTGTGTGTTCCAAAGATTCTCTCTCAACACAAAGCCAAGCTGTGGGTCTCTGCATCTACTGCCACGTACTGTACAGGAGGAAATTTCTATAATGGTAACTGAATAAGCCAGTGTTCTATGAGTAGAGCAGAATGTCATTAAGAATAATTTTATTAATTAATTTTTTATTATTATTTTTATTTTAAAATCCAGTTGTTGTCCCCCTCTCAGTTCATCATCACACAGTTCCTCATCCCATTCCTCCTCCTCCCTGTCTCTAAGAGGATGTCCTTCACCTGCCAGGCCTCCCATTCCCTGGGGCCTCAAGTTTCTTGAAGTTTAGGTTCGTCTTCTCCCACTGAAGCTAGACCAGGAAGTCCTTTGCTGTATATGTATTGGGAGCCTCAGACCAGCTCATGTAGGCTGCCTGGTTGGTGGCTCAGTGTCTGAGAGATCTCAGGAGTTAAGGTTAGTTGAGATTGCTGGTCTTCCTATGGTGTCACCATCCTCCGTAGCTTCTTTCAGCCCTTCCCAAATTCAACCACAGGGGTTCTTGATTTCAGTCCAATGGTTGGGTGTAAATATCTGTGCATGTCTCAGTCAGCTTCTTATTGGTTCTCTCAGAGGACAGCCATGCTAGGCTCCTGTCTGTAAGCATACCATAGAATCGGTAATAGTATTAGGCCTTGGAGCCTTCTGTTGAGATGGATCCCAAGTTGGGCTGGTACCTTGACCTCCTTTCCCCCAGTCTCCTCTCCATTTTTGTCTCTGCAATTCTTTTAGATCAGAATAATTTTTTTCGACCAATAGTATTTGAATTTTCCCTAGGTCTCTGGACTATCTTCTTGGTTATCCAAGCATGTGGAGAATGGGATCCATATTGTGGAATGGGTCTTAAGTCAAATCAGACATTGGTTGGCTCCCCCATAACTTCTGTGCCTTCAGTGATCTACAATATCTTGAAGGAAGGTTTGGTGGTTGGGTTGGTGTTTAGTTTTTCTCTTCTGGTAACCTGTAGCATATTTTCCCTCACCAAAGACACTAGAACACAGAGTTGAAATCTCCATGTAAGTATCAGCTCAACTTTTCCATGCTCAATGTGTTATGCAGGTGTTGTCCTCTGCAATGGGGTTCTGCTATAAATTTGTAGAGATCAATCTGTTGTATTATTCTTCAGTTGTTTGGAGACTTCCATGGGATCTTTTTGGCCAACAACTCAATTGAATGTAAGCCAGTTCCACAACTGAAAGCCTTTTTTTTTCATGACAAGAGATGTCCAGTTTGGACTCCATATTCCTCATGTGAGTCCTGTGAGACACACAAGTGGCCAGGCCCCTGCCCTGAGGACTTCCATCCACCAAGCATCACCTACAGAACACTCAATACATAGGTGATCAAGCTCTGGACTTGAAAGCCCACCAATCCCAACCCTGGAAATCTTGGTTGGGGAAACGTCTGCTCCTCAAAAAAATCCTATTGTCTTCTGCTTAGTTCTCTGCTTTGTCTCACCTGAACAAAGGAATCCACTCTCCTGAATTTTGTCCTCCTAATAAATTCCATATATGAGGTTTGTTTTGAGGTGTAATTTTGTAGTATTTCTTGGATCCCAACTGCCAGAATACCTTTACCTCCAATGATATAGCACTACCATCGGGGAAACCTTCCCTTTTCCAGAAAAGAGGTGTAATACTTGCAATGGGGAAACATTTTATCCATAGCAAGCTACAACACTTACATTGTGGTAATCCCCTCCTATAGCCTTTCCCCTCAAAGCTGTTAACACTTACACCCCATTAGGAAGGTAAGGACACCTTCTTAGGACTTCCTTCATATATTTTAGAAAGTTTCCACTGCACTAGATTTCCATATCATCCCTCAAATGCCCTCCAATAAAGTGGAAATTTCTGGTTTCTTTGGAAACTCAGGTTACAATGATGTTTTTCTTGGGCAGACAGGTGAAAACATTTTGCTAAAGAAGACACATGAAAGAAAGTTTTGCTGATCCAGACACAGGTGAAAGGATGTTTTGCTATAGCAAACACATGAAAGGATGCATGATGTTTAGAAGGAATATAAATATGACCCCAGAGACAGTGGGAGCTTAAGCTTTGGTTCACCTTGCTCTGCCTGTCTTGTCTTTGCTGAAAACATAAATGCATCATTTCACATTACCTGGCATTTATGGTGACTCCATAGAGTGAAACTCACCAATGATCTTGTGAGAATACTGTGGCTTCTTGCCACCTCCAGGGACTTGGGGCCAATTGGTGAGCTTCACAGTTTCTTTTGGATTGAACTGCCCTTGTTGATTCATGGCGTGGAGTCTACCAATAGACCAGACTGTATTTGTTAATTCCTGTGTGGTGTCAGCTGAGTGGACTGGATTGAGAACAATAAAGATTGGAATCATTGCAAAGAATTATTTCTAAACATGTCCATTTTCCCTGATACTAATAACCTTTCTTTTCCACTACATATGGTGGGTGGTGGGCTAGAAGGGAGGTTGAACCCTTATTAAAAGTAGGTTTTGAAAAATATATGCCTCTACCTCAATTTCAGATCTCTCTCCCAGGATTCCAATGCTCAATTCCATCTACTCTCCCTCTCACCACTTGATCTTCCTCTTACCATCCCTGCCTGCCCCTAATTCACCCAAAAAGTCTGCTCTATTTTTCTCTTTCCAAGGAGACCTTGTAACACTCCTCCATGTCCTTTATTCTATACTTACCCTCTCCAGATCTAAGAATTGTAAGTTGGTTAGCATTTGTTTGATGACTAACATTCACACATAAGCAAATAACCACCATATTTATCTTTCTAGATCTGGGACACACCACTCAGGGTAATTTTGTTTTTGTAGTTTTCATGCAAATTTCATGATGTCAGTATTCTTTATTACACTTTTCTTTTTTACTTTCTTTTAGATTTTCTTTGGACCTGACTCTTGTGTTTATATTTTATATTGCTTAAATCTGTTGTTTATCTCGTCTACTTTATATTAATGCTAGATTTCCCACCTAAGTCTCTTTACAGTTTCACTACCTGAAAGCATTGAGTTACCTGTTACCCATAGATTAGTACATATCTCCACTCTCAATAGAAATGCTTCAATTTTTGAAGAAGATGTTGAATATTATAGGATCTAATACAACTGATCAATGAGAAGAGAATAAGAGAAGATGAATGTTTAACTCAAAATAGGAAATGTTTCCTTCAATACTATCCTTTTTATGAACTCATTCTTGTGTTTTCTGGTTCATTGCCTTCATTGAAATCTATTGTCTTCTGAATTCCACTCAATCATTGTGGTATTTAGCCGTATTTAATGGCTCACCTGACTGTAACAAATAATTTCAAACCGATAAAAAAAGCTAAGGAACCCACAGAGGGCAATTTCCTTTTCTTTTTCATTTTTTCTAGTTTTATTTCTTCTTTTTAAAAAAATTATGTATTTACTTCATTTACATTTCAAATGCTATCCTGAAAGTCCCCTATACCCTCCCCAGCTCCCCTACTCACCCACTCCAACTTCTTGGCCCTGGCATTCCCCTCTATGAGGCATAGCATATAAAGTTTGCAATACCAAGGGGCCTCTCTTCCCAATGAAGGCTGATTAGGACACCTTCTGCTACATATACAGCTAGAGACATGAGATCTGGCGGTACTGGTTAGTTCATATTATTGTTCCATCTATAGGGTTGCAGACCCCTTAAGCTCCTTGGGTACTTTCAATAGCTTCTCCATTGGGGGCCCTGTGTTCCATCCTCTAGATGACTGTGAGCATCCACTTCTGGTTTTGCCAGGTACTGGCATAGCCTCATATGAGACAGCTACATCAGGGTCCCTTCAGCAAAATCTTGCTGGCATATGCAATAGTGTCTGGGTTTGGTGTCTGATTATGGGATGGATCCCCAGGTGGGGTAGTCTCTGGATAGTCCAGCCTTTCGTCTTAGCTCCAAACTTTGGCTCTGTAACTCCTTTTATGGGTATTTTGTTCCCTATTCTAAGGAGGAATGAAGTATCCACACGTTGGTCTTCCTTCTTGATTTTCTTGTGTTTTGCAAATTGTATCTTGGGTATTCTAAGTTTCTGGGCTAATATCCACTTATCAGTGAGTGCAGATCTAGTGACTTCTTTTGTGACTGGGTTACCTCACTAAGGATGATATCCTCCAGATACATCCATTTGNCCANGAATTNNNNAANTNNNTNNTTTTAATAGCTGAGTAGTACTCCATTTTGTAAATTTACCACATTTTCTGTATCCATTCCTCTGTTGAGGGACATCTGGGTTCTTTCCAGCTTCTGGCTATTATAAATAAGGCTTCTATGACCATAGTGGAGCATACGTTCTTATTAGCAGTTGGAACATCTTCTGTGTATATGCCCAGGAGAGGTATTGCTGGATCCTCCAGTAGTACTATGTCCAATTTTCTGAGGAACCTCCAGACTGACTTCCAGAGTGATTGTACAAGCTTGCAATCCCACCAGCAATGGAGGAGTGTTCTTCTTTCTCCACATCCTCACCAGCATCTGCTGTCCCCTGAATTTTTGATCTTAGCCATTCTGATTTGTGTGAGTTAGAATCTCAAGGTTGTTCTGATTTGCATTTCCCTGATAATTAAGGATGTTGAACATTTTTTCAAAGGTGCTTCTGAGCCCTTTGGTATTCCTCAGTTGAGAATTCTTTGTTTAGCTCTGTACCCCCTTTTTAATGGGGTTTTTGAATTTCTGGAGTCCAGCTTCTTCAGTTCTTTGTATATATTGGATGTTAATCCCCTATCAGATTTAGGATTGGTAAAAATCCTTTCCCAATCTGTTGGTGGCCTTTTTGTCTTGTTAACAGTGTCTTTTGCCTTACAGAAGNTTTGCAATTTTATGAGGTCCCATTTTTCAATTCTTGATCTTACAGCACAAGCCATTGCTATTCTGTTTAGGAATTTTTCCCCTGCAGAGGGCAGTTTCTTGATGTTTCTTTTTCTAAAGTCTGAAAGAAAGTTTTAAGTATTTTTCACTTGTTTGCTGATGTGATGTTCTTTGTTATTTCATTATTTGTGGAATCAGGAATTTCATCTTGTTGATATCTTCTACTAAGCAAATTATAAGTGAATACAGTTGTAAGTATGCTTGTAGAAGTAACCTATACTTATCATAGGAGTGGGTAGAAATAATGTTACATAATGGAGAGAGAAAGAGAGAGAGGAGTGCATTTGTTTGTGGCATAGATGATTTTATATGACATGGATTCGTGGATTCAGAGTAATATGCACCCATCTATGTGTATTGCTCAACCTTTGGAAGTGGGCTTAGAGTCTGTACTTGATTTCAATAAAGCCTTGGAGGGAGCAGAATCAGCATTGAAAGATTAAGCCTGTTTCTGTGGTAGAGTAGATTTATGTAAGCAGTTCATTGTGATGTCTTCATCATGACCATATCTATGGTTTTCTAGAACTTGCTGTTTTCCATAAATACTGATGGTGTTGGAGAAACTGAGAAACCTCAGATACTTTATTATGAAACCAGTAGTGGGTAAACCACGTCAGTCTCCAAAGAACTGAAATCCCCATTCACTGCATGTTCTTCTGTTCTCAATACTGTGTAAACAGTCTTTATAATAGAGATGTTTCATGAATAAAAACTGAATCTTGTCAATAGTTTCAGTTTCAGGTAATTAGTGAATAATTTAGCCAGATGGACACTCAGATGATTTACTAGGGCTATTCATGATATAAAATACAGAATGATTTGATTTATCTTGAGAAGTACCTACCGTGTAACTATATTTCTTTCAGGATGGTTAACCTTTCTATGAACTCCAGAAGTTTGACTTTTCTATACTTTTTGCCAAATCATAGTGAAAATGCCAACCATCACTCCTAACTTTAAAAAGGCTATGGTGATGAGGGTCTTAGGCATTTAGGGATAAAGATACAGGTTTTATTGTATGATTTTTCAGAATGAAAAACTGACAACAAATAACCAACAGTTTATTAACTTGGCAAAGTTGAGCAAAATAAATTGATTAATAATGCATTTGAGGTCATTTAATGTCAGTTTTCCTTTCTTTAAAGTTCAAACAATAATAAATTATTAAATAATTCTAACATGTAGGTGGAAGAAAAAAACTGAGGCATTTTAGGTCTTTGTGAAACTCATGATTCTGGTCCACCAGTAATTTAGTTTGTTACATTCGAAGGGATATGCTATAAGAAAAAGCTCTTATATGGTACTGTCTTGCTATTCTGGCAGAGGGTTATGTGATGGAGTGGGTAATTCTAATCTTTCTATTTTGAAATAGATTTGAATATAAAGAAGTATAAAACAATAACCATTATAGGTTTTTGTTTTCCATAATTTCTGTCTTGCTATTCTGGCAGAGGATATGTGATGGAGTGGGTAATTCTAATCTTTCTATTTTAAAATAGATTTGAATATAAAGAAGTATCAAACAATAACCATTATAGGTTTTTGTTTTCCATAATTTCTATTGATATTTTGTGGTCTTAGTAGTCTATGGCCTCTAGTACAAGATATTTACTAAATTTTCTTATGGATATTTTAGAGGAAGGACTGCAGAAGTCTTGACCAGGTTCTTCTTATTTTAAAAGTTCCCCACACTTGTCATAAGGAAAACACCCTGCAAATAATTTTCCAAGTGTCTCTTCTATCCTGAGACCACCACATGACTAAATATAGCAAAGCTTTCAGCAGTAGAACATAGCTGATATATAGAAATTTTAAAATAGTCAGAGCAACTGAGTGAGAAAAAGTAAATGTCACTTATAATGGTAATTTCAAAACCTATTACTGGTACTACAAGTAAGAAATCCCCTTGATATTTCCAGCACTAGCATGTGTTTAAGGAACATGCCTTATCTCAGATATCATCATGAGCCGAGAATACCATGTTGGAACAGGCCTACTGAAAAGAGCAGAGAGCCCCTGAGTGATATCATGTGTGCTGCTACTGCATGAGCTCATGGACATTTTGAATGGACAAAAATAGCCATCTTTCTGTTTTCTCTAAGGATACTGATTTGAGATTGACAAGAGAAAACACCATATCTGAAGATATCAGTTGAATTTCTGAAAGAGTATCATCTCTGATCTAGAGGAGGTGTTGATAATTAATATTGAAGAAGTTTTGCTGAACAACCTGAAGGCACTGCAAAATATTGAAGTACCAGAAAATAAAATTCTTCGTGAAGCCTGGAGCTCCAATAAGTGATCTGGGTGTGTATGATGTTTGTAGACAGGGGGTATTTCCTGCTTCTAAGAATTTCACAACTTGAGAATCATTTCTTTTTTAATTATTTTATTAGATATTTTCTTCATTTACATTTCAAATGCTATCCCGAATGTCCCCTATACCCTCCCCACACCCTGCTCCCCTACCCACCCGGTCCCACTTCTTGGCCCTGGCGTTCCCCTCTATGGAGCATATAAAGTTTGCAGGACCAAGGGGCCTCTCTTCCCAATGATAGCTGAATATGCCATCT
>NC_034595.1:62667748-62677738 GCF_900095145.1 Mus pahari
ATTCCTCAGTTGAGAATTCTTTGTTTAGCTCTATACAGAGTGATTATATGTTGGGACTTAGAAATCTGTCAGGCAGTGAAGTCCTTCAAAAGAGATGATTTACTTTCATATTTTACTATGAAGATGGCTGATAGGGTCCATTGTGTCCTGAGATCAGGAACAAACACATGTCTGCAATCTCTCCCTTTTTCTGTTCTCCAGTTCTCTGAAAATTTTACATAATGATCATATTGACTCCCCTGGCCCAACTGATCCAGTCCACCCTCCTTCCTGTCTCTGTCTGACTTTGGGTCCTTTTCTTTAAAATAACAACATCAAGTACAGTTTTTGGTGGCTTCTACTTGAGTGTCTTCCCTCTACCATGTAGGGGCCACACCCTGAAAGACTCTCAGGAGTTGTAAAGAAAACAATGTTGTGTCACTGTTATAGATTTAAAAGTCACCAATGTAAGTATCTTTAGTTCCTAAGAGTCTACTTCTAAATTTTAAGTTACAACTTCAATATCCAACAAAGATACCACAACAAATATTTTATTTTTATTTTTAAAGTACTAATATGAAGATATTTGTTGAGTTATAGCTGCCATACAATAAACTCTGCTTGATATTTAGGGAAAAGATTCTGTAAACTTTTAAATATATGTGTGCAGGCTTGAAACTGTCATTGCATTGCATATAAAAATAATTATCCATGACACCTAAAGCTGTCTTTGTGGAGATTGGGGTCACTCTTTCTTCCTTTCTCTATTGATCGAAAATTAATAGTTTACTTTTACAATTATTTGCAGTTTTAGAGTCATATATTTTTGATCATAACATTCAGTCATCTTTGTATGATTAACTTAATTCAGCCAAATTCTGTAGAGATCCATGTTTAACATTTATAAAAGTAGCTCATTACTTTTTTCTTCTTTTTAAAATACAATTTTTTTTGAAAATTTGGTACATATATGCATTTTATTTGGTCATATTTATCTCCATTCCTGCAGCTCACTGCTCCCAGGTTTACCTTTTCTCATTTTTCTGACTTTCTCTTCTGTTTACTTTTCTATTTATCCTACTGATTTCAATTTAAGCTGCCAGTTGACGTGCATGCTTTATTTTTCCTCCTCTTGTTTCAAATGATTGCTTTTTTTTTGAGTTTTGTATTAGATATTTTCTTTATTTACATTTCAAGTGTTATCCCCTTTCTTAGTTTCCCCTCTGAAAATTGTCTATCCCCTCTCCTGTCTCCTGCTCCCTAACCCACCCACTCCCACTTCCTGGCCCTGGCATTCCCCTATACTGGGACATAGAACCTTCACAAGACAAAGGGCCTCTCCTCCCATTGATGACCGACTAGGCCATCTAGGCCATCCTCTGCTACATATGCAGCTAGAGCCATGAGTAGCACCATGTGTTTTCTTTAATTGGTGGTTTAGTCCCAGGGAGCTCTGGGAGTACTGGTTAGTTCATATTGTTTATTCCCCTTATGGGGCTGCAAACCCCTTCAGCTCCATGAGTACTTGCTCTAGTTCCTTCATTGGGGACCCTATGCTTCTACCAATGGATGGCTGTAAGCATCCATTTCTGTATTTGCCAAGCACTGGCAGAGCCTCTCAGATGACAGCTTTATCAAGCTCCTGTCAGCAAGCTCTTGTTGCCATCGACAATAGTGTCTGGGTGTGGTGGTTGTTTATGGGATGGATCCCCAGGTGGGGGCAGTTTCTGGATGCTCATTCCTTCAGTCTCTGCTCCAGACTTTTTCTCTGTAATTCCTTCCATGGGTATTTTGGTCCCCCTTCTAAGAAGGATCGAAGTATCCATGACACTTTGGTCTTCCTGCAAATTGTTTCTTGGGTATTTTGAGCTTCTGGGCTAATATCCACTTATCAGTGAGTGTGTATCATGTGTATTTTGTGACTGAGTTACCTTACTCAGGATGGTATCCTCCAGATCCATCTGTTTGCCTAAGAATTTCATAACTTCTTTATTTTGAACAGCAGCATTACTCTCTTGTGTAAATGTACCACATTTCTGTATCCATTCCTCTGTCGAAGGACATCTGGGTTCGTTCCAGCTTCTGGCTATTATGAATAAGACTGCTATGAATATAGTAGAGCATGGTTCTTATTACAAGTTGGAGCGTCTTCTAGGTATATGCCCAGGAGTGGATCTGCTGGATCTTCCGGTTGTATTATGTCCAATTTTCTGAGGAACTGTCAAACTGATTTCTCTAGAGTGGTTGTTCCAGTTTTCAATCCCTACAGCAGTGGAGGAGTGTTCCTCTTTCTCCACATCCTCACAAGCATCTGTTGTCACCTGAGATTTGGTCTTAGCCATTCTGACTGATGTAAGGTGGAATATCAGGGTTGTATTGATTTGCATTTCCCTGATGATTAAAGATGTTGAACATTTTTTTTAGGTGCTTCTCAGCCATTTGGTATTTATTCCTCAGTAGAGAATACTTTGTTTAGCTCTGTACGCCATTTTTCAACAGGTTTGTTTGGTTCTCTGGAGTCTAACTTCTTGAGTTCTTTGTATATGTTGGATCTTAGCCCTCTATCAAACTTAGGATTGGTAAAGATCTTTTCCCAATCTGTTGGTTGCCTTTTTGTCTTATTGACAGTGTCCTTTGCCTTATAGAAGCTTTGTAATTTTATGAGGTTCCATTTGTTGATTCTTGATCTTACAGCACAAGCCATTGCTGTTCTGTTCAGGAATTTTTTTCCCCTGTGCCCGTATCTTTGAGATTTTTCCCGTTTCTCCTCTATAAATTTCAGTGACTCTGGTTTTATGTGGAGTCCCTTGATCCACTTAGGCTTGAGCTTTGTACAAGGAGATAAGAATGGATCAATTCACATTCTTCTACATGATAACCCCCAGTTGTGCCAGTACCATTTGTTGAAAATGCTGCCTTTTCTCCACTGGATCATTTTTAGCTCCCTTGTCAAAGATCAAGTGACCATAGGTGTGTGTGTTCATTTCTGGATCTTCAATTCGATTGCATTGTTCTACCTGTCTGTTGCTGTACCAGTTCCATGCAGTTTTTTTTGTTTGTTTGTTTTTGTTTTTTCACAATTGCTCTCTAGTTCAGTTTGAGGTCAGTCATGGTGATTCTACCAGAGGTTCTTTTATTGTTGAGAATAGTTTTTGCTATCCTAGGTTTTTTGTTATTCCATATGAATTTCCAAATTTCCCTTTTTAACTCTGTGAAGCACTGAGTTGGAATTTTGAGGGGGATTGCATTGAATCTGTAGGTTGCTTTTGACCATATTAATCCTACCAATCCAAGAGCATGGGAGACTTTTCCATCTTCTGAGATCTTCTTCACTTTCCTTCTTCAGAGACTTGAAGTTCTTATCATACAGATCTTTTACTTCCTTAGTTAGAGTCACACCAAGGTATTTTATATTATTTGTGACTATTGTGAAGGGTGCTGTTTTCCTAATTTCTTTCTCATCCTGTTTATCCTTTGTGTAGAGAAAGGCCACTGATTTGTTTGAGTTAATTTTATATCCAGCTACTGCACTGAAGCTGTTTATCATGTTAAGTTCTCCGGTTTTTATAGGGTCAATTATATATACTATCACATCATCGGCAAATAGTGATATTTTGATTTCTTTCTTTCCAATTTGTATTCCTTTAATTTCCTATAGTTGTCTAAATGCTCTGGCTAGGACTTCAAGTACTATATTGAATAGGTAGGGAGAAAGTGGGCAGAATTGTCTAGTCCCTAATCTTTGTGGGATTGCTTCCACTTTCACATCATTGAGTTTGATGTTGGCTACTGGTTTTCTGTATATTGCCTTTATTATGTTTAGGAATGGGCCTTGAATTCTTGATCTTTCCAAGACTTTTATTATGAAGGTGTGTTGGATTTTTCAAATGCTTTCTCAGCATCTAATGAGATGATCATGTGGTTTTGTTTTGAGTTAGTGTATATAGTGGATTACATTGATGGATTTCCATATATTGAACAATCCTTGCATCCCTGAGATGAAGCCTACATGATCATGATGGATGATCGTTTTGATGTGTTCTTGGATTTGGTTTGGGGAATTTTATTGAGTATTTTCTGCATTGATATTCATAAGGGAAATTGGTCTGAAATTCTTTCTTTGTTGGATCTTTATGTGGTTTAGGTATCAGAATAATTGTGGCTTCATAGAACAAATTTGGTAGAGTACCTTCTTTTTGTATTTTGGGGAATAGTTTGAAGAGTATTAGAATTAGGTCTTCTTTGAAGGTTTGATAGAACTTTGCACTAAACCCATCTGGTCCTGGGCTGTTTTTGGTTGGGAGACTATTAATGATGGTTTCTAATTATTTAGGGGATTTGGGACTGTTTAGGTCATTATTCTGATCCTGATTTAACTTTGGTACCTGATATCTGTCTAGAATATTGTACATTTCACCCAGGTTTTCCAGTTGTTGTTGAGTATGGGCTTTTGTGGTAAGATTCTGTTGTTATATCTCTGTTTTCATTTATGATTTTGTTAATTAGGATACCGTTCCTGTGCCTTCTAGTTAGACTGGCTAGGGGTTTATATATCTTGTTGGTTTTCTTAAAGAACCAGATGCTTGTTTGGTTGATATTTGTATGGTTGTTTTATTCCCTGTTGGTTGATTTCAGATATGAGTTTGATTATTTCCTGCCATCTACTCCTCTCCTGTGAATTTGCTTCCTTTTGTTCTAGAGCTCTTAAGTATGTCATCAAGCTGCTAGTGTATGCTCTCTCCATTTTCTGTTTGGAGACACTCAGAGATATGCTTTTTGTTCCTCTTAGCACTGCTTTCATTGTATCCAATAAGTTTGAGTATGTTTTGGCTTCATTTTCTTTAAACTCTAAAAAGTCTTTAATTTCTTTCTTTATTTCTTCCTTGACCGAGTTATCATTGAGTAGAGTGTTGTTCAGCTTCCATGTGTATGTGGGTTTTCTATTATTTATATTGTCATTGAAGATCAGCCTTAGTCCATCGTGATCTGATAGGGTGCATGGGATTATTTCAGTATTTTTGTATCTGCTGAGGCCTGTTTGGTGACCAATTATATGATCAGTTTTGGAGAAGGTACCATGAAGTGCTGAGAAGAATGTATACTTTTTGTTTTAGGATAAAATGTTCTATAGATATCTGTTAAATCTATTTGTTTCATAACTTCTATTAGTTTCACTGTGTCTCTGTTTAGTTTCTATTTCCAGGATCTGTACATTGATGAGAGTGGGGTGTTGAAGTCTCCCACTATTATTGTATGAGGTGTGATGTGTGCTTTGAGTTTTAGGAAATTTTCTTTAATGAATGTGGATGCCCTTTCTTTTGGAGGCTAGATGTTCAGAATTGAGAGTTCATCTTGGTAAATTTTACCTTTGATGGGTAAGAAGTTTCCCTCCTTATTTTTTTTGAGAACTTTAGGTTGTAAGTTGATTTTATTCCATATTAGAGTGGTTATTTCAGCTTGTTTCTTTGGATCATTTGCTTGGAAAATTGTTTTCCAGCCTTTTATTCTAAGGTTGTTTCTGTCTTTTGCCTGAGGTGGGTTTTGTGAATGCAGCAAGGAGTTCTGAATCAACCAGGATTACAGGAAGGACTGGCTCTAATCAGATATATTGAGGGCAGTGAGTACTTGAGATAATCAGATGGCAGGAGGCAAGTGTCAGAACAGGAGCAAGAGAAACCAAGTTTACTTGACATCATCAGAACCAAACTCTCCCACCATATCAAGTCCTGGATAAACCATCATACCAGAAAAGCAATATATGGATCTAAAGACATTCCTCATGATGATGATGGAGGAGTATAGGAAGGAAATAACTCCCTTAAAGAAATACAGGAGAACACATCCAATCAGGTGAAAGAATTGAATAAAACCATCCAGGAGCTAAAAATGGAAGTAGAATCAATAAAGAAATCACAAAGGGAAATCACTTTGGAAATAGAAAACCTAGGAAAGAAGTCAGGAACCATTGATGTAAGCATCACCAACAGAATACAAGAGGTAGAAGTAAGAATCCTAGGTGCAGAATATACCATAGAAAACATTGACACAACAATCAAAGCAATGTGAAATGGCCGGGCAGTGGTGGTGCACACCTTTAATTCCAGTACTTGGTAGGCAAAGGCAGGCAGATTTCTGAGTTCGAGGCCAGCCTGGTCTACAAAGGGAGTTCTAGGACAGTCAGGGCTATATAGAGAAATCCTGTCTTGAAAAACCAAAGGAAAAAAAAAACGTGGAATGCAAAAAGATCTTAACCCAAAACATCCAGGAAATCCAGGACACAATGAGAAGAACAAACCTAAGGATAATAATTATAGAGAAGGAAGATTTCTGACTTAAAGGGCCAGAAAACATCTTCAACAAAATTATAGAAGAAATCTTCTCCAACCTAAAGAAAGAGATGCCCATGAACATACAAGAAGCCCACAGAACTCCAAATAGACTGGACCAGAAAAGAAATTCCTCTGTCAAATAATATTCAAAGCACCAAATGCACAAAACAAAGAAAGAATATTAAAAGCAATCAGAAAAAAGGTCAAGTAATGTATAAAGGAAGACCTATCAGAATTACATCTGACTTCTCCCCAGAGACTATGAAAGCCAAAAGATCCTGGGAAGATGTTATTCAGACCCCAAGAGAACACAAATGCCAGCCCAAAGTGCTGTATCCAGCAAAACTCTCAATTACCATAGTTGGAGAAACCAAAGTGTTCCATGATAAAAGCAAATTTACACGGTGTCTTTCCACAAATCCAGCCCTTCTAAGGATAATAAAGGGAAAGCTTCAACAAAAAGAGGGAAACTAAGCTCAAGAAAAAGCAAGAAAGTAATCTTTCAACAAACCTAAAGAAGATAATCACATGAACAGAATTCCAGTTCAAACAACAAAAATAACAGGAAGCAACAATGACTTTTCCTTAATATCTCTCAATATCAATGGACTCAATTCCCCAATTAAAAATATATAGACTAACAGACTGGTTATGTAAACAGGACCCAATGTTTTGCTGTAGCCCAGTTTTAATTGGGTCACTTGTTTTGTTGACTCCTTTAGTGTGGGTTAGGTCTTCATATATTCTGGATATTAATTTTAAACCTGATATGTGGCTACTCTGCAGGCCTCTTTGTTCAATTGTTTTGTTCACCATAGAGAGAGTTTTAGTTTCATGAGGCCCTGGCTGTCAGCTGTTGTCTGTCATTCCTGGGTGAATGGACCCCCTACTCAAAATTCCTTTCCTATATCTGTATTTTGCCTGTGGTTTCTTCTCGAAGTTTCTGTATTTCATGTTCACACTGAGGCACTTGATCCATTTGTGTCTGACTTTTGTTTAGTGTAATAGATATGACTTTAATTTTATTCTTCATGTGGCTATCCTTTTTCCTTAACATCATTTATAGAAGATTATGTCTTTTATCCAGCATGTAATCTTAACATTTTTATCAAATATCAAATGTCTGGAGTTACATGTACTTGTATTTGGGTCTTCTATTTTTTTCTATTTGTCTATGCTTCTATTTTAGTACCAGTATCATGTTGCTTTTATTACTCTGGATCTGTAATATATATTGTAATGTGGTATGGTAATCCCTTAAGCAGTACTTCTTTTTTCTTCTTTTTGCTAAGAATTATTTTGGTTATTTAGGGTCCTTTGTGGTTCTATATGCATTTTTTCCTTATGATTTTGTGAAATATTACATATGGTCATATTTTTTCTTTTCCTCTTTATAAGATGCCATGCATTTCTACAAATTCTCAATAATTGAATTTCTATTGCTCCTTCTTCTGCATTTCATTCGTTTTTAAACTAGAGAACTTACATAGTTTAGGAAAGACCTGAAATAATTGTACATGCTTCAATCAATAATAGAAGACAAGTTGATTCTTCATGGTCTGCATCCTCATTCTGAGTTCATGGAAAAAAGGCAAGTCTGATAATGAAAAATTTTATTATCTGATGCCTTAAAGGCTTTTTTTATACTCCTGTATCAGCCCTACATATACATACAATTTGCTTGCAAGTTGTAACTGTGATTAATCTTATTATAAATATATGTGGCATCATTTAGTCTTTCCAAGATTAGTAAATTTTTTCTCACATTTCTTCATATGGCTACTCTTGATCCCAAATTTTAATTTAAGAAATTGCTCTTGACAATTTTTCTGATAGGTTTGCAAAAGTCATTAATGTTTAATTAATTAAGGTCTTTTATTTGTAATGGTATATTTTTGCTTTCAATTCTCAACAACATAGTCAGAAACCATTTTCATATTTTAAAGTAGAGAAGTGATCATTAAAAATTATTACTTAATAGGCTTCAGTGCTGTTCCACTGTTTAAAAGTAACATATACAGAGTACCTTATTTCATCCACTATTTGATATCAATATTTTTCAATCACATGTATTAAAAATATTTTTCGTGCATTTCCTCTCACATTTAGGCACCCATGTCTTTATACTGGTTGCTTTTGTTCCCTACATCTATTAATTTATTTAAAACATTTTACTTCTACTATTTGTTAAATGCATCTGCTTAGGGAACTGGTCACTTAGCAAGGTCGGTCTAAAAGTTAAAGGAACTAAGGAGTGTGAACTAGACTAAAGGAACTGGGAATTCCTGTTCTGATGAGAACCGTGTGTGAGGACAGTCTTTCTTTTTCCAACACTGAAAAAGGTTATTCTTAGGGGAACATTAAGATTGGTTTTTTATTAAATAATGAATTAATTTTGTGTACCTAGAAAATTTATATATCATATCTTATTGTCTGTTATGTTGCTGCATTGTCCTTCCTAGCTATGATGAAGCCTATATATTCTTATTTTGGGGGGAATCATGTGTGCTTCATTTTCATGCACGTGACATTAACTTCAGGTAAGAATAGTTTTTTCTTTTCTATTAAAATTATGAAAAGGGTTTAAGATATATTTCTAATGCCCAGTTTTTGTATTAAAGGAGGTTTGGAGCATTACTTTATTGCAATAATAAACAAAAGGTGAATGTAGCAACTCTTCTTGTATTCAACAAATACAAGACACGAGATACCAGGATGTGTCATTTTTAACTAAGTTAACGAGCTAGAAAGGAGCAGAATTCTCCCAGGTCATAATTATCTGAGGAGAGAAGAAACATCTGAGAATAATATGTTGTGAAGTAGATGAAATCAATGGGTTACTAGAGCCTCAGCCTGCAACAGTTTGAACCACAAAGGACACATATTTCCCATCATAGTTAGGTGCTCTTTTCTTCCATGGTGAGAACAGAGTGTTGGAGAAAGTAACTATTCTAAAATAGGTCCACCTCAATTAGTTCTGCCTTCAAGATGAACTGTTTTCCAAAAGTATTACCTGTTGAGGTTCATGGCCTGAATGAATTGATTTGGGAGAAAGATAATATTGAACTTAAGTTAACTCTGTCCTATCACTCTCAACAAACAAAGACATTGGGAAGCCCTCAGAAAGGTCACAACCCAAGGCACAGGTTCACTAAAAGACTGAGTCCAAATCATAAAGCTGCAGGAAGCTCTTCTCTTTTCTTCACACACATGACTTAAGTCACGTCATTGAAATATACCATCAGGTAGGTTAATTTTAGCATATTTGACTCGCAATAAACCTTTTCATGATACACTAAAAAATCAAAACCAGAGTCCACAGGGGTAGAGCAAGTAAAACCACAGTTAGTCTGTAATTATCAGACTAGAAGTTCAATACAACTGTAATTAATATTGTAAGTAATCTAATGGCAAAGTGGATAACATAAAGATCAAATGGATAATATAAGCACAGCTAGAAATTCTAAATAAAAAATAATATTATAGTTAAAAACTCTGTAGCAGAATTAAAGAATGTCTTTTTTTGTGAGTAGACTAAATGAACAAGCTTGGCCCTTTTCCCTTGCTGCTTTTAATATTCTTTCTTTATGTAGTACATTTGTTGTTCTGATTATTATGTGTCAGGAGGAATTTCTTTTCTGGTCCGGATCTTCTGGCTTTCATAGTCTCTGGGGAGAAGTCA
>NC_034595.1:62678221-62724577 GCF_900095145.1 Mus pahari
CTCTTTAGCAGCGTTCTCCTGCATTTCTTTAATAATGCCCTTCTTAAAGTCCTCGACCAGCATCATGAGGTATGCTTTTAAATCCGATTCTTCCTTTTCGGGTGTGTTGGTGGTATTCAGGACTGACTGAGGTGGCAGTGCTAGGTTCTGATGATGGTGAGTGGTCTTGGTTTCTATTAGTAAGATTCCTACATTTGCCTTTCTCCATCTGGTGATCTCTGGAGTTAGTTGTTATAGTTGTCTCTGGTTGGAGTTTGTTCCTCCTGTGATTCTGTTAGCTGCTGTCAGTAGTCCTGGGAGTCCAGCTCTCCCCTGAGTCTCAGTGGTCAGATTACTTTCTGCAGGGAAGCTCTCTTCTAGCAGTGAAGGTGCACAGAGGGCTGGCATTCAGATCTGCTTACTTGCTGAAGATGTAGGCCCAAAACAGGGTCTGTCCCAGAAGTTAGGTTGCTTCTGTCTTTCCAGAAGCTGTGTAGCTTCTGTGGTCCACACTCTCGCTAGTACAGACTGGAGCCTAAGTGAACTGGAGCAAAGATAGCTCTCCTGCCAGCTCAGGCCTTGAGACTCCTTCCGGGCAGACACCCCTCCTGGGGCAGGAAAGTTGCCAGGTGACTGGAGCCAGAAAAGAGATCTTTCCCAGAAGCTGTGTTGCTTCTCTAGGCCGCCTTCTACCCATCAGTGCACCAGAGCAAAGTGGCCCTCCTACTGGTTCAGGCCTGGAGACTGCTCCCAGGCGGACACCCCTCCTCGGGCTAGAAAGGTGCAGGGTGACTAGAGTCAGAAATGGGATCTTTCCCAGAAGCTGTGTCACTTCTGCAGGCCATCCTCTCCCTGGCATTGCACTGGAGCAAAGATCCAAAAAACTCTTTAAAAAAAAACAAAAAAATAAAAACCAAAAAACAAAAAACAAAAAATAAAACACTTAATGGGAATAAAGATGGGTTGGGCAGCATGAAGGATGCTGCTCCTACTCTTCTGTATGGCTCCTGGAGTTGTACTCTGACCTAATACCCTTTGTTGTCTGTGGACTGTTGCCTTGCATTCTATCTTGGGAAACTAGTCTGCATTTATGTCTATACACCATGAGGATCCAACTGGATCAGTTGGTTACGAACTGCCATGTGGGTGCTGGGGACCAAACTGGTGTCCTCTGGGGGAGCAGCTGGTCCTCTTAACTGCTGAGTCATTTCTCCAGCCCCCTGCTGGCCGCACTGCACACTCAACTCTATTGAGAGAAAAAGGTTATCTTCTTTTGCTATGTGTCCCAGTGCTTAGTCCATTTCTAATGCCCCCAGGATACAATGCCCTCTACTTGGTTTCCTTTCTGAAATTCCAAGTAGAAACTGCCACTTGCACTCACACTCACACTCAGAGCCTCCCTGGAAATCTAGGTGGCCAGCTACACCTTTCAATACTGTGATTTCCAAGTCCATTTTGGTTTTGGTGATAAAGTACATTATGAATATTTTCTGGCCTTTTTCATATCCACAGTTAATTTTTATATCCCTTAATCAGAATACACTGAAAAACTAAATGGATGACTAATAAAAATACTGAAAATTAAAAGGTAACATTCTTCTCTTAAATAACCATTCCCCAAAAGTAAGGCAAATGCAATTTAAGTTACAACTGTTGCTTATTGGTACTGAATCTACGTATTATCATTTTATATAATATATGAGAAATAAATCATATTAGAAAACTAACAGTGTAAATACACAACTGCAGTTCAGATGGTTTAGAAAAAAAGAAATAATTGTTTCCATCACAGTAAAGTCATTCTGTCACCTCTAATTCCTGAGTGATTGACACATATGAGTATCATTCTATATTAGATCTAATGTGATCACAAATTTCAGAATACAATTATGTGTGGGCTGCGTGTGTGTGTGTGTGTGTGTGTGTGTGTGTGTGTATGTGTGTGTGTTATATGCACATCAGTGTGTGAAGATGCTTTGACATATGCTTCCAGTCTCACAGGCCAGAGATGAATGTTGAGTTTCTTACTCTCAGTTACAAATTTATTCTTTTAAGAGAACATTTCTCACTGAACCTAGAGCTAGGCTGGCAGCAAGAAAGACCAAAGGTTCTATATTTTTTTCTGCTACATATACTGCTCAAATTATGGATGCATATGCAGACATATCCATCTTTAGTCATAAATTAATGAAAAAGAACCATAGTTTTTCTGATCCTAATGACCAAACAAAAATTATTATTTACTATAGAACTGAGTATATGTGCTTTATGGAGACACAAGAATCCCAAAGCTGAGTAAATAACAAAGCAGATAAGAGTGACCAGATTATTCACTAAGAAAACCGAGTTCAAAGTGATGGAAGAAGGGTACAATTACCATTGATTCAAAGGTCATGTGACTCAAAGAAGTTAAAATCCATTCACTACAATAGTTTAATATAATATATAGACTCCCTTTTTTTAACTTTAGAAAAATCTTGTTGTATTTAAACACAGTCACCTACCTTCTTATTTACACATTGTCTATGGCTACTTTAGCAAAATTAAACCCTACAACTATCCAACCTGAAAAACCTAGTGGCCAGGTACTTTTCACACATAGTTTGCCAAGTTTTAACTATCGCTACATTATGGAGATGGTATAAGATTAGCTTGGGAAACTCATGTATGCATAATTATGGATCTTCACTAGTAAATGCAGGGACTATGTTTAATATTTTAAGTAGTTGTGAAGCACTGAATATCAGGTGAATGATTAGATATGTCCTACTAATAATACTATAGACATAGTTTGCTATAAAGAACGTACTATGCTACACATGTCAGAATGCACAAAGAACACCAGCAGGATTTAGACATGATTATTCCCACTCTATACCTCAGAGATACTACTTCAGACTTCAGGTCATTCTTTTGTTACTTGGTTTTTTTTATTAGATATTTTCTTCATTTACATTTCAAATGCTATCCTAAAAGTTCATGGGTAGGCTGGGGAGCAGGGTTGGGGGAAGTTATAGGGGACTTTTGGGATAGCATTTGAGATATAGAGACTCCTAATAAATAAAATATATTTAGAGTGCACTTTTCTTATGCCAAACATTGTGGTATTAATTTTTGTGTTTATTGCTAAAATATTCTTCTGTTGCTTGTGATCCTACTAGGGATGAGGACATATTGGATTACACATGTCATAAATGACATAGCCAAGATTGAATTACAGAAATGTTTGGCTCTAAATTTCATGCCATATTATTATACTATAATATTCATTACTTGCTTTCAAATTCATCTTGAAAATTGTTCATATTCTGAAGACCAGTGAGTAATTGATATAGTCTATTACACAATGGACATGATATGTCCCATGGTGATTCCAGAAACAAATTCCAAAAAATAAGTTCTGATTCACTGTCTTTTAGAGACTAAAAGTCAGAATGTGCTATCTTGTCAGAAATATATTTCTTGTTCCTTCAAAAGTCTCATTTATCCTTTTTATGGAAGGTAATACGAAGATTACTGAATTTATGGATACACATTAAGTAGTCAATGGATAAGTACTACCTATTCAGCTTAGCAAGTAAGTCTCTGAGCAGGATCATAGCAGATGAAAGGGAAGAGTGTGTTTCCTGTACTGCTGAAGGAGCCAGCCACTTCCATTTTCAGAATCTGTGGATCCAACTCAGTTTACTTATTTCAGCTAACATTTTTCTCAGTTACTATTGTTCAATATTGAATCTGATGTTGACTCATTACTGAGCTGTCTCCACACCCCTCAGCCACTGATTTTTGGGCTGTTATGTTGTTATGATCAGAAAAGGACACTCCTCTGAGATCTGATTGTCTTACAAATCCAACTGAGATGTCCTAGTCACAAAACAAGTCTGATGCTTCACTCCTACTTATGAGATGACTAGGACTGGGATAATGATGTCCACCTTTGCAGTTGGCTGTCCTTGGGCTACTGTCGCATATTGCTAAGCTCCTTTTGTTAATTCTAACTCTCTGTTTCAGGATGTATAAGTGGATGCAAAGCATATCCCTGTAAATTAGACACAGCAGTGATATTTCTCCAGTTACTGTGTTTTGTAGCCTCCTCTGTAACAATCCTTTTTCAGTACCTGCAATTACAGAACAGAGGTAAATAACATTGATCATGGTAGCATACCCTTAGTTCTCTTGTGTTCCTAGATGTATGTCTATGTGATGTTGTTCAGTTGTGTGAAACTTTCATCACTGTCATGAGGATCTGTGGTTTGGATGTAAACTCTAAAGATCCTATTCTAACAGAGTGAGATGGGAGACAAAAAAGCTTCCAGTGTTATCAGCTGTGTTGTGGACCAGAACCTTCTGCTTCAGCCACAGAAGAAACAGCTTCAGAATACAGTTGAATCAACTCTCACTTAATTTGAATATTCTCTAACCATTTAATAGATCAAATTTTTCATCAGTCTTTATATTACTTCTATCCCGAAAGTATATGAAATATTAATAATTTATATTTCACTCTAATAATAATATTTCAATATAAGATTTTCCATGAGATGTTTTAAACTTTCAAATACTTCTATGAATCTATTAAATATGAAACATTACCTCTATTTAGAAGTGGAATTTATGATGAATATAATAACACTAAAATATGATATTGACACTTGACATGTTTTTTCTTTAAAGGCTTATAGAGGAAATGTGTATACAGAATGGTTAGTAGCAATCAGTAAAGAGCTAGACTGTATATTAATATTTACAATTTTTCAAATCAATAAAGAGAACTTCAGAATCACAGTGGTCATTTGCAGGGCTTTCTTAGTTTGCATTTTTAAACCTCTTGCTAGATAGGCCTTGGATCACAGCATGCATAATAAAACTACACTTCTATCATTCTCATGTAAAGTTCTTCCTCAGAATTTGTGACACCAGTGAATCAACATTCCAATGTTTTTATCCCCAAAGAAAAACAATTTGCATTTATATTCGTAATCATATACCCAGAAAATAAACCATCTAAGTCCTAAACTATTGTGAACATCTTCAATCAAGTAACTGCTTACTATATTTCCTGAAGATTCTGCAGGAGAAAATGTAGGGAGTCGAGAGATAGGATACAGATTATCCTAGACATTTTAAGAATAATCATCATTTATTTCTTCCTTACTGTATGAGGTTTGTCAACTTTAATAACTACTTGATTGTAGTGTCCTGTTTTGGATGGATTAAAGATTTGAGGTGGATCATATGTTGGTGCACAAGAACTTTACATGCAACTGATTATGGTCAGTTTACATTTGACTAAGAATGAATACTATTGATGTGTGTTGTGTGTTACTTTATCAGGTTTATGGTCCATAAAATATTTTTCTGGAATTCTGGAGACTTGGTGTCTTTACACTCTGTTGATCATTTTCCTTTCTTATACACAATCATTTTAGTTATCTTCAGTTTGACTTAATCTTTCTAATCTTTCTTCTGTTCACTTTTCCTATGAGGTCATATTTAAGAAAATTTGCCAAGCTTTGTTCCTTTGTTTTTGTTTTTGTTTTGTTGAAACCTTATAATCTCAGTTCCTTGCTTTATGTACTTAATCTATTGAGTTGATACATTGTATAGGCCATGAGACAAGGCTTTTATTTCAATTGTGTGGACATCTAGTTTTCATAGATCTGTTCACTGAAGAGACTGTCTTGATCCACTGTGTTTTCTTGGTGCCTATGACCCTCAGTTAAAAAATATATACCTGATACATTTCATGTATCTCTGTTTTGTTCCAATAGGTCTGTTTTAATGCCAGTTTTCTACAACTCCCAGTACTCTCACTTTGCATTTTGACATTTAAGAATCATGATCTTTTAAAACTCACTGCTTAGAGAAGTTCTTTGGCATTAAATGGAAATATAATATGTTGATGAAAATTTAAGATTGTTTTCCTGTATTGGGGGGATGGATTGCATTACTAGGTATGATTGGGATCATTATACTGTAGCCTTTTAAACAAGTGTGTTTGAATATTTGTTAGACTTCAGACAGGGGAATGCAGTAGGGCTTCTGTTCATCAAGAATATGGATTTTTAATGTCTATTCTTTTAGTCTTATTCTAGTGCAATTATCCCCTGACACATGAGGGTTTACAGAACACTTTTTGCAGGTTTATTCTATAGAAGGCTAGAAATTACTTGTATAAATTTAAGAATTCTATAAAATCATCATCAGGGATTATGAAATCATTGATTTGCCTATCTACACAGCATTACTATAGGAAAGTAATCTTCATATTGATTCTGTAGGAAATCTACCCAATAGGGTGGGCTAATGCTCAGGAATCAATAGGCTACGTAATAGTGACAAGAAAGGTATATCTTTTCTTTCTGTTTTGCTGGTCTGAAATTGTTTATTACCTGAGTTTTCTTAGGTGTTCTTAATCTCCTTGTGTTGGAGTTTCTCTTCTACTATCTTCTATAGGGATGGATTTGTGGGTAGATGTTTAAATTTGAATTTATCATGAGATTTCTTGTTTTTTTCCATTCATTGAATTGAAAGTTTTTCTGAGTATAGTAGTCTGGGTTGATATCTGTTGTCTCTTAGGATCTGAATGACATCTATCCAGGCCCTTCACACTTTTAGATTCTCTGTTGAGAACTCAGGCATAATTTTAACATTTGCTTAATTTGGTACTTTGCCTTCTCTCCTTGCAGCTTTTAACATTCTTTCTTTGTTCTCTACACTTAATATTTTAATTATAATATAGTAGAAAGATTTTCTTTTCTGATTCTATCTATTTGGTATTCTGTACACTTCTTTTCTATTTATAAGCATCTCTTTCCTTTTTATTAATCATTTCATTTGTTTACATTTCAAATATTAGCCAACTTTCTGGTTTCCCCTCCATGAGCCCCCATCCAATGCTCCTCCCATTTGCCTCTAGGAGGTTGCACCACCATCCATCCCTCTAGCATTTCTATTTTCTGCTCCATCAAACCTCCACAGGACTAAGTGCCTCCCCTCCCACTGATGACAAGTAAGGCAGTCCTCTCCTACATGTGTAGCAGGATTCAGGGACCAGCCTACATATACTATTAGGTTAGTAGTTTGGTCCATGGGAGCTCTGAGTGGTCCAGTTAAATGATAATGTTTTTCTTCCTATGGGGCTGAAATCTCCTTCAGCTTCTTCGGCCTTTCCCCTAACTCTTCCATCGGGGTCCCCGGACTCAGTCAAATGGTTGGCTGTAAGTCTTATTCTTGTGCTGGGAGAGCTTCACAGAGGACAACCATACCAGGATCCTGTCTGCAAGAACATCTTGGCATCAGCAATAGTGTCAGAGTTTGGTGTCTGCAGATGTAATGGATTGCAAGGTGTGGTGGTCTCTGGTCTTTCCTATAGCCTCTGCTCCATTTTTGTCCCATGCTTCCATAGTCAGGGAAAATTCTGAGTTAAAAATTTTTAGATGGATGATTGGCTCCATCCCTCTACTGGGGCCATGATTCCCTTGTGGAGGTGATATCTCCAGGTTCAATCTCCATGCTGTTGGGAATTTTGGCTAATATCATTTCCATTGCATCCTGGAAGCCTCTCATATCCATGTCACCTGGAACTTTCTAGTTGTTTCACACGTTCTCCTCCTTCCACTGCTGCTTATTTCTATTCCTTCCCCATGGCCCTCTGGACTTCTTTCTTTTCTCTTCCTATACCTAATCCTGACCTCACATTTTCCCCTCTCCTCTGCTCCCCCATCCAAGTCCCATCCTCCCTCTCTCTGCTTACTATGATTATTTGGTTCCCACTTCTAAGTGGGTTTGAAGCATCCACCCTGGCTTTCCTTCTTGTTAATATTCCTATGGTTTTTGAGTTGTATCATAGGTATTCTGAGATTTATAGCTAATATTCACTTATCAATGAATACATACTGTGTATTTCCTTTTGGATATGGGTTACCTCACTCAGGATATTTTTTAGTTCCATATAGTTGCTTAAAGATTTCATGAAGTCATCACTTTTTATAAATGAATAGTATTTCATTGTGTAATGTACCACATACTCTGTATACATTCTTCTGTTGAGGGACATCTGCATTATCTCCAGCTTCTGGCTATTATAAATATGGCTGCTATGAACATAGTAGAGCACGTGTCCTTGTTATATGTTGGCACATATTTTAGGTATATTACTGGAAGTTCTATAGCTGGGTCTTCAAGTATTACTATTTCCAATTTTCTAAGGAACTGTCAGATTGACTTACAAAGTGATTGATTAAGCTTACAATTCCTTTAGCAATTGAAGAGTGTTTCTCTTTATCCACATCCTCACCATCATCTTCTGTCACCTGAATTTTTTTATTGATATTTTTTATTTTTTTAAATTATTTTATTAGATATTTTCTTCATTTACATTTTAAATGCTATGCCAAATGTCCCCTATACCCTCCCCTCACCCTGCTCCCCTGCCCACCCACTCCCACTTCTTGGCCCTGGTGTTCCCCTGTATGGGACATATAAAGTTTTTAAGACCAAGGGGCCTCTCTTCCCAATGATGGCTGACTAGGCCATCTTCTGCTATATATGCAGCTAGAGACACGAGCTCTGGGGATACTGATTAGTTCAAATTGTTGTTCCACCTATAGGTTTGCAGACCCCTTCAGTTCCTTGTGTAATTTCTCTAGCTCCTCCTTTGCAGTCTCTGTGTTCTATCCTATGGATGACTGTGGGCATCCACTTCTATATTTACCAGACACTGGCACAGCCTCAAAATAAATAGCTATATCAGTGTCCTTTCAGCAAGATCTTGCTGGCATATACAATAGTATCTGTGTTTGGTGGCTGATGATGGGATGGATCCCTGGGTGGGCAGTCTCTGGATGGTCCATCTTTTCATCTTAGCTCCAAACTTTTTTGCAACTTCTTTCATGGGTATTTTATTCCCTATTTTAGGGAGGAATGAAGTATCCCCGTGTTGGTCTTCCTTATTCTTGATTTTCTTGTGTTTTGGAGGTTGTATCTTGGGTATTCTAGGTTTATGGGTTAATATTCACTTGGCGCACCCTCTTCAGAGAAGACTGCAGCAAAGGGCTTAAATGCTTGAATGGCTGTTGGTCCTGGGGTTTCATGCCACATGTGGCTTTGCCCCCCTGAAGGTCAACAGCAGCAACCTCCTAGACAGATATGGAGTGCTTTCCTTTTGGGCTCATGCTGGGGAATAATTAGCACCTGGGCATTAGGGTTACTTGCTGTCTGCGGTCTATTGATCTATGGCTGCTCTGTTCCCACATTTGATGTTGCCTTCTGCAACATAGTTCCCTGGTCTGGATGTTCCAGGAAATAAGGAAATAACTAGTGAACCACCATCTACTGAGGACATAATGTCTCCCACAGGGCAGATTTTGTTACTCACTAGTAGGTCAGAAATAGATATAGAATAGAAAGTTGAGCGAGGACTACGAGCACTGGCAAGCAAAAAGATTGTGAACTCTGATGACCCTGCAGCTGCTTAGTTACTAGTTACATTATTAAGAAACAGCTTAAACTTATTTGGGAAAATCATGGATATTCTTCAGAAGTTTGAATCAGGATTTCTAGGAAAAGAAAGATTAAAGAGAAGTATTGGACACAGTGAAATCAAAAGTGATAAAGAATACTATGAGCAATTAGGATTAGAAATTAGAATGGGGAATTTTACATTGCAAGTAAAAATTTCAGGGAAAATGGTGGACACCCAAAACTTATCAAGGACCTTATATTTAAAAGCCCACTGATGCTCCATTGCCACATACAGGAGTATATGGTTTAAATTGAAAAAGATGGGTAAATGTTAAAGATTGAAGAAAAGCGGCTGTTTAAAAGCCTTTATCATGGGAGTTAATGAGTGGCCATGTAAAGTAGAAGTTATAAGTTAATATGCTACTAGTAAAAGCAGATATCTGACAGCTTGACTGCAGGCACTGAACCAAGTATGATTCTCTTTTTGAATGTTCTGTGCTTGCATAAATTTGGACTAAGGATGAGCTATTTCTGAGTAAAAGATTGTAATCTTTTAAATATTTGCTAGTTCCTTCTTCCTTGTATTTAATGTATAAAATCTAAGGTTGAAGAGTAAAAATTTGCAGCAGTTGATACAGCCATCTGTGTCTGTGTCTCTGTCTGTCACACCGAATCTGTTCCTTTCCTGGGTATCTGAGTGCAGTCCCCCTGCAGGTCTTAGAGACCCCTGACTGAACGTCTGCGGCATTCACTTATCAGTGAGTGCGTATCAAGTGAGTTCTTTTGTGATTGGGTTACCTCACTAAGGATGATATCTTCCAGATACATCCATTTGCCTAAGAGTTTCATAAATTCATTGTTTTTAATAGCTGAATAGTACTCCATTGTGTAAATGTACCACATTTTCTGTATCCATTCCTCTGTTGAGGGACATCTCGGTTCTTTCCAGCGTCTGGCTACTATAAATAGGGCAGCTATGAATATAGTGGAGCATGTGTCCGTATTACCAGTTGGAACATCTTCTGGGTATATACCTAGAAGAGGTATTGCTGNGTCTTCTGGTAGTACTATGTCCAGTTTTCTGAGGAACCACCAGACTGATTTCGAGAGTGGTTGTACAAGCTTGCAATCCCGCCAGCAATGGAGAAGTGTTCCTCTTTCTCCAAATTCTCGCAAGCATCTGCCGTCCCCTGAATTTTTGCTCTTAGCCATTCTGACTGGTGTGAGGTGAAATCACAGGGTTGTTTTGATTTGCATTTCCCTGATGATTAAGGATGTTGAACATTCACCGGTCACTTAGGGTGCAGAGTGGGCAGACACCCCCACAGTCCCTAGAGGACTGCCCACACGATCTTAGGATCACTGGTGAATGGAACACAACATCTGCTCCAATCCAATTGTGCAAAGGACATGAAACAGCACTAAGGCAGCGGAGAACCAGCCTGACCAGGGGCAGAAGCCCCTTCTGGTCTGCACCAACACCGGGTCACCTAGGGCACAGATTCGGCGGACACCCCCATGGTCCCTACCGGACTGCCCAAGTGATCTTAGGATCACTGGTGAGTGGAACATAACAGCTGATCCAATCCAATAGTGACGGACCTGTGACATCAGGAACAAGGACACAAGTGCCTTTTCTGACAAGAGGCTCAGGTTCCTTTTAATCAGTTCAGGTTTACCTTGGTTTCAAACAGACCAGACAACTCCATGATCCTCAAAGGAGACACCACTTCCATGCACTATAACATGCCCAGGATCTTAGAACAACAGGATCCCAGGATAACCTGCTTGTGGACGTTGTACATCGTGGTGCGGAGCCTAGTGCGCACCACGATGTACAACGTCCACAAGCAGCAAAGAAGAAATAAAGAAATTAAAGACTTTTTAGAGTTTAATGAAAATGAAGCCACAACACACCCAAACTTATGGGACACAATGAAAGAATTCCTGAGAGGAAAATTCATAGCTCTGAGTGCCTCCAAAAAGAAACTAGAGAGAGCATACACTAGCAGCTTGACAGCACACCTAAAAGCTCTAGAACAAAAGGAAGCAAACTCACCCAAGAGGAGTAGACAGCAGGAAATAATCAAACTTAGGGGTGAAATCAACCAAGTGGAAACAAAAAGAACTATTCAAAGAATCAACCAANCCAGGAGCTGGTTCTTTGAGAAAATCAACAAGATAGATAAACCCTTAGCCAGAGTCACTAAAGGGCACAGGGACAGCATCCTAATTAACAAAATCAGAAATGAAAAGGGATTCATAACAACAGATCCTCAGGAAATCTAAAGCATCATCAGGTCCTTCTACAAAAGGCTATACTCAACAAAACTGGAAAACCTGGATGAAATGGACAAATTTCTAGACGGATACCAGATACGAAAGTTAAATCAGGATCACATTAATGACCTAAAAAGTCCTATATCCCCTAAAGAAATAAAAGCTGTCATTAATAGTCTCCCAACCAAAAAAAAGCCCAGGATCAGATGGGTTAAGTGCAGAGTTCTATCAGACCTTCAATGAAGACCTAATTCCAGTTCTCAAACTATTCCACAAAATAGAAACAGAAGGTATTCTACCCAATTCATTCGACGAAGCCACAATTATTCTGACACCTAAACCATGTAGAGACACAACAAAGATAGAGAACTCCAGACCAATTTCCCTTATGTGATTGCTTTCTTCTCCTTCTGAAGTGGGATTGAGGCATCCTTACTTGGGCTCTTTGTCTTTTTAACTTTCTTCAGTTCTGTGGTCTGCATCCTGGGTATTCTATAAGGTTTTGGCTAATATCCTCCCATTAGTGAGTACATACCATGAATGTTCTTTTGTATCTGATTTACCTCACTCAGTATGATATTTTCTAGTTCCATCTATCCATTTGCCTGCAAAACTCATGATGTCCTTGTTCTTAATAGGTGAGAACCATTGTATAAATGAACCACTTTTTTTGTAGCCATTCTTCTCTTGTGGGACATCTGGGTTGTTTCCAGCTTCTAGCTATCACAAATAAGGCTATGAACATAATTTTTGCCCACACGATTTTGTATCATCTGTTTTTTTTTTTTTTTTTATCCTTTCTAGTACAGTGAATACTGCTCATATACTTGTGGTGATCTAATCTTCCAGTGCAACCTGGTCACCTACCAGGACTGCACATTTTAAAGAAAACCTGCTCTCCCTCTCTGAGAAGATATCAGTTGACATAAATCCCTAGTTAGGGTAGAACTTTGTGCTCTTTTAAGTGTACTATTTTTTTTCTGACTTGTGCTTATATAGGTCCCATGCATTCTATCTCAACTGCTATGAATCCTTATATTCAGCTGTTCTGCTCTCTCTGAAAATCATGATTCCCTTGTATTGATCCACCACTTCTGGCACTCACAATCACAATCTCTCTGCTCCTTCATTCACAATGACACATGAGCCTTTGGAAGTGGGATGTAATACAGATGTCTCATTTATGGTTGAACATTCAACAGTCTCTTATTCTCTGTACTTTGACAAGTTGTTATCAAATGATAATCCCCATCTATTATAAAACAGAGGCTTCACTAGTCATCCTTTTAATTTTTGACCATGGCCATCCAAGAAAATCCAAAATCAGCCTATTGGTGTTTTCCTTGGTCACACTCCCCAGATGAGGAGGTAATCTATTGATGAAGATGTCATGCACTCCAAGACCAGGGCCCAGAGACCTTTTCTGGAACTTACCTGAAAAACTCTTCCCTGAAGACTAGGTTCATGGTATCAGGAGGCTCCATTCAAACTTTCAAAGGAGGGAAGCAACAAACAGTCCTACACACTTGTGACACTTTTGAACCATAGAGTTAGGGAGCCGAGTCCCAATAAATACACCTACAAAACATTCCCACACCTAAGGCTAGAACAACATTTTGGAAGAGGGAGCAGAAAGAGCATAAGAGCCAGAATATCAGGCATTTGCTGTGAGAGTGTATCTCCTAGTAATATAAGAAGCTACACCCTAGAGTCTCACTAGCATGCCTTTCTGTGTATGAGCTTAACAAAGATTACAACAATGACCACACCAAACTGAATGGAGAGAAGCCCATAACTCATCAATCTTACATACAGAACTGTAAGTAACTGAAGAAGTCTGGTAATAAGGGAGGTGGCCTTCCCCAGGGAAGGGTCTTCCAATTGATTGTCCAGGGCCAAATGGTCAGCTCTAAGTACTGAAAGCATATATATAGGTAACATGCAGACTCAACAGGCTATGCTAGGATTATTATTGCCCCTCTATAAAGTAACTCCATTTCAACTCCATATAGATGCATGTGATGTGGAAGAGAGATCAGGATGAAGGGAGGTATTCTAGGAAAATAACTAAAACTAAATATATTTTGAAAAACATTGTAATACTAGGAGAACAATATTTCATTGTATAAATGTACCACATTTTTATTATCTGTTTGTTAACTGATGGATGCCTCCTATTACAATTCTATGTTCTGGCTATTTTAAATAGAGCAGCAAGTAACATGGATGTAGTGGTTTGAATGAAAATGGCACCTATAGGTCATATGGAGTGACACTATTAGGAGCTGTGGCTTTTTTGCAGAAGCTGTTGTTCTATATTAGGAAGTGTGTTGCCATGGGTGGGCTTTGAGGTCTCAGAAGTTCAAGACAGGCCTCCTTGGTCACTGTCTCTCCCTGCTGCCACATGTTGATCTCTTAGCTACCTCTCTAGCAACATGCCCTGCCTTCCCACCTCTAAACTCTAAGTCAGTCCCAATTAATTGTTCTCCATTGTAAAAGTTGCCTTTGTCATTGTTTATTTTCACAACACCCTAATTAAGAGAATGGATGAACAAGTATCTTTACAAGTATTTAGTAGGATATCAAGTCCTTTGTGTATATATGTAAAAGTGGTATAGCTTGCTCTTATGGAAAAATCTATATCTAGCTTCTTGAGGAACCTCCACATTCATTTCCATAATAGCTATTCCAGTTTGTACTTCCCAAAGCAGTAAGTGTTTTTCTTTTACCACCTCTACACTAATGTTTATTACAATTTGTTTTGTTGGACTTAGCAGCCATTGATTATCACTAGCAACTGATCTAACATGTGATACTCTTTGAAATTTTTGTACCCTGTGAACATACAATGGGGGTGTTTTTTAAGCAGTCCTATTGGTTTTTTTATGGGTGAACTTTCCTATTATACATAGAAAACACTCTCACAGTATGCGTCCTGGTTCTTTGACTCTTTTATTTTTCTGGGCATTACACAGTCACTTATTGTCCACAATTTGGCAGTTTTGTCTTTACAGTAGTCATCTTCTGCAAAAAGAAGCTTCTTTTATAAGTGGTAAGAGCTACAACTTATCCACAGTAATGAGAATAAGTATTTAGAACACCATTAGAGGTTATATTGGCTCTAGAAAGAAGTAGTAATAGTTTCTTCTTTAGGATCATTGACTTCATCAGTAGGAGTATTTGGCTATGCTTATAGTACCAGACATAATCACTCCTATTTTGAGTAGATTAGAAGTCAGTTTTTTGTGGATCTTTTCTACTTCCAATATAATGGTGCCACTATTGCACCATTGAGAATATAATTTTTTAATTAATTTATTCACTTTAAATAGCTATCACAGCTCCTCTTCCTTATTTCCTCCCATTCCTAAGACTTTCCCTCATTCTTCTCTTTCCTTAGAGAAGGGGTGCAACCCCCTTAGGTTGTAACCTGCCCTGGATTATCAAGTTGCATCAGGACTAATTGCATCATCATCCACTTAGGCCAGACAAGTCAGTGCAGCAAGGGGAAAGTGATGCAAAGGCAAGCACCAGAGTCCATGTCAGAGAGAGTTCAATTGTTAGGGAACTGACAAGTAGACTCAGCTGCCCTTCTGTTAAGTATGTGTAGGGGAACTAGGTCCAACCCATGCATGCTTTTCGCTTGGTTCAGTCTCTGTGAGCACCATGCTATGCATTTACACAAAGAGATACTACTCATCTGTTAAAAACAGGGACATAATGAAATTTTCAGGTGAATAGATGGAACTATCATTAAGAAAATATCATGTTAGGTGAAACAACCCAAATGCTGAAAGAAACACACGGTATCTAACGTCTTATAAGTGGATATTAGGCATAAATTACAGAATAACCATGCTGCAGCTCACAGCTCCAAAGGTTAAATATCAAGGAGGGCCCAAGGAAGGATGTTTGAATTTAACCCTGAAGGGAAAATAAAATACACCCTGGAAGTGGATGGAGAAAGGGAACTGGGTGTGAGATGGAGTGATAAGGGAAACTGGGCACGAATCAGGTGTGAGGAGAGCAGGCCTGGGAGAAAAAATAAAATCGGTTGGGGGAGGAATCTCTGGTACAAATCAGAGACCTGGGATTGGGGAGATCCATGGGAGGATATGTGGGTGACTCTATCTGAGACTCTTAGTATATGGGGGATATGGAGACTCAAGTGGCCAGGTGGATTTCATTGGAGGGAGGGTGGCAATGAGTCACCCACAAAACCTTCAACCCCCAAATCTGCCCTGCTTACAATATATGCAGGGATAAAGTTGGAACATAAATTCAGGGAATGGCCACCTGATGACTGGCCCATCATGAGATCCACCCTGACACTATTAAAGAAACTCTTCTATGCTTGCAGACTGGAACTTAGCATAATTGTCATTTGAGAGGCTTCATTCAGCAGCTGATGGAAACAGATGCAGAGACCCACAACCACTGATGATATCTTGCCACGCTTCCTTTTATAATTCATACGCTTTACAGGCGGGCAGTACTTTTGATTGTGTTTCTCCCTTGTCAACTTGCAAAGCACTTTTCAATATTATGAATCTTCTGAATTCTAACTGGGAAAAATAAACTCTCAAAGTAGGTTATTTTTAATTTTTACTCATTTATTTTATATGTATAAGTGATTTGTCTGGTATCCAAACAGACATGAAAAGGCGTATGATCCCCCAGAACTGAAGGTTCAGATGATTGTAAGCTACCATGTGGGTGCTGGAAATTGAACCCAGATCCACTGGAAGAGCAACCAGTGTTCCTAATATTTAGCCATCTCTCCAGCCCTCAAAGTAGTTTTAATTTACATTTGTCTGATGTTTAAAGGTGTTGATCTTCTTTTTCAAAACACCATATCCCTGCCATTTGTTTACTTTTGTTTTGTTTCGTGACATATCTATTTAGTAATATTTCTGAATTTTTTGGTTGTTTTCTTATTCCTTAAGTGTTTTTTTTTAGGTTATTTTTTTGTATACTATAAATAACAGGCTACTGTTACATGCATAACTAGCAAAGATTTACCCGTTCTGTAAACTACGTTATTATTAAAATGGTGGTTTTATTTGTCCTACATAATTTTTAATTTTATACTTTTCTTTAGTTTGTGAGGTCCCACTTGTCAGTTGCCATTGATACTAATACCAGAGTTACTGGGGTCCTGTTCTTTCCTGTGCCTACAAATTGAATGATCACCCCTCCTTTATCAAATTCAGAGAATCTGATCATAAAGTTCAACTCCTTGTTTCTTTTGTTGTTGAGTTTTGTCCAGGGTGAAACATGAGCATCTAATTTCATTACTTTACATGTAGCTATCCAATTCGACCAGCACCATTTTGTTAAAGATTTTATCTATTCTCTAATGTCTATATTTGACCACTATTAAAAATCATGCAGTTGTAGGAGGGTAGCTTTCTATCTGGGATGTCAGTTTTATTCAGTTATGAATATGTTTGGGTTTTTTCCTGTGCTATGCTATTTTTATAACTATTTCTCTATTATAATTGAAGTAAGGAATGGTGACACCTCTAACAATGTTTTTATTGTCCAAGACTTTTTCCTCTATACATGATCTTTTGAGTTTTCACTGGAATTTTGATATTTTTTTATTTCAATTTTTGTGAAGAATTGCAATGGCAGAAGTGCATCAGGGTTGCACTGACCCATATATTATTTTTGCTAAGGTGGCCATTTTTACAATACAAAGATACCAATATGGGCAATTTTATTTATTTTCTTATATTTTCTTAAATGGTGTCTTCAGGTTTTAATTATACAAGTATTTTCCTTTCTTTGGTTAAATATATTCCATCATTTGTAACTCCTATTTGCCCGATTTTGTGTTAGTATGTTTATCATTGGTGCATAAGGATGGTCTTTTGTTGTTAATTTTGTATCCTTGCTACATTGATGAAATTTTCTTCAGCTTTGGGATATTTCTAATTGCATCTTTAGATTTATAGATAGAATTAAGTAGTCTTTCCCTTCTCATTTTAAATTTTTTATCCTGTTTTTCTCCCCCCCCCCTTTTTTTAAATCTTACTGATGTAGCTAACATTTCAGAAGGAACAATAAACAGCAATTGTGAACATCCTGGCCTTGTTCCTAATTTTAGTGGAAACATCATTTGGTTTCCATTTAATATGATGCTGGCTGTGGGTTTAATTTTTATTGACTTCATTGTTATGGATTCATAAACTTTTAGTTTTTGAAAAACTTTCTTCTGTTTCACTGGGCCATATGTCAACAAAAGTCATAAGACTAAATTAGGACAAAGTTGAAAGTTGGGGCCCATTGGTGTGACAACCATGTGAAATCTGAATATCACATGATTTAAATACTGGCAAATCCAGATTCAATCCTCTTTCTGAAAAACAAAAAAACAAAAAAACAAAACATATTTCCTCTCTATTCAAACTGTTCTCTTAGTCTTCTCTGATGTGTGGATATAAATTTCTCATTTTTTAATAAATGTTTCTGGGCCCACTGATGTTACATTTTGTTCAGGGCCTTTTCTGCATCTAATGAGATTATCATTTGGTTTCTACTGATTTTCTTCTTCTTCTTCTTCTTTTTTTTTTTTTTTTTTTTTTGGAGTCAGGGTTTCTCTGTGTAGCCCTGGCTGTCCTGGAACTCACTCTGCAGACCAGGCTGCTTGTGGACGTTGTACATCGTGGTGCGGAGCCTAGTGCGCACCACGATGTACAACGTCCACAAGCAGGGCGTGTGCCACCACTGCCAGGCTTGGTTTCTACTGATTTAATCTGTTTATGTACTTGGTTACATTTATTGATTTACACATATTGAAACTTCCCTGCATCTGTGGAATAAAACAGACCTGTTTCTGTGAAATCTCCAACTCAAATATGCCCCAGCAATGAAAACACAATTCAATTAATATGAATACATGCTATGTGCCTAGATTGGGCAGATCTACCACTACACTACCATCTTCCACATTTATGAGACCCCTTAGAACTTGTGATTTCTCCAAGCCATGTAGTTCTGCTCTGCTTTTTTTCTCCTCCTCTGAGTTCTCTTCCTCTTCCATTTTCTCCTTCTTCTCCTTCCCAACCTTCTGTTCCACTTACCTTTATCTGCCCAATCATCAGCTCTCCTTTATTTTACAAATTAAGTTGGGAAGCAGATTTACAGGAAATCACCTGAGTGCTGACTCATTCCTTGTTCACAACCCCTCACAGGAGAATGATAATATTAAATATTATTAGCTCCAGGGATATCCGCAATATTTCCCCCTTTCTGTCCAATTAAAAGACTATTTTATTTCAGATATAAATGAACATAACTGTTACTATTTTGTAATTTATAAAGTACAAGAGACATTACACCCAGTCCATCATCTTTGTTAATTAAGTAGAACCTCTGTCATCTATCCTTACTTAAAAGACTATAGTACTGCACCTGGATATGTATTGGCATTAGACCTAATGCCATCTGAAAATCATCCTCTCAAATCTGTTCTTCTCAAAGTAAAAAGGTTTGGTTGGCTAGGAGACTATGTAGCTTTTCAACCCCCTCAGAAATCCAAGAACAACTGATACTAACTGAAAATATATAGGAAACCTAACACAGCTTCCAAAACTTAGCTTCCAAATTTTATAGAGACCACTGATCATGTGGACAGTCCCTTACTTCAACACGTTGGATCATGGGTCTTTCAGCCTACTGGCCAGGGTCATCTGACAGACTTAGAGAAACAGGAATATTGAGGACTAGCCTACTCTTTATTGTCAGAATCAAGCTTCCTAACCTGTAAATGTTTCCTTTCTTTGGACAGTATTATATCTGTAGAAGAAATGAGGCAGTTCTTGCCCAGTGGCTGTTTTGTCACAACTGGAGTAACTCAAAGATGTTTAATTTCTTCTTTGAATCCAAGACAAGGAAAGCTGTCAGGAGCAGACTAGTCTCAACAACAAGTAAATAAATAACATCAAATTTCACATTCTGTGGACTTCTGACATTTTTGAAAACCAACTATCTATGTGAAGTAATCTGGACTGTTGTCTGTTACCTACTCTCAGCCATTTCTGATTAAAATAACTGAAAACACCCTAACAATAACTCAGAGCCATGAATTTCCTACTTGGCACTTAACTCATAGGCTTAAACACCTCAGATCTGTTTATAATAACAGCAATAGAAGGACTGGGTCTAAGCCCTGTACTTCAAAATTTTTAGTATCATAGGCAACCTATAATAACCACCCCTAGCCCCAAAGCTTAGGGAACTGGGATGACAACTCTTCATAACTTCACATGCTGAGTATGGGCATTGAGCTATTTTTGAAGGGAGGGGGAAGGATAGGAAAATGGGGGAGTTGGTTGTCCTTAAGAAGATCACACCAATGATTGTATTAGTTTCTGCTATCTGTGTCCTGACTGGATATGGATGAAAAACCAAGACATCAGGCATTCAGGCAGGTCAGAAGATGAAATTCACCAAGGCTATATATTTCGTAATATATAAATCTCAAAACAAAATTTTAGTATTTTCAAGACAACCTATTTGTTTGATTCTCTGGAATCTAGTTCTTCAGGGGGTCTCCCTCTATCAAATCTAATCCATATAACTCTGGAAAGTGTAACTACCTTAATCACCTTTTCAAAAACACAAAGACAAAACCTTTTCCCCAATCAGCATAGCCTTCAGCTGGTAACCAGGAAAACCTGTAGCTTGCCCTCTGTCCCAGAGAAACAATAAATCAAAGACAATAGTCAAAATCACACACATTTTAGCCTTCTATTTTCCTTTCCTTTCCTTTCCTTTCCTTTCCTTTCCTTTCCTTTCCTTTCCTTTCCTTTCCTTTCCTTTCCTTTCCTTTCCTTTCCTTTNCCTTTCCTTTCCTTTCCTTTCCTTTCCTTTCCTTTCCTTTCCTTTCCTTTCCTTTCCTTTCCTTTCCTTTCCTTTCCTTTCCTTTCCTTTCCTTCCCTTTTTCCTTCCCTTTCTCCTTCCCTTTTTCCTTCCCTTTTTCCTTCTCTTTTTCCTTCCCTTTTTCCTTTCCTTTTTCCTTTCCTTTCTCTTTTCTTTTCTCCTTTCCCCTTTCCTTTCTCCTTTCCCTTTTCCTTCCTCCTTTCCCTTTCCTTTCTCCTTTCCTTTTTTCCTTTCCATTTTCCTTTCCTTTTTCCTTTCTCTTTCCTTTCCTTTTTCCTTTCTTTTTTCTTTCCTTTTTCCTTTCCATTTCCATTCCCGTCCTTTTCCTTCCCTTTCCTTCCCCTCCCTTCCTTTTCTTTCCTTTTTCATTTGTCGAACCAGGATTTAAACCCAAAATTCCTGTGGTACCTTGTGCCATAGACATTTATTTAATTAATACCTATTATAATATCTATCTGATATGCTCTCTACCTGAAGCCACAGGCTTCTATTAATTAATACCTGATCATAGCAGGCAATTATCACTGCTCTCTTTACTTGAAGTTAGTGACTAATATTTCCTATCTTGTTCTGAACAGCAGGTTAAATTCCCACCTGTAAGTACTATACCTGCTTATAAGAGTCAGCTTGTCAAACCAGGATTTATACCCAAAATTCCCATGGAGCCCATGTTATACAGAATATGAGGATCCTTTAAGACTTATTAGAGCAATATATCTTTATACTATATTTAAATATCAAAAGGTTATATTTCTCTCTTTATATCAATGAATTGCCTGGTCCTGTGCCCTTTGTACCTTTGTCTCTGATACTTTATTCATAGAGAGAAGCTGAGTGTAAAAAGACCCAAAGCATCTCTGACTCTGTTTGGGGGTGGGGGAGGCAAGTTGGGGAGTGAAGCAAACACAGAACGGCTCTCTCTGCCATTCTCTGTAGGCTCCTCAAACCCAATCAGCTTCGAATTCATATTGCTATAGCCTAGGTCACTGCCCAAGCCCCATTCAGGGGTTGGGTGGCAGTGAACTTTTATCTCAGGTTAGTTGAATTCAAACTGAGTGCCATTTCTTTTGTAGTAAATCTTCAACCCAAACATGCTCCGCCATGATAACACAACTCAATTAATATGATTACATGTTGTGAGCCTAGATTGGGCAGATCTAACACTACACTTCTCAATTGTGATTATGGAGTCTCGTTTTCTTGCTAGCTGTCATGGAGACTGATTTGAATTACATTATATGCTTCTCATGAGACTTGACAATGATGGGTTAGGTACTTTCAGACATATATCACTCTGTCTTCATCCTGATGTCAATGAGTGAATGTCTCTGTTGCTAAGAGTTATTATTAGATTGGGTCTATACAAATAATCTCCAAAGAATTTTTTAGTGCTTATAATTTCAGTGATACCAGAAGCCTCATTTTTCTACATAGTATAACATGTTGCACATTTCCATGGACTATATATAGACTTTTTAAAGGCTAATTCTGCTTCCTACAATATGGATTCCAAATATTTATATCTCTCTTAAACAGAAATTTCATTCAACCTATTCTGTTTCCCCCAAATTTTCATTGAGGCATTGCAAACTTTTTGCAGCATCAAAGTTGAAATACTAGATAAAAGCAAAATGATAGAAAAATATCTATTTTATATAGTTTTAAGTATTTATTGAATCAGTTCATCTTAAGCAGTTAAGCAATAACTCTACAGGTTGAATTATTTTTCTTTTCTCTCTCTCTCTCTCTCTCTCTCTCTCTCTCTCTCTCTCTCTCTCTCTCATTTCTTTATGTAACAAATGTGGACTCATTCCTCCTACCTCAGCCTCTTGAATGAATGTTGATTAGAGACATCTATCACCACAGTCTGCTCTGAAGAATATTAAGAGCTAGGAAACTATATTAAATGCTATTGTTTAACTTCATTTTGCCTAGTACACAGCCTCATGATCTTTCTAATTTTTAATTTTTTTTTTTAGTTTCTATTTCATATCCCTTATTTTCCTTGTACAATAGCTGGATGATGGATATGGCAATGGTGGTAAGATTTTGGGGGCAATTTTGACTCTTACAACCATTGCAAATTTATAGTCACCAATAAAAAGTAAGTAAATCAAAACAATTATTACACTAAGACTAACAGAGGCCTTTTCTTCTCTTGAATGACTAGTGCTACATCCACTCCAGTAGTGACACACATGACGGGCCTGAAAACCTGGAAGCAGTCCTGAGGCAAAGAGTTTCAAGGAAACTTTGCCTCCTGGAACCTTGGCATTACCATAGCTCATATACTCAAACCCTGTCCCCGAGTAATTCTGTGTTATTGTGGTGTATGAATCTGTGTGCTTTCTTGTATTATAGGTGCTTCCAAGTAATGATTTTACAAATACTTAAACCAGGTTGAATTTTACTCCCTGGCCTACACCAATGTCCAACATAATCCTTGAAGCTGACCCTGAGCTTGGAATTCAGTAAGAATGTTTCCTATTCAGTAACATTCAAATTTACTTCTAGTAGAGATAGTGAAACTAATTAGGCATTACAATTTACTTGAACAGAGCTAGAAAAACTCAGGGCTAGTCTGCATAGTAATTACTTAGGACAGTAGCAGATCACACTCAAATACAGGAATACACAATGGCCTAGGAAATAGGTGAGTTGTAGCATGAAAGTGTTAGTAGAACGGAATTACCCTGGTGTAGGTTTTTTCACTAGGCCCAGAGGAATCGCATTATCAGGTATTTATTAAGAACCCCCGGAGATGGGTTTAACAAGAGACTAGCATTGTATCAGAGCATTCACCTGGCTCCTGTGTTTAGCTGATCTTAATTCCAGTTGTTCCTATTCTTAGTTGTAAACAAGGCTTGGCTCCTGCCATCTTTTTATGTATACATTTTCTTTGTTTTGTGTTAAGAACTAGTATACCTTGATGGTTGTATTCGCCTAGCTTTCTTGTTTTTCTTCTGTATTAAAAGCCTGGTGTTTGCTTGAACAAAATACATTCAGATTCAGCACTTCCTTGTGTCTGTAGCTGTTTGTCATTTCTCATCGACCCTTGCTCACCTGCAACCAGAATCCCGTTCCCTGAAGATCGGAGACCCAATAGAGATTTGTCTGCATATATATATATATATATATGTATGTATTTTGAGAAGCTTTCTCCTACTTGAGTTTTTAGGTCAAGTATATAATCAAAGAAAGTGTCTTAGATTGAAAAGATTACTTTGTGGTTAAGATTACTTTCTGCACGACCAGAGGACATGGGTTTGATTTCCAGCATATACATGGCAGCTCACCACTGTCTATAATGTCTGTCCCGAGAGCTCTGATACCTTCTTCTGGCCTCTATAATACCATGTGGTGCACAGACATATGTGCAGCATAATAATATACATGGAAGATAATAAAATATATCTGAAGACATTTTTAAAGTAGTAGGTTCCTTTTGTTCTCTTGCTAATAGCATTCCTGATCTCAAAGGTTTCAGCTACATTTCTTTCCCACACTTTAATGAATGAGTGAATTTGTCTACATTTCTGGAACATTCCATAAATACAAAGTTTGATCCTTCAAAGATATTTACTAAATCATTTTTACTAAATCATTTTACTAAATCATTTTTACTAAATCATTTTATCCTACTCATATATATTTTACAAATTGAAGATTACTGAGATTTAATCCTCATTGGATATTCTTTACCTCTTTATATATGAAAAGAAAGTTCACTCTTTCACATTATTTTTCAGCCAGATAGTTTAAGAAAATATTTTTAATTTAGAGATACCACTGGTGTTATCATCAACGTGAAATTTCTGCTATAATGAAAGTCAGTGTCTTTGAATATTATCCACCAACACTTCTTGTATTCAGCTGACAATTTATAATGTCACACTTAATTCCATTGCTTCCTTTAAAAATATTTTAAAATGAGTATTGAATAGCTGATACATATCAATAAATATTAAGGAAAAATGGTAAAATTCTCTGAAGAAAGGTATTTTGAGTTCATAATTTTACTCATTCTGAATAATTTTTCATAAAAGCAAAAAAGTCAAAGATCTTAAATGTAATAATATGTAGGGTTAATTGGTTCCATGTCTGTTCTGCCCCAGGGCTCAGCCGCTCGAAGAGGCAGGACACAGAAATTTGACAGTGCTTACCCCACACTGTTGGTGGATGTCAGGCTGGCTGTAGGGAAGACACAGAAAACCACTCCAGTGGTGGGGAAGCACAGTCTGAGGCACAGGACAGCAGGCTGCCTTGCAGATGCCTGTGCCTGCTTCGAAGTCAGGGCCCTTTGGTTCTTAAGCTCTTGGGCACGCAGTTGTTGCTGGATGCTGTAGAGGACATGAGAAGGGAGCCCCTAGGGTTGGATCTAGCCCGGGGCTCAGGGGGAAAAATAAGGAGTTCTGGCTGGATTCCACGAGGAAAGTTCTTGTACCTGCTGGCAGCAGTCTTGGGCTTGGGTTGACCTGGGTAGCAGACATGGCTGGGAGCATAGAGAGGCCTTTTACAGGAGATTAGACTAAGGTGGCTCAATATGCAAAGGCCTTTATGGCTCCCCATGGTGGATACCTGTGAAAAGGGGCAATCCATGGTTTTAAGGCATTTATTGTCATGGTGGAAAGTGGATGAGTATATGTACAATTTTTTTGGTTGTTTGTTTCTACTTGGTTGATTTCAGCCCCAAGTTTGATTATTTCCTGCTGTCTACTCCTATTGGATGTATTTGCTTTGCTTTTATTTTATTTTATTTTTTTGTTGTTCTCAAACTTTCAGTTGTGCAGTTAAGCTGCTAGAGTATGCTCTCTCTTCAGTTTTTTTTTTTTTTTTTTTTTTTTTTTTTTTTTTTTTTTTTTTTTTNTTTTTTTTTTTTTTTTTTTTTTTTTTTTGGCATTCAAAGAGCTGAGTGTTCCAATATGTAGGAGGCTACAGCCCCTCCCCTGGGCTACCCGAAGCCACTCCTTAAAGATGGCACCTATCAGCTATAGAGCTCGTGGTAAACAAGTCCATATTTGGCGGTGATTTGTTCCTGCTCTTCTGGTTGGCTGAGGCTGCTCGCCTGGTGAGGTGACATGGCCTGCCACGATTGGAGTGGATAGGAGAATATAAAAGGGCTGGTAGCCTGGGGTTCGGGGGAGATGAAGAAAGACAGTTGCTGAATAAACTGCTGAGAGAAGAACTGGTGGTTTCATCTTCCTTGCTGGTCAAGAGAGCAGACGCAACAAGTGGTGGCCTGTACGGGGAACTGACTCCCCCACTGAAGAGTTCAGAACTTTCAGCAGTCAGTGTTTGCCGGCAGGGTAAGTTCACGGTAAGTGAGACTTACAACCCCAGGAGTTTGGGGAAAGACCTCGGGGAAGCATAGAGGCTAGAACAAGGTCGCCAGGAAGCAGGCACTAAGCAAAAGTGAAGGTAAGGCCTTTAAGGATCCCAGAGCAGGGATGAATTTTGAAAGATCCCGGAGCAGGGATGATTTAACAAGGTTCTCGGTAAAGAGACATAACAGAAAGCTCCTGGAACAGGAACGAAGTTAAGCGAGGTTAAGGAGAAAGCTCTCGGTACAGAGACAAAGTTGCAATTTGGAACTAACTTAAATCTTAAGTGAAAGTGAAACCATGGAAGCGTCTTCATTGCGCCTGATTTCTTCAGCTCTACAGGAGCTCCTTAGGGAAAAAGGTTTAAAAATACAGGGGAAGATTATAGAAAAATTTCTTGATTAAAAAGAGATCAGGCAGGTGGAGATTGTTGCATGATCTTTGAGCTATTAATGCACAGATGCATGTTATGGGATCCATACAGAGAGGGTTGAAGAGATTTTACATCTCTAGAGCTGAAGCTCGAGAGATTGTCCTGTCTTGTGGACATCGTATTATATTTAACCATCCACCTTCCTTTGGGGTTAATCCTCGAGGTCTGCTGCCTCTTCAAATTTGGCAGATGGATGTTACTCATATATCTGAATTTGGGAAACTTAAATATGTCCATGTGTCAGTGGATACTTGTTCAGGCATCGTGCATGCGACCCCTCTATCAGGGGGGAAAGGCAATGCACGTTATCCAACATTGTCTTGATGCTTGGGCTGCCTGGGGTAAACCCCAGCAGCTTAAGACAGACAATGGATCAGCTAATACAGCAAAAACCTTTATGTCCTTCTGTCAGTGGATGGAAGTGCAAGTGAAGCATGGCTTGCCCTATAATCCACAGGGGCAAGGAATTATTGAGAGGACTCATAGAACACTTAAGGAAATGTTGCAAAAAAAAGGGGGTGGGAAATTGGCCATAGCCTGGCCCCTAAGATGAGACTTTCCTTGGTACTTCATACTTTAAATTTTTTGAATGAAACAAAAGATGGTCATACTGCGGCAGACAGACATGTTCAGAGAAGGCCTGACCTACAGGGGTATGCCAGATGGAAGGATGTACTCACGGGTGCATGGAAACGACCGGATTCGGTATTGGCGTGGGCGAGAGGGTCTGTTTGGGTGTTTCCACAGGATCAGACAGAGCCCCTCTGGGTGCTTGAGTGGCTGGTGAGATGCTGTCATCATGAGAATCCTGCTCCTGCTCCTATGGATGTGGAGGATAAGCCCACGAGTGCAGACAGTGGAAATGAGATGGGGAATCCTCTTGGCGGTCCCGAAACAGATGCCAGTTCGCCATGATGCCTAAGTTTATCCGCACTTCTTTGCTATCGTGACTGTGAATTCACCTCAAGTGGACCTGTCCCTCGCTTCTGGCTTGAGTGGGCGGGAAAGGGAGCCCTGGGATGTATGCTCATTATAGTATGTGTGCTGTGTGCATGGTATATGTGTCGGTTGCAGCATGTGCTGGCCCACAGTTCTGCCATGGTGGTGCAGGCCTTTGCCACCATGAAGGCGGGACAATCACCTCAGATTTGGCTTGCTGCCATAAAGAAATAGCCTTGCCATTTTTCCATCTTGCCATGGGATGCTAGGCTAAGCACTGCACAGGGGACAGCTAGTGACCTGTTTGGCGTCCTCTGGAAGGCATGTCTAATTCCTTGAGGGTTACGTGTCCAAGTGTCCTTTCCCCAGAAAAATGACATGGGAGCTAGCCAAGGCCTCCCTGGGTGGTGAGCCCGGAGGAAGGCTTTGTGTAAGGCTCCTATGTTTGCACATGGGGAATTAGACCTCTACCTTCACCCATGTAGCTTTCTTGCAGCAATAAAAGAAAAAAGGGGGAACTGTAGGAGGCTACGGCCCCTCCCCTGGGCTACCCAAAGCTGTACCTTAAAGATGGCACATGTCGGCTATGGAGCTTGTGGTAAACAAGTCCATATTTGGTGGTGATTTGTTCCTGTTCTTCTGGTTGGCTGAGGCTGCACACCAGGTGAGTTGACATGGCCTGCTGCAATTGGAGTGGATGGGAGAGTATAAAAGGGTTTTTAGCCCGGGGCTTGGGGGAGATGAAGAAAGAAACTTGCTGAATAAACTGCTGTTAGAAGGACTGGTGGTTGCGTCTTCCTTGCTGGTCAAGAGAGCAGACGCAACACCTCTAGACATGCTTTCATTGTGTTCCATAAGTTTGGGTATGTTGTGTCTTTATTTTCATTACATTCTAAAAAGTCTTTAATTCTTTATTTCTTCCTTGACCAAGTTATCCTTGAGTAGGGTGTTGTTCAGCTTTCATGAGTATGTGGGCTTTCTGTTGTTTTTGTTGCTATTGAAGGCCAGCCTTAGTTCATGGTGATCTGATAGGATGCAGGGGATTATGTCATTCTTATTGTATCTGTTGAGGCCTGTTTTGTGACCAATTGTATAGTCAAATTTGGAGAAGGTGCCTGAGGTGCTGCTTCTTTTGTTTTAGGATGAAATGTTCTGAATATATTTGTTAAATCCATTATGGTCTATAACTTCTTTTAGTTTCACTGTGTCTCTGTTTAGTTTGTGTTTCCATAATATGTCCATGGATGAGTGTAGGATGTTGAAGTCATCCACTATTTTTGTGTGAGGTGCAACATGTGCTTTGTGCTTTAGTAGAGTTTCTTTTATGAAAGTGGGTGCCCTTGCATTAGAAGCATATATGATCAGAATTGAGAATTCTTCTTGGTAGATTTTTCATTTGATGAGAATTAAAGTGTCCTTCCTTATCCTTTTTGATAACTTTTAGTTGAAAGTTGATTTTACTCGTTATTTGAATGTCAACTGCAGGTTGACATTCTTGGGACCATTTGCTTGGAAAATTGTTTTTCGGCCCTTTACCGTGAGGTAGTGACACTGAGGTGCATTTCCTGTATGCAGCAAAATGTTGGGTCCTGTTTACATATCCAGTCTGTTATTCTATGTCTTTGTATTGGGGAACTGAGTCCATTGATGTTAGGAGATATAAAGGAATAGTGATTGTTACTTCCTGTTATTTTTTATGTTATTTTTATGCTTGTATGACTATTTTCTTTTGGGTTTGTTGAAAGAAGACTACTTTCTTGCTTTTCTAGGATGTAGTTTCCCTCCTTGTCTTGGTGTTATTTATCTATTATCTGTTATATGGCTGGATTTGTGGAAAGATGTTGGGTAAATTTGTTTTTGTCATAGAATATCTTGGCTTCTCCATCTATGATAATTGAGAGTTTTGCTGTATATAGTAGCCTGGACCAACATTTGTGTTCTCCTAGGGTCTGTATATCATCTGCCCAGGATCTTCTAGCTTTCATAGTCTCCGGTGAGAAGCCAGATGTAATTCTGCCTTTATATATAACTTGATATTTTCCCTAATTGCATTTAATATTCTTTCTTTGTTTTGTACATTTGGTGTTTTGATTATTATGTGACAGGAGAAATTTCTTTTCTGGTCCAGTGTTTTTGGAGTTCTGCAGGGAAGGCTCTGACCAAGGGACTCAGGTGAGAGCACCATCGTGTACACCGGGTCTCAAAGAGACCAGTCCATGAAGGATAGCACGTGCATTGCAGAAGCAACAGAGCTTCTTGGACAGTGTATCTTTGGGCCTTTATCCTCAGCCAGGAGGGGGATCTGAGCACCAGACCTCTATGCACCTTCCCTGCAAAAGGAGAGCTTGCCTGCAGAGGGTGCTCTGACCACAGGGACTCAGGAGAGAGTTGGACTCCCATGAGTGCTGACAGAGAATAACAGAATCAGAGGAGGATCAAGCTCCAGCCAGAGACAGCTAGAACATCTAACACCAGAGATTACCAGATGGCAAAAGGCAAACATAAGAATCTTACTAACAGAAACCAAGACCACTGAGCATCATCAGAACATAGTACTCCAAATAGAGCAAGTCCAACACACCTGAAAAGCAGGACTCAGATTTAAAATCATATCTCATGATGATGGTAGAGGATTTTAAGAAGGGCATTAATAACTCACATAAAGAAATACAGGAGAACTCTGCTAAACAGGTAAAAGTCCTTAAAGAGAAAGCACAAAAATTCCTCAAAGAATTACAGGAAAACATCGCTAAACCAGTAGAAGTCCTTAAAGAGGAAATACAAAAATCCCTTAAAGAATTACAGGAAAACACAACCAAATAGGTGATAGAATTGAACAAAAACATCCAAGATCTAAAAATGGAAGTAGAAACAATAAAGAAAACAGATACAACTCTGGAGAAAGAAATCCTAGAAAAGAAATCAGGAACCATAGATGCCAGCATCAGCAACAGAATACAAGAGATGAAAGAGAGAATCTCAGGTGCAGAAGATTTCATATACAACTTGGACACAATGATAAAAAAATGCAAAATGCAAAAAGATTCTAAATCAAAACATCCAGGAAAAAAAAAGGACACAATGAGAAGACCAACCTAAGGATAATAGGTATAGATGAGAATGAAGATTTTCAACTTAAAGTGCCAGTAAATATCTTCAACAATATGATAGAAGAAAACTTACCTAACCTAAAGAAAGAGATGCCCATGAACATACAAGAAGCCTACAGAACTCCAAATAGACTGGACCAGAAAAGAAATTCCTCCTGACACATAATAATCAGAACAACAAATGCAGTAAATAAAGATAGAATATTAAAAGCAGTAAGGGAAAAATGTCAAGTAACATATAAAGGCAGACCTGTTAGAATTACACCAGCCTTCTCACAAGAGACTATGAAAGCCAGAAGATCCTGGACAGATGTGATACAGACCCTAAGAGAACAAAAATGCCATCCCAAGCTACTATACCCAGCAAAACTCTCAATTCCCATAGATGGAGAAATCAAAGTATTCCATGCCAAAACCAAATTCACACAATATGTTTCCATGAATCCAGCCATTCAAAGCATAATAAAGGGAAAACTCCAACAAAAGAAGGAAAATTATGCCATAGAAAAACAAGAAAATAACACTTCAACAAACCTAAAATTAGATAGCTGTAAGTACAGAATACCAATTCTAACAACAAAAATAACAGGAAGGAACAAATACTTTTCCTTAATATCTCTTCATATCAATGGACTCAATTCCCCAATAAAAAGACATAGACTAACAGATTGGCAACTTAAACAGGACCCAACATTTTGCTGCATACAGGAAACCCACCTCAGGGAAAAAGACAGACACCACCTCAGGGTAAAAGGCTGGAAAACTATTTTCCAAGCAAACGGTCAGAAGAAACTGAATTAGCCATTCTAATTTTGAATAAAATCGACTTTCAACCCAAAGTTATCAAAACAAACAAACAAACAAACAAACAAAAAACAAAGAGGGGCACTTCATACTCATCAAAGGCAAAATCTTCAAAGATGAACTCTCAAATCTGAATATCTATGCTCCAAATGCAAGGGCATCCACATTCACTAAGGAAACTATATTAAAGTTCAAACACACATTGCACCAAACACAATAAGAGAGGGAGACTTCAACACCCCACTCTCATCAATGGACAGATCCTGGAAACAGAAACTAAACAGAGACTCAGTGAAACTAACAGAAGTTATGAAACAAATGGATTTAACAGATATCTACACAACATTGAAAAAAGTAATTCTACCATTTTTAAGTTTTTTTGAGAGGTCTCTGTGTGGTTATATGTCTCACTTTTTCATTAAGTTGTTTTTTTAATGTTTAGGTTTTTACTTTTTTTCTATATTCTCAATAACAGGCCTCTCTTAGATGCACAACTAGTAAAGATTTCCCCATTCTGTAGGCAGTATTTTCCTTAAATAATGGTGTTCTTTATTGTGTAGAACTTTTGGTTAGTTTCGTGATACCCCATTCATCAGTTGTCATTGATCTTAATGCCCCAACTTACTTGGGTCCTTCTATCTGCTTTCAAATTAATGCATACACCCTAACTTTTTCTCTACAAAACATAGGCTATAAGGTCATAAAGGTGAAATTCTTGATCCTTTTGAAGTTGAGTTTTGTATAGGATGATTGATCAGCATCTAGTTTTATTAATTTACATGTATCTATCCAGTTTGACCAGCACAATTTTTTAAATAGTCTATTTTTTTCCCATGTCCTTTCTGACCTCTGGTAAAAATCACATGTTTGTAGGTAGATAGTCTGAATCCTCAATTTTATTCAGTTATGCATATTTCTGTTTTCTGGTATCATGCTTTTATTATATATCTCATCAGCATATATAACTTTAAAACAAGGTGGTAATAACTCTAATAATGTTTTTGTTCTTCGAGTTGTTATTGTTGTTGTTGTTGTTATTCTTGATCTTTTATGTTTCTACTTATATTTTATTGTCAGTTTATGTGAAGAGTTGCACTGGTTTGATAGGGATTGACATGAATCAGTACATTGCTTTTCAAAAGTTGGCTATTTTCACAGCATTGGTCCTACCAATATATAAATATGGGAGATTTTTTTCATTTTTTTCTCTATTTTCTTCAGTGTCTTCAATTTTTAATTGAACAACTAACTATTCCACTAGTTTGATTAAATATATTCTATGACAGCGTTTGTAATAATTGTTTTTCTGATTTCTATGTTAGTATGTTTGTCATTGATACCCTGTGATGAAAGTTTTTGCTGGTAATTTTGTGTCCTTCAGATTCAATGTTTTTTAAATCAGCTTTTGTATATTTCTAATGGTATCATTAGTTTCCTTTATGGATAGAATTATGTAATCATTGACTTCTTTTTTCACAATTATCCCTTTGAGTTGTTTATTATCTTATTGCTATAGCTAATACTTCAGAAACTATCTGGAACAGAAATTATGAGAGTCAAGGTCCTGGTCATGTTTCTGATTTGAGTGGAATGTGTTCTATGTTTCAAATTTTTCTCTAGTTAATCTGATGTTGGCAGTGGGCTTATTGTATATTGCCTTTCTTGTGTTTAAATAATGCCCTTGTGTCCCTAGGTTTTCAGGAGTTTTATCATGAAGTGATGTTTTATTTTGTTCAATGCCTTTCCTTCATCTAATAGAGTGATCATTTAGTTTCTATTGATTTAGTCTGTTTATATATTGGGTTACTTTTATTAATTTATGCATATTGAAACTTCCCTTAATCTTTAGAATAAAACAGACCTGAACATGGTGGATCACCCTTTTATATGTTCTTAGGTTCAAATTACAAATATATTATTGAGAATTTTCAACTCTGGTCATGAGGGTATTTGGCCTAAGATTTTTCCTTTTTAGTTGAACATTTGTCTGATTTAGATATAAAGGTAATATAGGCTTCATATTAAGTAGTTTTGATGTTCGTTCTCTGAAATTGGGGAAAATTATATGCTAAGTCCCCAGGATGTGGAGGGTTTTTAAGTTTGTTTGTTTAGTTTGCTTTGTTTTTAATTGGGGGGTATTTAATTACTGCTTATATTTTGTTGGTGGTTATGATTATGTCTAAATTCTTACTTTCTTTATTTAAAAGTGTTAAACAACATGTATAAATAAACTAAACCATTTATTTATATTCTTCCAGGTGAGAGATTTTTAAGTCAGTGTATACTTTTCACCATCTTTGACAGTATACACAAGACTGTACGAGATGAATCCAACAAAAATTCTACCATGTATGAGTTGGGGGATCCTGAAGTTCCAACTTTAACTAGCCATTGGCAATTGATGACTTCTGTTTAGTTGGATGGCTTATAAATGTCGGGATGTTTATGAATATGGTCTCAAGACTTCCCATGCTTCATTAGATACTATCACACCCCTAAACACATCCATCACTAAATTATCTCAACAAGAGAGAGAGACAGAGACAGAGACAGAGACAGAGAGAGAGACAGAGAGAGACAGAGACAAAGACACAGAAACAGCAAGCAAGCAAGAGGGAGAGACAGAGACAGAGAGACAGAGAGAACATGAAGTTAGGGGGGAATTATTGGTAGGTACTTGATTATAATGGATTATTTGAGTAACATCTCAAATCCAGTTTGCTAGTATTACAAATTTTGCTTTCTTGTTCATTAAAAATATTGGCTTATAATTTTCTTTTCTATGTTGGGTTTTTCTGGTTTTGGTACCAGGGTAAACACTGGATTCATAAAAGTAATTTGAAACTGCTTCTTTATTTTCTAGTTTGTAAAATAATTCAGCATATAATCATGTATTAGTTCTTCTTTGGAGGCCTGCTGAGATTCTGCACTGAATCTGTCTAAACCTTTCTAACCCTGTTTTTTTTTCTTTAATAAGGAGATTTTTTAATTATTGCTTCTATTTTGCTGAGTGTTATAGGTAGCTTTATTTTGATGTTATACATCAATAATTCCATCCATTTATTTTAGTTTTTTTCAGTTTTGTAGAATAAATACATAGTGCCATTACTGTGTTTAGACTTATGGCCAAATAGTCCACATTGGGTAGAAAGAGAACCTACTCCTATTATCTGATGAATGCAAGAGTGGTAAATTGACTCTTGATGGCTCATATCTAAAACCATAAGTTAAGGCATATCTTAGCCCTCAGGGAGAAGCTTCCCTTTGCAGTAGACAATGATTAACACAGAGATCCAGAAGTGGCAAAACTACAGAGAATGAGAGACTGAGAAGTACTCAGCCATAAATGAGACATCTATATCATTCTGCCTCCTCTCAAAGCTTAGGAATCATTGAGGAAAAAAGTGGGGAGTATAGGAGCCAGTGATGATAACACAGGGAAACCATGTCTTCTGGACATAGCAAGACAGTTGCACATTTGATCTCATATTGCTCACAACAGATTATGTGAGACCTATGCCAGCTCAAGCAAGAACAAATCCCAGCATGGAGAAGGAAATTTGTTATGAAATTGCCCCCCTATTTGAGGAGTCATTGACAACAGATAGTTGCTAAGAAAAGGAGAGGCAGTTTTCTTTAAGAGTTCAATCCTTGGTAAGGCAACAATACTCCCATGGAAGAATGTACTTCCAAAACCACTTGATAGCACAGTTTGGTTTTGATTGGTGTGTTGGTTATATTTTCAAATATGAGCGTGAACCAAGACATATCAGGGAAAAAGAATCTTAATTGGAAAAATGCCTTCATAATATTGACCAATATATATAAACAAGACTGTGTGCTACAGTCTCAAGTATTAATGTGAGAGATCTGAGAACAGTCTGAATTGTGAAAAGTCCAGAGCATGTGATAAGAAATCATGCTAAAGAATCCATAAGTGTCAAGGCAGGAAGTTGTCTTCCCTCCAAGGTTTCTGCTTTAGTCCTGCCTCTAGGATCCCTACTTCTCGGTTTCCTGTGTTTGTTTCCATCACAATGTAGAGAGTTACCTGAATTGTAACTGAATTAAACTTTTTCCTCCCCGTGTTGCTTTGGTCATGGTATTTCATCACAGCACTAAAAATGTTGCAGTTTTTATTGTTTTTGTTTTGTTTGGTTTTGTTTTTGATATAAGGGACAAAATTGTTTGGGTAGTGAAGGGGAATGGGTCTGGAAAGAATTGGGAATGAATTGATAAACTACCTTGTACGACTATCTCAAGAACTAATAAATATATTTATAAACATTTACATGTGTACATTTATCATCTCATACATACATATAAGTGTACACATAGATATATGAAATATTTGTAGAGATACAATTATACAATCACTGAGCTAAACTTTTACATATATGTGCACATGCATTTACAAGTATCTGCAGTACTTTATAAACATATGTATGTACTAGTTTCTATATGCTTTCATGTTAAACACATACATATATAAGTATATAATCTATGTTAAAACATACATACATTTGTAATCTATGTTACATATTAATATACATCTATATATTACAAGTATGAGTGAATATGTGCATGAAATTACTTATTGTATCATATAGGTTTTCTAGAGTTTCATAACCTCTCTTATTTCTTCCTAAAGCTTACATCTTGTTCTTTCTCCCCAACTTTACTCCCAGTCAAGCTACTGCAAACTAATATTTTTGAATTTACTACTGTCTTTTGTGCCTTCAAGTTAGAGTTGCTCTGTCAGTCTGGGAAACTACTGTGATCTTTTGCTTAACTGGACTAACTGGTTGTTTTGTTTTGAGGTTACTGTCATTTATTAACTACACGAAGCTTCCTTGAATATCTCATTTGAACTTAAGGACATTTACTTGTGTTTCTAAAATTATCTTTTCTATGTACATGTCTAGCATTCAAAATTCATGATAACTTTTTATTCAGAACTCAGTGAATGAGAGGTATGGGTCAGATTTCATTTTACTTCTCCTGGGAAGGAAAGTCTTGCTAGTGATTGAGTAACACTAGATGCAATCACTGAGCTAAACAAAGATTTCATTTATGGGTTGATATAACCAGCCCTGTAGGAAGTTCCCTGGAAAAGAGACCTTGTCAGGCTTGCAGAATTATGTGGCCAGACTTTCAGGTTAGGAGTAGGGGTGTTGATATGTAATTTCTCTGATCTCCCTCTAACTCTGACATGCTTATGGCTTCAGGAGAACTGCTGAAGTGTTATCAAAAACTCATTTGACTCAACTGAGGATTTTATAGGGACAACAGAGAGCTGATGTGGTATCATCTGGCTTAGGTAAGGACTGAGATTTATTAAGTTTTAGGATATGATTCTACCTTCATATATAATTTTTATTTCTTCTATTTTTTCTTCCTTGTACCTCCTGGGAGGGATATTGTATCCCTAGAAACAAGTTTCAAGTACTTAGACATAAGTATTTTAAGATTAGTAAATCTTGGGTCTCAGAAGGGTGAAGAGTTAGTCCTTTCTAGAGGGAATCTCCTAAGGTTTCTTTATGGGTGAGATGAAAATTTAATCTTGGCAAATACTGAACTTAGGTTCTTAGTTTGGTTGAAACAGGGCTAAAGAAATATATGTATTCCTATAGCCATTATTTCTCAGACACATAATAGTGAGACTTGTGCCCATCCTATGGTTTTTCTAAACCAAAATAACTTCTATGTTGTATTCTGATGTAATAAACAAAACCAGAAAGAGAATGGATAAGACGTCCCTGCTAAGTCTTTGAAATGTGTCTTTAAAATTTCAATTCCTAAAACAAGATAGCAGAAAAAGACAAATACTTCATGCTCACAGTCATACATAGAAGTTTAAGAAGTTGATTTTCTAGAAATAGCTGCATAAACAGGACTGGAACAAGGCAATTATTGGACATATTATTATAGAAGGGATAATTTTTTTAGGAATTCCATCCTAGACAAGGGACTACAGACAGCTAGTGACTCCTGGGAAAAGGGAAATTGGATGTTTATATTATATGTTTATAAATTTTAATGTGTAATAAATATTTTAATATTTATCACACATAAATTTAGGTATTATATACATACATATACATACATATACATATATATATACATATATATATATGTGTGTGTGTGTGTGTGTGTGTTCAATAATAATAAAAATTCTGCTGTCATCATGAGGGTAGGGTGATATGAGAGAAGCTGGAGGGAGGAAATGAGAGAAAATAATATAATTATATTTCAAGTTTTAAATAACATAAAAGTTGATTTCATAGATCAGTATCATCATCACTAGACTCTAGACAAGGGAAAGAGATGCAAATATGAGTTATTTCAACTTTTGAAAATATACCAAAATATAATTATCTAGGTGAAATAATTCTAATAGGGCAAATTTAATTTAAAACTATCATTGTAGTATTTTAAAACTGGAATATATCAGCAATACGTTCTAACTTGAAAAGTTTACATGTTGAAATATTATACTGTAGCACATAAAATACAGCGATTACACTTCAATTAATAGAATGTTAAAGAAAATGAAAATTAGACTTTCTGCATAAAACATTAAATTCTCGTTGAAAACATTCAAACTCATAGCAACTGTGATTACCTGTACAGAATCTGCACAGAATTAGTTCCACTATTTGCCATTGTGGAAGTCAAAAAACTAATAAGACTTCATCCCATTTATATGAAGCTAATAATTACTGGATAGGGGAAGAGATGTTTTTCAGTGATGTAGTGACAATAAGTCATTTTCTTACAAACAAACCTTTACCATAGCAATGCAGGTGAATACAAAATATATACAAGTATGAAAATATCATAATGGTACCCATTATATATAATTAATATATACTAGTAAAATGTAAAAGAAAGAGTGATGGGGAAATGACTTAGTGGTTAAGAGTACGTATTGTCCTTGCAGAGGATCCAGGTTCTGTTCTGGCACCCATACGGTGGTTCATAACCATCTTTAATTTCAGTTCCAGAAGATCTCACAATCTCTTCTGACTTTCATAGGTGAAACTCATATGTACATCAGAGGTTCTCAACCAGTGAGGCACAGATTTAGAGGTAGACGCAATTTTTCATGAAGGATACTTAAGACAATAGGAAATCACAGATATCTATATTATAATTCCTAAGAGTAGTAAAATTACAGTTATAAAGTTCAAAGAAAAATAATTTTGCATTTGAGTGTCAATTCAGTATTAGAAACTTTATTTAAGGGTCACAATATTAGGAAGGTTCAGAACCACTGATATACACATATGCAGGTAAAACACACAGAAGTGAAATAATTAATAAAATGATTGTAAGACATATATGATATATATGAAAACTTTTCAATTTATTTACTCAAAATTCAAGAAGGACATACCATAAACATTTTTATATTTCACAAAATTAAGAGTATAATAGATGAAGGTATAGATCAGATTGATTTAACTTCCCGTTCAATTTAGCATTTATCTATAAACCTAGTATATAGCCTATTGTGTGAGTGAACAAATTAAAAAGGTATCACATTTGACTGTGAGATAAAAGGCCAAAATATTCAGTAATGAATAAAAGGTCTTCATATTTGACTATGACAATTTTTCATCTTATGTTTTTACTAAACAAAAGGTCACAAAAATATGTCTCTACTTACAAGTTCTGCATAAGAATAAAATTCAGAACAATGAGTAAAAGAAAAAAATGTATCCTTTTAAAAAGCCATATGAGTACTCTAATAATTAAGGGTAAATCTGTTTCATACTTTTTTTCATGTATTTAAATATAGCTAAATGTGACATATACTTACACAACAGGGCCTTTGAGACTTGGATCCTTTTGGCAGTTCCATAACCTTATCTAGAGAGGTGACCTGATATAGTTGGCCAGATAAGAAGACATCATGCCTAGGAGGAAGAGATCCTCTAATGGGGAATAAAATATCTAGAGTAATCCAGTCATTACATGGAACACTCCTAACACTTCGGCCACCACTTTTAGTAAAAACAAATTTAAGGAAGATATATATCATGGAATAAATAAATGTAATGAAGTTATTCATTGTCCTAGATGGTGGCCTAGCAGTAACTCTATTTGGAATCCAGTAGAATAGTATAGAGGAATTTGATTTCTGCAACTTTTTCTCATGTTTTCACTGACCATTAACTTGTGTCTCATCACAGGTGTAATGGGAGCTACAGGAGTACTTCTTTGTGTTGTCATGCACTTCCTCCAGGTGGTAGCACAGAGTTGGGGTATGAATCTTTCACTTGCTCTTGAGCCTTAGCAATGTCAACTACCTCAGGAAAATCAAAATATGTTTCAAATGAAAGATTATTTAAACCACTGTTCTTTTTTTAACTTATTTTATTAGATATTTTCTTCATTTACATTTCAAATGCTATCCCGAATGTCCCCTATATCCTCCCCCCCCACTCTGCTCCCCTGCCCACCCACTCCCACTTCTTGGTCCTGGTGTTCCCCTGTATGGGGCATATAAAGTTTGCAANACCAAGGGGCATCTCTTCCCAAGGATGGCTGACTAGGCCATCTTCTGCTATATATGCAGCTAGAGGCACAAGCTCTGGGGGTACTGATTAGTTCATATTGTTGTTTCACCTATAGGGTTGCAGACCCCTTCAGTTCCTTGGGTAAATTCTCTACCTCCTCCATTGGGGTCTCTGTGTTCTATCCTATAGATGACTATGGGCATCCACTTCTATATTTGCCAGGCATTGGCATAGCCTCACAGAGATAGCTATATCAGTGTCGTTTCAGCAAGGTCTTGCTGGCATATGCATTTCTCTACATGCAGCCATCCAGTTTGAACAATACTGTTTTAAGATGCTGTTTTTTTCTGTGTGTTATATCTGGGTCTTCAATTTTATTACAATAATAATTTTGTATGTTTTTTTCCTAATACTATGCTGGTTTTGTTATTATAGTTCCACACTGTAATTTGAGGTGTAGAGTGGTTGTATCTCTAGTAGTTTTTGGATGATCCAAACATTTTAGAGCTATCCTGGATTTTTGTTTTATCATATGTACATAAAATGTATCCTTTCAAGATCTGTGGAGAAGTGTTTTGGAATTTTTTGGGTATTTCATTGAATATGTGTATTCCTTTTGGTAGAGTAACTGGTTTTTACTATGTTAACCCTACTAACCCATGATGACAGGAGTTATTTCCATCTTCTGATATATTCTTCAGTGTCTTTCTCCAATATATTAAAACTTTTATAATGCAAGTCTTTCATTTCATTGACAAGATGATATTATTATTATTATTAATTATTATTATTATTTGAGGCTTCTAGAGAAGATGTCCTGATTTCTTTCTCAGTCCATTTGTTATTTGCATATGCAGGGGCTGATAATTTTTGTTAGTTAATGCTTTATCCAGCCACTTTGCTGAATGTGTTTACCAGATGTAGGGATTTCTTAGTTGAATTTTTAGGGTCACTTATGTATACTATCACATTATCTACCCAAGAGTACTTTAACTTCTTCCCTTTCTATTTGTGTCTTTGCTCTATCTGTTTGTGCTTTGATTATTATGTGCTGTGGGGAATTTCATTTCCGGTCCAGTCTATTTGGTGTTCTGTATGTTTCTTGTACCTGATAGACCTCTCTTTGGCTCAAAGGAATTTTCTTCCATGATTTTGTTGAAATTACTTTCTGTGGTATTGGCCTAGGTTTATGCCCCCTCCTCTGTTCCTATAATTCATGGGATTTCTTTTTTATCATAATATTCAAATTTTCTTGGATTATTTCCTGAATGTTATGAGATTCCATACTTTATTTGTCCAAATATTCCCTCTATTCTATCTTCTTCTCAGTGTCTAAAATTGGCTATCTCTTATATTCTGTTGGCAAGTCTTACCTCTAAAGCTCTTGTTTGAGTTCCTAATTTTTCATTTCCATTTTCCTCTCAGTTTACATTTTTCCACATTTTATGGTTTGGACTATTTTCTTCATTTCCACTTTTTGTGTTTTCATAGATTTCATTAAAAGATTTGTTCATTTCCTCTCTAAAGAGCTTGAACATATTAATAATAGCTATTTTGAAGTTGTCTTGTGCTTCAGCTATACTGCATTTCTAACATCATATATAGTAGGGTTGCTGGACTCTAGTGGAAACATTGTCTTGAGTCTTACTGATAATGTTTTTATGCTGGTATGTAGGCATCGGAGTAGGATGATTGTAATTCTAGGTACTGATATATGGTTTATCTTTTTTGAGTACATCTATGTCCAATTCCTTGTTTTCTGCTGCCTCTCTGGTTTTTACAAAATTGTGGTAGCTGTGAGTTTGGTTTTAAGAATGTTTCTGAGATCTTTTCCTTGTATGGTCAATGGCGGTCCTGGGTAAAATGTGCTTTTAGGTATTTGGACCTGACACTTAGGAGTGGAAATGGTGAATTTATCAAAAGGAGGGAGAAAATCTGAACGTTTTGCCAAGATCTGCATAGACCCTCTTTCTGTAACAAGTGGTCTGTTATGGAGGTTTGAGTAAGCCTGGAACTTTGTAGTTGGAAGACAGGAGGGGGACTAGACATTGACTACCTTATTTCCTGTTTCCTATGTAAACTGGAAGTTGAGACCAAAGGATGGTGTGGTAGAGTAGGTTATATCATATCCCACTGGGAATAGGGGAAGGGAAGAAAGGGAAGCCACAACAAGTGGTCTGCTACAGTCATTAGGGTGATCCTGGAGGATTGGCATTAGATGTCAGTATTGGGAGATTGAAAGCTCCTACTTGATTTCCTGGGAAGTGGGTTTCCAGGGTGTTCATAAGGGAGTTTGTGACTGAAAAAAATCTTTTCCCTTATCTTTAAGGTTTAACTTTCAACATTTTTCTTTTTTACATCTGACTTTTAAATTAATGAGTAAGGCTGAACATCTTTCATAAAAGCTCTACCCTCCACCACTCAGCTCTAAATATTTTTCTTTTCAGGATAGTCATTTCTCCCTGGATTTTTCATTCATTAAATGTCTTTTCTGATACATGTCTATAACTCATTCTGGTTAGTACCCTCAACCTTATCTTGTATTTCACATACCCTTGGCAATTTCTGCTGTTATTGCAGGTCCCTTCTCCATGTTTATGGTTTTTTTGTCTTTCTGTTTGTTTGGTTCATTTGGTTTGGCTTGGTTTGCTATGGTTTGGTTTTCTTGTTTTGTGGCTTATTACTGAGGTTAATCGGGGTCATCTGTGTGACATAAAGTATAAAACTATTCACCAGAGATTGAAGAACTCATCAATGGATACACATCTGCCTATAATAACTCCTCCATTCCATGAATCTTTTAATAGTGAACAATTCAAGAGGGGTTAGTGGGAAAGGCTACCTGAATCCCTCCTGTATTTATGAACAGCCATTGGCTGGTGCAGTCTTATATTGATACAGAACAGGCAAACTTAGCTGCTCTGTATTCACTATTGCAATGACCAGGTTATACACAGATACTATTTTAGCACCCTTCTCTTTGTCTTCTAGTCCTTACATTTTTTTCTATCCCTTTGTCTACAAAATGCCATGAACTTAAAGAGGTATTTTAGAAACACTGATCAATGTATTTCTTTAGGGCACAAACATTAATGTTTAGGAATTAGTTTGACATCATGAAATCTATTTAGCTATACAACAGGAGTAAATTACCACCTAAGAGACCTGACCTCCGTATCCTCCCACCCTGGGACATCAAGTCTCTGTGAAACTAGGTGATTCCTCTCCCATGAGGCCAGACAAGGCATCCAGTGCCTTGAATAACATATCCCCATATAGACAACAGCATTGGGAATAGCTTCCTCTCCAGTTGTGCAGGACCCACATGAAGACTGTTTTAGCGTTTTATTTCTGTGTGCAGACACCATAACCAAGGCATATCTTATAAGGACAACATTTAATTGTGGCTGGCTGTCAGATTCAGAGGTTCATTCCATTATCATCCAGGCAGGAGCTTGGTAGTTCCCAGACAGGCATGGTGCAGGGCATACTGAGAGTTCTATATCTTCATCTGAAGGCCATTAGAAGACTGGCTTCCAGAGAGCTAGGATAGGCATGTTAATGCCTATGCCCGCAGTGATACAACTATTTCAGCAAGGCCAATCCCCCTAATAGTGCTACTCCCTGCACCAAGCATATATAAACCATCACAAAGACTAAGCTGTACATCTGTTACATATGTTTGGGGAGGCCTAGATCCAGTCATATATGTTTTTTGTTGATGGTTCAGTCTCTGAGAGCCTCAAGTGTCCAGGTTAATTAAGTTGTTCTTCTTGTGGAGGTCTTATGTCTGTAGGAGCTGCAATCCTTCCTGCAATGGGAAAGCATCTATCCCTGAAACTATTAATGGTATTTTGTTATGTTTGTAGACAGGACTTTAGCATGTCTGTTTTCTGAGAGGCTTGACCAAACAATTGACTCAGGTACACATCCACAGCCAAACAGTGGTCAGAGTTTGGGGAGTCCTCTCTTATCTTTATCTGATTTATACTAAATTTTCTTTAAAAAGGACATAGAAAGTTACATCCTTACCAAATATTTTGTAACTAATTCCATGTTAGTATTCAAAACAAAACTAAATAAGCTTCAAATTCCCTCTGCCATTTAGTTCTCCATTTTAAAACAGAAAATATTTTCTTTTAATTTCTAACTCTATCCTTCCTTCAGAGACTTTATTATTTTCAAAATTATTATTTCTGTCTATACCTGAGTTTATCTAAACCCTTATTTCTGGAGTGTTAACACATAAGCATACATTACCAGCTCAGCTTGCATGATCTCTGGACTTCAAGGTCTCAGCTTCTTGTGTACTGCAGAGCTACATCCTCTGTCTGGCTACTGGGGCTGTATTTTTATATGCCATGAGCAGCAAGGACCTGCCTGCTGTGCAGGTTCTCACAAGCCCCACTCACATACAGGTACCACTAACTTCTGTTGTTAACTGAAACCCAGCCATTCTCTGGTTTCTGTTACTCACCCACTCTGGGAAGATGCTGGGCCTGCATAGCAACTACCCACTTATCTGTATCACATAAACAGTGGAGATTTAACACAAAGGGGCAGCAGTACCTACCACACTCTCATATACATTGTGCATGTATTATAAGATTCATGGTTGTTGGTTCTCTACTGTCCATAAAGCCTCTATTCATCAAAAGTCCCCACTACGTGACATTGCCTAATCATAGTGACATTTTCCCTGACTCTATCTTGCTTACTCATTGCCTTGATTTATCTTGAATCCATCCTGTCTTGAAGTGTCTCAGCATCTGAAATTGTTCCTTAAACTTTTCTCTCACCATTTCTAGTAATACTTTATGCCTCTGTATCAATTAATTAATTATTAACTAAAAATATTTTCAGAATAAAGAAAGTAATCTAAGTGAAGTACATGTAGATATCTGAGAGGGAAGAGAGAAGAAAGAAGTGAGATAAACAATAATTTTAACAATGTGAACATGTTTACTAATTCACACTCTTGTCATTTGACTATTGCAATCCTTCACAGAAAAATTCACAGTGACTGGCTTACAGAGGCCAGTCTTGACACCATTGGGTGGAAATGTTGAACTGAGTTGTCAGTTGTCTCCACCACAACAAGCACAGCATATGGAGATTCGTTGGTTTCGAAATCGCTATACTGAGCCCGTGTACCTGTACAGGAATGGTAAAGACCTACATGGGGAAACTATCTCCAAGTATGTGGAGCGGACTGAACTCCTGAAAGATGACATTGGAAGGGGGAAGGTGACCCTCAGGATCTTTAAACTGACAGCTGATGATGATGGGTCATACCACTGTGTCTTCAAAGTTGGAGAGTTCTATGAAGAGCACATCACAGAGGTCAAGGTCACAGGTAGGCATGGATCCCTCTTAGATTTCTGTGCATCCAAAGCCTATCTAGGGTTGGCTGGTTGGACAATTCTTAGTGTTTAATGCTTATTGAACAGGTCAATTAGCAAGCTGAATTCTGTGAATTTATTTTCTAAATTGGATGTTGTGAAAGAGCATAGGTGAAAATTATTAAAATACAGAAATTGGTTCTATTGATAAATAGTTTCCTGTTACATTAACATATAATGTTATATTTCTAAATTTAAGGATTTTTATTATCTTTTCAAGTAATTCTGACAAACCTTTCGTAATTTTCCTGATGAACTAAATTTTTAAATGTTCTTCTTACTATAAATTTGGTTGTGTAGAGAGGTCAAGATGATATGGTAGGAGGTGTGGAGGGAAAGTGATTAAATTCAACACATGAAAAACTTTTAATTAAAGTAATAAAAACATTCTTTTTAGGTAGTTCTTATTTCCATTTATCTCCAAATCAATTCACTGAGTACTTAGTGCCAAATTAATTTTCCTAGATCTTTGTCAAAGAATTTTAATTACAATCACTCTACACAGAAATAATTCTCTATGTGAAGTATAAAAAAACTGTATGGCTTTTATACTACTTTATTCACTCTGAATTATTCTAAATAAAAATAAGGATAGGGAAAGTAGAGAGTTTAAAAGAAGCTGAGAAATTCCATAAATGTGTATACATATGTATAGGACTCTAGACCCAGAAATTAATCATTCTAGATGTCATGTGATATTCAACTCTATAGTCTAAAGCCAAGCTAATCAATATAGATTATAGACATCTTTAGCAATCTTATGGAGTAAACACCTACTATAATGGCACAGATATAAAATATTTTTATTATTTCAAAGACATTTTAATAAATAGATTTAGAAATGGTATTTGAAATGTCCATACATTATTTCTTTGCCTATACATTACCCAAGTTTTATTATGATCCTGAAATGTTTCTCTAAATGATCACTTCTCTCTAAATTAATTTGTACTTTTTGTTCTATTAATATATTATCTTTTTAGCATGATATATATTTTATGAAAATATATACTATTAAAATATACAAAGTGTCAACTAAGCTAATGTTCCTCAGTAGTGTTGACAATGAACTTCATAATTATTATCTACTTACCATGGATAAAGAGTAGCTAGTTACAGTGTTAAAGTTGTATATATGGAGAAAGAGAGGAGGAGGAGGAGAAGAAGGAGGAGGAGGAGGAGGAGGAGGAGGAGGAGGAAGAGAGAGAGAGA
>NC_034595.1:62724622-62740339 GCF_900095145.1 Mus pahari
TGACAGTATTATAAAATTTCTGCTTGGCTCACAATAATTTTGTGAGTTACTTATGGCAACCAGGGTCCTGTAGACTTTTGACCATTAGTCCATCTTTTGAAACTATGATTAAACCTAAGAAGAGCTTTAAAGTTTCTGTCATTTCTTCTTCTACTTACATTTAACAATATTGATATCCTCTTTGTTTTCCAATCAGCCACAAGCTCAGATATGCACATTCTCATGAAGCCCCCTAATAGCAAAGGTGTGATGTTGGAGTGTCATTCAGGAGGTTGGTTCCCACAGCCTCATATGGAATGGAGAGACAACAAGGGAAATATCATTCCAGCTACATCAAAAGCCCATTCACAGGATGAAAACAAATTGTTCAACATGACAATGACCCTTCTTATTGAAGCCAGCTCTCACAGGAGTGTCACTTGCTATTTTCAAAACCGTCTAACTCATCAAGAAGAAAGCATAAGTATTGTCCTATCAGGTAAAATGTGTGTCAGTTCTTCAGTAACAGTCACTGTCACATATACTTGTTATTAGCATCTTCCTTGATTTGATTTCTAAAGACTGACTTTCTCTGGAACTTACTTACCATTTAGTTTGTTGTCTTACTTTCTTTGGTGTATTTATTTTTCCACTCTATATTCTTAGCTATTATAATTTGCATTTCTGTTATTTTGATAAAACATAATGGTCATAAACAAATTTGGGTGGGAAAAAAGTCTATTTGGATTAGACTGCTACATCATAGTTCATCACCAAGAAAAGCTAAAGCAGGAGTTCAAAGTAGAAACTTGGAGGTAGAAAGTCAAGTAGAGACCTCAGAGGAATACTGCTCACTGGCTTTTCTCCATGTGTTTCTCATCTTGTTTTCTGAAATAACTCAGAATCTCCTGCTCAATGATGGCACCACATAATCCCAATGGCATGGGTCCTACCAAAACAATCATCAGTCAAGAAAATGCTCCCCATACAGGGCCAAAGGCCAATCTGATGAAGGCAACTCCTTAGTTCAGGTTTCTTTTTCCTAGATAACTCTTGTTTGTGCCCAGTCCAAAAAAAAATTAACTGGTACATAGACTTTCAAAGTTAGAAGGCAAACCTTTCTCTTTTTTGTTTTATTTTTGTTTTGTTTTTCAAGACAGGGTTTCTCTGTATAGCCCTGGTTGTCCTGGTACTTACTTTGTAGACCAGGTTGTCCTCGAACTCAGAAATCCACCTGCCTCAGCCTCCCAAGTGCTGAGATTAAAGGCGTGAGCCACCACTGCTGGAGAAGGCAAAACTTTCAAGGTGTTCTTTAAGTATCACTAGAATTCTAAGGAGTACTCAAGTTATAATTCCCCTCCTCTGATTCTTATCGGAAAACTCAAAAGTTAATCCAAAAGTGTAATTATTATCATAAAATAAGGATATCAAGAAACAGCTTGTAGTTAATCCCAAGCTAGCATAATGTTTATGTTATGTGGTAGAATTTTATAGTTTCAGGATTTTATAATCAAATCATTAAATTCACACTTGACTTCCATTTTTAACATATTCACATATACAGAGATAATGCTAAGCCTAACTTTTGCATATATCCAGAAACTTTTTAATCCCAAGACAGGTGTATGAATCCAGTTTCCAGATACTGAAATGGTACCAATGACTTAGATTTAGTCACATATTGTAAAGGAATTTTTATCTAGCAATATGGCTGCTCTGGCAAGAGTTCACATCCAAAGACCTTCTAGATATATATGATCTGACTGAAATCATATACCTTTAATATCTCTAACTGGAATATAGACACACGCTTAGCATAATCCCAAACAATGGAGGAAATTTTAGTGTGTAGAAAGTAGTCATGTTTGAAAGAGACTGCTAATTCAGAGGAGAACAAAGTAATACATAAGAGAAAGATTTTAGAGAATGAGTCAGAGATAGCATATTCCCAACTCTCAGGAGAAGAGACATAAGAGTGGTGACTTAAAGAGCAGCACAAAGAAACAGAGTCAGTTCTATTGAGTTCATGCAGTTCCATTCAGTATCATTCAGTATTTGCAGTCAGTGCAGTTGAGTTCATGGAATTCAGAGGGAGTTTCTTGAAGCAAAGCAATTCAGTGAGAAACTGAGAGAAGCCATTTTCAATCAATCAGTGTGGAGAGGAGTCTTAAGCTAGAGCAGCTGATTTAAACTAGAAAGCCAGAATTAAAATACAAACAAAAACGAGAAAGGGTGAGCATATTCAACAGTAATCCTCCAAGATGACAGTTTTTTTAAGGTAAATAAAAAACATATCCTAAAAGAAAATTAAGTATAAAAACTGATGATAAAACTAGAAACAAAAATTTAATTTTATTCTGGTTATTCTGATAGAACAAGTCTAAAGATGTTCTCCAAATGAAAATATAGACCTTAATATTATATAGACACTTCTTGAGTTCTTCATATATTTTGGATATTAGCCCTCTATCTGAAATAGCATTGGTAAATATCTTTTCCCAGTCTGTGGGTTGCCATTTTGTCCTATTTACAGTGCCCTTGCCTTACAGAAGCTTTTCAACTTTATGAGGCCCCATTTGTCACTTGTTGATCTTAGAACATGAGACATTGGTAGTCTGTTCAGGAAATTTTCCCCTGTGCCAATTTGTTCGAGACTCTTTCGTACTTTCTCTTCTATTAGATTCAGCATATTTGGTTTTATGTTAAGGTCCTTGACCCACTTGGATTTGGGCTTTGTACAAGGAGATAACGATGTGTTATTTTTCTACATGCTGACCACCACTTGAACCAGCACCATTTGTTGAAAATGCTATCCTTCCCCCCCACACACACACACTGAATGGTTTTGACTTCTTTGCAAAGATCAAGTAACCACAGTGTGTGGGTTCATTTCTGGGTCTTCAATTTTATTCCATTGTTCTACCTGCCTGTCTCTACCAATACCTTGCAGGTTCTGTCACTATTGCTCTGTAGTATACCGTGAGGTCAGGAATGAGGATTTCTCCCAAAAGTTCTTCTATTGTTGAGAATGGCTTTTGCTATCCTGGGTTTTTGTTATTCCATGTAAATTTGAGGATTGCTCTATCTCTATCTGTGAAGAATTGAGTTGGAATTTTGATGGGAATTGCATTGAATCTACTGATGGCTTTGGTAAGATGGCCAATTTTATTATGTTAATCCTGCTGATCCATGAGCATGGGAGATCTTTCCAGTTTCTGAAATCCTGTTCAATATCTTTCTTCAGAGATGTGAAGTTTTTATTATACAGATCTTTCATTTACTTGGTTAGAGTTACAACAAAATATTATATATTATTTGTTACTATTGTGAACGGTATTGTTTCCCTAACTTCTCTCTCTCTCTCTCTCTCTCTCTCTCTCTCTCTCTCTCTCTCTCTCTCTCTTTTTTNTTATATATTATTTGTTACTATTGTGAACGGTATTGTTTCCCTAACTTCTCTCTCTCTCTCTCTCTCTCTCTCTCTCTCTCTCTCTCTCTCTCTCTCTCTTTTTTCTTTTTCTTTTTTTTTTGTTTTTTTGTTTGTTTTTGATTTTATGAGACAGGGTTTCCCTGTGTGGCCCTGGCTGTCCTGGAACTCACTCTGTAGACCAGGCTGGCCTTGAACTCAGAAATCTGCCTGCCTCTGCCTCCTAAGTGTTATTTATTTATTTGAGTTATTTTTATATCCATCCACTTTGTTGAAGTTGTTTATCATCTGAAGGAGTTCTCTCATGGAATTTGTGTGTGTGTGTGTGTGTGTGTGTGTGTCTTAGGTATACTCTCATATCATCTGCAAATAGTGATATCTTCAATTCCTTCTTTCAATTTGTGTCCCTTTGATCCAATTTTGTTGCCTAATTGCTCTGGTTAGAACTTTGAATACTATATTGAATAGGTAGTGGGTGAGTAGGCAGTCTTGCCTTGTCCTTGATTTTAGTGGGATTGCTTCAAGATTCCCTCCATTTAGTTTGATGTTAGCTATTGGTTCGCTGTATATTGCTTTTATTATGTTTAGGTATAAACCTTGAATTCATGATCTCTCCAACACTTTAACATGAAGGGCTGTTGTATTCTGTCAGAGGCTTTTTCAGCATCTAATAAGATGACCATTTAGTTTTTTTTTTTTACATTGAGGGATTTCTGTATATTGAACAATCCCTGTATCCCTGGGATGAAGCCCCCCTTCATCATGGTGAATGTCCTCAGGGGATGGGGGAGGGATAGGAAGTTTTTGCAGGGGAAACTGGGAAGGAAAATAACATTTAAAACATAAATAAATAAAATAACCAATAAAATAAAAATAAAAATGTGATAATAGGAAAGAAAAGTGAAAACATGAATTCAAGAGATTAATTAAAATTTTCAACCAAATAAAATTATGTATTATAGATTGAAATGAAGAATATGCTTATATATAATTTAAAAATGTATTAGAGAAAACACTTTTAATAAATTCAAAGATTTAAGCAATTCAAGACAGACACTACCTCAGAGTAAAAGACTAGAAAACAATTTTCCAAGCAAATGGTCCCAAGAAACAAGCTGGAGTAGCCATTCTAATACCAAATAAAATCGACTTCCAACCCAAAGTTATCAAAATAGACATGGAGGGGCATTTCATACTCATCAAAGGTAAAATCTACCAAGATGAGCTCTCAATTCTGAACATCTATGCTCCAAATACAAGGGCTTCACCATTCATTAAAGAAACTTTAACAAAGCTCAAAGCACACATTGCACCAAACACAAAAATAGTGGGAGACTTCAACTCCCCTCTTTCATCAATAGACAGATCCTGGAAACAGAAAATAAACACACACACATTGAAATTAACAGAAGTTATGAAACAAATGGATTTAACAGATATCTATAGAACATTTTATCTTAAAACAAAAGGATATACTTTTGCCTCAGCACCTCATGGAACCTTTTCTAAAATTGTCCATATAATCGGTAACAAAACAGGTCTCAACCATGTAGAAAAATATTGAAATTATCCCATGAATCCTATCAGATCACCACAGACTAAGGCTGATCTTCAATAACAAAATAAATAATAGAAAGCAAGCATTCAAGTGGAAGCTAAAGAACACTCTATTCAATGATAAATAGGTCAAGGAAGAAATAAAGAAAGAATTAAAGACTTCTTAGAGTTTAATGAAAATGAAGCCACAAAATACCCTTACTTATGGGACACAATGAAAGAAGTCCTAAGAGGAAAACTCATAGCTCTAAGAGTCTCCAAAAAGAAACTGTAGAGAGCATATACTAGCAGCTTGACAGCACACCTAAAAACTCTAGAACAAAAGGAAGCAAATTCACTCAAGATGAGTAGGCAGCAAGAAATAATCAAACTCAGGTCTGAAATAAGCCAAATGGAAATACAAAGAACTATATAAAGAATCAACCAAACCAGGAGCTGGTTTTTTGAGAAAATCAACAAGATAGATAAACCCTTAGCCAGACTAACTAGAAGGCACAGAGACAGTATCATAATTAACAAAATCAGAAATTAAAAGGGAGAAATAACAACAGAATCTGAGGAAATCCAAAAAAATCATCAGATCCTACTACAAAAGGCTATACTCAACAAAACTGGAAAACCCTGCTTGTGGACGTTGTACATCGTGGTGCGCACTAGGCTCCGCACCACGATGTACAACGTCCACAAGCAGTATCTATGCAAAAATACTCAATAAAATTCTTGCAAACCGAATCCAAGAACACATCAAAATGATCATCCATCATGATCAAGTAGGCTTCATCCCANNGATGCAGGAATGGTTCAATATACGGAAATCCATCAAAGTAATCAACTATATAAACAAAATCAAGGGAAAAAACACATGATCATCTCATTAGATGCTGAGCAAGCATTTGAAAAAAATCCAACACCTCTCCATCATAAAAGTATTGGAAATATCAGGAATTGAAGGTCTGTATCTAAACTTAATAAAAGCAATATACAGGAAACCAGTTGCCAACATCAAAGTAAATGGTGAGAAACTTGAAGCAATCCCACTAAAATCAGGGACTAGACATGGCTGCCCACTCTCTCCCTACCTATTCAATATAGTACTTGAAATCCTAGCCAGAGCAAATAGACAACAAAAGGAGATCAACGAGATACAAATTGGAAAGAAAGAAGTCAAAATATTATTTGCAGATGATATGATAGTATGTATAAGTGAGCCCCAAAATTCTACCAGAAAACTCCTCAACCTGATAAACAACTTCAGTAAAGTAGCTCGATATAAAATTAAGTCAAAACAAGTCAGTGGCCTTTCCTTATACAAGGGATAAACAGACTGAGAAAGAAATGAGGGAAAAACACCCTTCACAATATTCAGAAATAATATAAAATACTCTGGTGTGACTCTAACAAAGGAAGTGAAAGGTCTGTATGTTAAGAATTTCAAGTCTCTGAAGAAAGAATTTGAAGAAGATCTCAGAAGTTGGAAAGATGTTATGGATTGGCAGGATTAATATAGTAAAAATGGCTATCTTACTGAAAGCAATCTACACATTCAATACAATCCCCATCAAAATTCTAACTCAATTCTTCACAGAGTTGCAAAGGGCAATTTACAAATTCATCTGGAATAACAAAAAACTTAGGACAGTAAAAACTATTCTCAACAATAAAAGAACCTTAATTTTGATTAAAAACTGCATAGTACTGGTACAGTGGCATACAGTAGATCAATGGAATAGAATTGAAGACCCAGAAATGAACCCACACACCTATGGTCACTTGATCTTTGGCAAAGGAGCTAAACAATCCAGTCGGAAAAGGACAGCATTTTCAACAAATAGTGCTGGCTCAACTGGCAGTTAGCTTGTAGAAGAACATGAATTGGTCCGTTCTTTTCTTCTTGTACAAATCTCAAGTCCAAAGAACTCCACAGAAAACCAGAGACACTGAAACTTATAGAGGAGAAACTAGGGAAGAGCCTTGAACATATTGGCACAGGGGAAAAATTCTTGAACACAACACCAATTACTTGTGCTGTAAGATCAAGAATTGACAAATGGGACCTTATAAAATTGCAAAGCTTCTGTAAAGGAAAGGACACTATCAATAGGAGAAATTTACAACCAACAGATTGGTAAATTATCTTTATCAATCCTAAATCTGATAGGGGGCTAATGTAAGTACCTAAAAAAATGTTCAACATTCTTAAGCATCAGGGAAATGCAAATCAAAACAACCCTGAGATTCCACTTCACACCATTCAGAATGGCAAAGATCAAAAACTCAGGTGACAGCAGATCCTGGTGAGGATATGGAGAAAGAACACTCCTCCATTGCTGGTGGGATTGCAAGCTGCTACAACTACTATGGAAATCAGTTTGTTGGTTCCTCAGAAAATTAGACAGAGTACTACCGGTAGATCCAGAAATGTCATTCCTGGGCATATACCCAGACAACGCTCCAACTTGTAATAAGGACACATACTCCACTATGTTCATAGCAGCCTTATTTATAATAGGCAGAATTTGGAAAGAACCCAGATGCCCCTCAACAGAGGAATGAATACAGAAAATGTGGTACATTTACACAATGGAATGGATTCAGAACCATTACAACAGAGGAATGGATACAGAAAATGTGGTACATTAATCAACTATTAAAAACAATGAATTTATGAAATTCTTAGGCAAATGGATGTATCTGGAGGATATCATCCTGATTGAGGTAACTCAGTCACAAAAGAACACACATGATATGCACTCACTGGATATTAGTCTAGAAATTTAGAATACCCAAAATACAATTTGCAAAACATATGAAACTCAAGAAGAAGGAAAACCAAAGTTTGGATACTTCATTCCTTCTTAAAATGGGGAAAAATACCCATGGAAGGAGTTACAGAGACAATTTTCAGAGCAAAGAATGGCGATCCAGAGACTGCCCTATTTGGGGATCTACCCCATAAACAACCACCAAACCCAGACAGTAGGCAGATGCCAACAAGAGCTTGCTGACAGGAGCCTGATATAGCTGTCTACTGCTAGGCTATGCCCGTGCCTGGCAAATACAGAAGTAGATGCTCACAGTCATCCATTTGATGGATCACAAGGTCCCCAATGAAGGAGCCAGAGAAATACCCAGTGACCTGAAGGGGACTGAAGTCCCATAGAAGGAGCATCAATATGAACTAACAAGTACCCTCAGAGTTCCTTAGAACTATACCACCAGTCAAAGAAAACACATGGTGGAACTTGTGCCTCTAGCTATATTTGTAGCAGATGATGGCCTAGTCGATCGTCATTGAGAGAAGAGGCCCTTGGTCCTGTGAAGGCTCTATGCCCCAAATATAGGGGAATTCCAGAACCACGAATGAGAGTGGGTGGGTTGGGGAGCAGGGGGAGGGTGGGAGGGAATAGGGAATTTTTGGAGGGGAAACTAAGAAGGGGGATAACATTTGAAATGTAAATAAAGAAAATATCTAATAAAAAACAATCAAAAAAGAACAAGGAGAAATAAAAGAAAATATCTAATTAAAAACAGATAAAAAGCAATTCAATAAAAATATATTATACAGACAAGAATAAACAAAAGCTAGAGATAAGAAGTTTTGTAGAACAAACTGTATCTTCTTCATAACAAGCAGTTTTCTACATGTGAGGGTTTGAAGCCAGTCTGTGCTTGGTGTAGTCCTGCAATCGTGGAAAATATGCAATCCAAAATTTTAGGAAGAGGGAGCCACAGTAACAAAATCATCATGTTAGTAACTATATTCTCATTCCTCATTACTTTTTGCCATACTTTCATTGTTATCTAAGTCTGAATTATGTCTATGACTATATCATGTCTTAGAAATACTACCCTATCTCTCTTGTTTCTGATAGTTAATGATTGTGTATCTTGAACATAAAGATAGGGTGATTTACTGAAAATATCATCTGTGTTAAATCCTCTGAAATTGCTTCATATTTAGATATAATTAAACATCTTCCTTTTTATTATCTGTGTCCCTGTTACTTTAAAGGCTTCACCTCCTAGTGTTCTTCTCTATCTCATCTACTCAAACATCCATATAAATAACATCTGCCTTCCAATTTTTCCTCTAGCTGTCTTTTTACAGCATATAGTAAGTTCAATTAACTTTCCTTGTCTCTTTCAATTCAACATTCAAGTCTCCCTTTCTAACAACTATTACCTTGAGAACCTGAAGCATATACCCCATCTGCATTCATGCACCTGGGAATATCATTTTCCTTACCCTTTAACTCTGTTGCCTTTTTTATTAGTTCCTTACTTTTTTAACATATTATGCAGCTATAATGTTATGCTATTTTTTATATATGTATCCTTTCCTAAATATAAATTTTAAAGGAATTAATAAAACCAAAATGGTGTGCTGAATGTATGAATCAGTATTGGTATATATCCATGAAATTAGCCAGCTATTTTCCAGAAGAGACTTAAGAAAAAACAATTAAAGCCACAGATTTGGTTGAAAGATGTATTTGTGTGCATATGTGTTTACATAATCCATTGAACACATATATTTATATATAAATGAGAAAAGAAAAAAACTAATGTATTTGTTAGTGTATTTTCAATTTCATTGAGTTAAAAAAGATACATTTGATGATGTAGTATTTTTGTTAAGTATTTATGGACTCTAAAGAACATGTTTAAAGTAATTGTAATTAACATAAACATTAAAAATTGTAGTATTAGCCGGGCATGGTGGCACACACCTTTAATCCCAGCACTCGGGAGGCAGAGGCAGGGAGATTTCTGAGTTCAAGGCCAGCCTGGTCTACAGAGTGAGTTCCAGAACAGCCAGAGCTATACAGAGAAACCCTGTCTCAAAAAAACAAAAAAAAAAATTGTAGTTTTAAGGAAACATTTAGGTATATGTTCCATTCATTGAACATAATGAGGAATCAAGTAAGTTGACAAAGAAAAGATCACAATCAAATTTAATCATGTAGGAATTTGTTACTGACTCAGTGGATGGCAAGCTGACCAAATTCCAGTTTGAGCTCACTGGGTTACCAGGCATGAGAGTTTATCAGGGAAAGGAACTAACTCCTGTAAATTATGTGCATGAATGTAACAGCTAAATACAGATTTATTCCACAACAAACAAATATTCAAAATGGTGTAGGAGAATTCTTGGCAGTCTGAAGACAACCACCTGATAGACATAATGACTTGTTTTTAGATAGTATAGAATTTTTATCTTGGAAGAAAGATATAAAAATTTATATGAAGATCATATAAAAAACTTACACCAACCTTAGTGTCTAGATATATTCATAATCTGTATTTCCAGATTTGATAAGCACATTCAATTTAGCAGTGCACATATGGTGACACTTCAGACATGTGTACTATAGCACTGAGTTGGACTGACTTTATAAAAACACTTGGATGCCTACATCTGAGCATTAGGGAAGATTTAGATCTTGATAACCTCAAAAGAGTTGAAAAGTCTCTCTCTTTCCTCCTAGCAAGCTTATGAGTCAGGATAGATGATGGGAAGTAATGAGAGACGTGACCTCCACATACCTTTGTGTCAGCACCACAATAAATCTCACCTGTTTTATTTTCTCTCTGTTTCTGTCTTGCTCTTTTTCTCCCCATTGAAACTGCCCCTCCATACTTGCCTAGGCCTGATATTCTAGGATAGATGGCTATTATAACAAAATTCAAACAAATCACCATTCCAAACTAGGTATGACCAAGCCAAGTTTTCTCAGTAATAAGATTTATGACTCACTATTTCAGGTGAACTATTTTCATGGAAAAGTGTTTGGATAATGATTCTGACTACAATAGGATTCATGGTGATACCCTTCTGCATGACTTACTGTGTTCAGCAACATCTCATATATGGTAAGTAGTCCTGAGTGTGGAGACCATAAGTGGAAGAAGGGGAAGTTGCTAATGCTAATCAATCATTACTTTCCAAGTCGTTTTTTTTTTTTTTTCAGTTCAAAACTCTTGGGTCAATATTTTGTCCTATATCCTCTGCTTTTGCTGATGGAGCTTCTGACAATGCTGTTTACAAAAGCTGGCATTGTCATTACTTTAATCAAGTTGAAAACACTTTTACCTATGGTGATTAGAGAGCAGTAAAAAGTGACTTGGGTATCTCATCAGCTATGCTCGAGTGAGAACTTCAGAAATATAGGGATTTATCTTTGAATTATAAAGGATGAAGTAAGTAACCTGTCACTCAGGATATTGTAAATAATCCAAAATAAGCTCATTGGTTCACTAATATAGACTTAGAACCATTGATTCTTCTTCAGATGTACGCTGTTGAAGTGAATAAACTGATTCTTTGATTGTTTGTTCATTTTTGTTTTATTTTTAATTGTTTAGTTTTGTTTTGTCAAACCAGAAAAAGTTGGGGGGGAGTGGTTACATACACTATGCAATGGTCAGTGTGAGTTTGATCAATCAGTCTGAGGATAAGGTATCTGTACAAGCCAATTCTATATCTAAATCTTTTCCTATGAGATATGAAAATTTGAGCCTATTTTCTTTAGTTATACTTGCATGTTCTTTGGGATGAGATATGAACTATGCAACCAAGCCTTAGCTATCTGAGAGTAGATTATCATCTGAGAAAGATAGCCATTTTGTGAAAATTTTTCTTTACATTGCATCAGGTGGAATGCCTCATTGGTAAATGTTCTGTGTTTCATGGGTTTATGGAGACAAACCCCAAATGCTTGGTTGACTGTATATTGCAATCTCTAAAAAGTATCTGATACTACAGAAAATCATAAGAAAGCTCTGTAAGCAGTCACTTGTCTATTCCTTGGGTGATGATGCATGAAACTGAGGCTTATCTGCCTACCTAGAAAGAATTTTCCCACATGAGGGGAGGATGATGATATGAAAAGACAGGGAAGTTGCTATCCTTCACACTACTCTCAGATTTGACAGTAAAAGATAAACAAAAGAAAGATGAGAAGGAGATCTGAACTTGCCACTTCCGACAGCTGTTGAGTGAAGTTGTTGGATCTTTGGTAAGGAGATCTTCTCTATAACAGAAAACTTAGAAACCACTGTTATAAGTTATATATACATACAGGTACACCTATACACCCACACATACACACATATATATCTATAGCTATACACATAGATATCAATACAGATATATAGATATAGATATATAGATATATGGAGGAAACTCATGAGGTAACTGGGATAGAATATACCCACCATCGATGATTTTTCATATCAGGAAAAGAAAGGCAATGATAGGCATCCAAGGGATATTTATGGAATATTCACAATCTGGACTGCGTAAAATTGGGAATATTTTTATGATAAACAGTGAGTTTCTCAGGAAATAGATTGTGAGGTTGTGGGTCATGGGAACAGATGGGAGAATGTGGGTATCACAGGACTGGAAAAAACAGCTAATTTAACTATCAATCCTGCATAACCCTAGGCAATACAAGGACAGCAGTCTGGATGGACAGACTCTTGAGAGATGCTTTAAATACTTAACTATCTCCAGCCAAGGTTCTCATAATTATTAGGGACAGAAAGGAAATTTTAAAAAATAGCCATCACCAAGCAATGTTGTTAAACAGGATGTGGTCAGTGCTCAGATTTGCAGACTGGCTAGAAACTGTTTATAGCAACTCAAGGGAAAAAAATCACTTCCTGGTATGGCATTTTTGTAGCTTTCCTGAGCCCTATGGTGGATGTGACCTTTATGAAATAGAAGAGACTTTGACAGATCTGAATGACTTATATTGTTATTTAGATTAGGTTGTTAAAAATCTAATGAAATCAAGATGGAATAAACAGAGGACAATTTAGATAAAAGGGTCTGCTAGGTTCACTCAAAGACAAATGGGCCATCTGGGATGCTAGGGCACCTGTTCATCCAAATACAAAATGTTATATATCAGTAAACTTCTAGTAGGCTTTAACACCTTAGAAAGAGTTCATAGAAGGCATAAATGTTTAAAAAGAACATAAAGAAATTATTGAGCTTTTTATAGAGATAGGTTATTATTCCCTACCAGAGTATATTATGAATATTTCTTCCCTGCAAATAAGTACTTTGGAAGTGAAGATTTTTATCCATCATCTTTCAATAACCAGATATGGCTAATGAAGAAAAGAGGTTTTGGTGTTAGATCAGAGCTGGTCAGAACCACAGCAAATACTGCAGTGGTAGGCAGAGCAGGCCAAATATTATTCTGCTCTTCCTTAGGACTGAGCCAGGATAAGCAGCACAATATGACACAGCCACAGGGACATAGTAGCATTGTAGACTGTGGAGGCCAGATGGATTATAGAATATGATTGGATTGTAGATGGATATATGAGAAGTTTTTCATATTCATGTACTTGTACCAATATGGATTTTTATAAACATATCATTAATATAAAGAATAAGATCTTTTAATGCAGTACTCATTCTTGTTCATGTTTCTTTATTAGTGTTCTTTCATCCCTACAAAAAAATTAATTGACTCTTGCTTGAAGTGGATAGTAGTGAGTCTTCAAAGATCCTGTCCACCCCATGTAAAATATAGTTCATTATGTAAGGCTAACTCATAAATGTCATAGATTTGAAAGTATGTGTGAAAACAATTAAGGAGTGTTTGTCAAGACAACATGTGTAAGTAAAAACCAACAAGAAAGACACTGTAAGGATCCAAATGGATGTTAGATGAAATTCTTAATGAATGGGGGCCCTAACTCTCTAGAAACTCTCTGAGGTGAAGGAAGCCCCAAGATCTCACAAACCACAAGACTATTTCTTCTGCTGTTGGTTATGCTGAAACTAGATGATAAAAAGATGTGGCTAATTATATTCCACCATTTGTCTACATAATATGAAAAAAATCAGGCTAGGAGAAAATTGAACGTTCTTTACCTGAGCCCTGGCTTTCATTGTGCCAGGAGATGCAATATAGACTACTTTTGTTTAGATAAACAGTTTTAGAGTACCCAACATAGCACATTTAAAACACTTGGGTTTCTACCCAGAGAATGCTTCTGCTACTATAATGTAGAGGGAAATCTGAATTTTTCAATCTCTGTGGAGATTGCTAGCAGTCCATGCTCCTGAACAAAAGTGACATTTGTTATAACATAGTGACTCAATTCTTAGCTATAAAGTAAAAATAGTATTCATCTACACAACTATCTCCAAAGTTCAAAAAAAAAAAGTCTTGAAAATGAATCAAAAGAATATAAGAACTTGATGAAAGGGTGGAGGGTTCTGTAGTTGTTTCTTTTAAATAGAAACATTTCTTCCTAGAGAGTGATGGAAGAGTCATAACATTTAGGAAGCTAAGGAAACTTAAAAGGATCAGAAAGATCATGGAACTTAGATATCTCATGATACTCATTCTTAGTATTGTTCATAAAATCATTAAAAAATACTTCTGAGATAATTTCAGTGGAAGATGTATGTTAAGCACAGAGCTCTAAGGAAGCAACTTTCATGAGTTACCATTTTCACCGGGAAGGATTTTTAGTTATAAAGTTACCTTTGAGATATGCATGTTTTTCCAAGTAACTCCAGAAACTTATTGATCTACCAAGCTGAACTTAGGTGGAATACTTTTTTGTTCTATTGTAGATGTATCTGCAATTGTTTATTCATATCTCCCCATGACAAACATACAGCAACATCTGTCATAAACCTAAACTTAGAACTTTGATATATCTAGTGTTACTAGTACTGGGTGGATACTCCCAAAAACTGTAAGTCAGTATATAACAGATAATTGTACATCCTGATTTATTGAGGCACTACTTAAAGTAGATGACCACTGTGAGATCAGATTTGATGTTTGTGAACAGAGGAGTACATAAAAATATATAAGAATGTGATATAAAATGATGGTGAAGTTTTATTCAGCTATCAAGAATAAAATTGTCAATTGAAAAGCATAAAGTGAGTGTAACCAACCAGGTAATTAGTATTTTAACTGATAGACTCAGAAATACAAATACCACACTTTTCCTCATTTGTGGATGGTAGAGTTTACATAGATACAAAAAACAGTTAAAATGTGTATGATATTAATGCTAAAATAACATTCTCTGGGAAGTAAAGGAATCATGAAGTAAGAAGGATTTTATTGTGGGGTGGCAATATAGCCAATGATTAATGTATATCTGAATAAAATATGTTAAATAAACTCACCATGATCTGTGATGATAGGTGGGGATGAATAAATGCCAATAAAATTAGCATTCTCAAACTCATATATAGTTTTGCCATAGGTTTATCTTTCTAGAACATATTCAGACCCTCTAGATCTCCTACAATGAATTGATTATGGCCACCCCCTAATGATATGGAAATGAATATTTCTTCATTTCTCTAAAGTTTCTGGATTTTCTCCTTTATGTTTCTAACTACTCTTTTGAACACTGCTATATTACTGAAATAGACATCAGTTTCAACTTCTGCTGTGGGGCATGGTGTGGGTTCACACTTTTGAAAGTCACAGTTTCACAACTTTCTCTATGCTAGATAACACCTGTAAAGATAAACTTTCCAGAAGTTTTCTTTTTATTGACATTATCAAAGATTTTCACATAAGTATTTGCAATTAAGAGACAGACACACACATAAACACACATGCACAAGCACATGGATATGCGTACATACATGTGTGCATATGAGCACGCATGCATGCACATACACAGAGAGAGAGAGAGAGAGAGAGAGAGAGAGAGAGAGAGAGAGAGAGAAAAGGGGAGTTGGAGGGAGAGGG
>NC_034595.1:62740355-62755383 GCF_900095145.1 Mus pahari
GGGGAGGGGAGGGGGAAGGAAAGGGGGAGGGGAAGGGGGAGGGGGAGGGGGAGGGAGACAGGGACAGAAAGACATAGTCAGAGAGGACATGGAGGAAATCTTTTGAAACCTTGAAACCCAATGAAATATCTCCTCATACAACAACACATCTTTTAATACTTCCCCCCAAATTCCATCTGAAAACCAATAAATACAAGCATATAAACACCACCTTCCTTAAACAACCAGTGACTAAAGTTTTCTAGCAGAAGGATGCAAACTACCTATGGCAGTAAATTCTCACATCATGTAATTTAGGGTCTATTGGGCGGTTTAGAGGTCTTCAGAACTATCCTCTTTTCTGTATCTTTAAAACCTAGAAAAAAAAAGCAATAAGTAGGACATGACTCTGTCTCGTGCTCTTAGTAATGCCTACTCATGACAAATGAGATGGAATAGAGGAAGCATTAGCTACTTTCCACTGGGCTAGCTTAATCTCAATCCCAAAAGGGCAACACCTTAAAAACATGTATCCCTTTTATTCCCTTCCTCTTATATTCTAACAATAAATCTTTCCTTCTATGAATATAAGAAGACGGCATAAAAAAGTAGCCCTTACACTTGTACACTAATAATGTACTCTACACACACACACACACACACACACACACACACACACACACACACACATACCACATTCACAAGATCTTGATTTCTTGGTTATTTTTCCAATGTAGAGTGTACGTGATTATAACATTATCTTTTTTTTTCTGAAGGTAGCTTCTCTGAGGGGAACTATTGGTTAAAGAGTACAATGGTACTCACGTTTTCAGTGATTGCAGTTACAGGAGTCATGCTCATTATGCATCTACTACGAAGAGGTACGTATGAAACAGGAAGATTCCATCCTGTTAAAGTATTCTCCCAACTGCCCAATAAGACATTTAGTAAAAGAAGAATGACTGTTTCTTGAACTTCAGGGACAATAAGTCTTTAGAACATAGCTACAAGATCTAGATTCCAGAGCACTGAATTTTGTAAGCTTAATAGTAGCCTTAGCTAATTATTCTGTTAATTAATTGGGAGGGAGACATTAAATACATTCATATAGTACAACTCCCATCACCAGTCATCTCTGTAAATGCTTTTACCTCCTCAAATTAAATTCTGTACCCATCAAACAAAAATTCTACCTCTTTTCTTACGTCTAGCTCTTGCAATTTCCATTCTACTGTCTATATATAAGGCCTGGGCTATTCAAGGGTTTTATATAAGTAAAATCACATCATGTCTTTTCATGATTGGATTTTTCTCCTGAATATAAGACTCTATAAATATTAATTAATTTGATTAATTGTGTCCATCACACAAATTCACATTCATCATTACCTAATAAATTGCTCTGAATGTTTTATACATTTAATGTATAAGAGATAATAGTTCATACATTAAACTTCTTATGGTTTTAAATATTATTTAGGTGTATAGGTTTTTTACCATTATGTGTAATGTCTGTGGAAGCCAGAAGATGGCGATAGATTCCTCAAAACGGTTCTTAGCCACCATGTGGGATATGAGTCCTCTAAAAGAGCAGTCAGAGGAGATCCGGAGCATTCAGCATGGTATGGCCTTACACAACAAACCAGAGCTCCCAGGGTTTGAACTACCAACCAAGGAGTACATTTGGAGGGACCCATGGCTCCAGCCATATATGTTACAGAGGATGAGGATTCATGTTGGGCATGAATGGGAGAAGAGGCCCTTGTTCCTGTGAAGACTCAGTGCCCCAGTGTAGGGGAATACCAGGACAGAGAAGCTGGAGTGGGTGGGTGGGCAGGGGTACATGCTCATAGAAGCAGAAGGAGGGAGGGTGGGATAGGAGGCTTCAGGGGAGGGGTCAGGAAAGGGTGTTGCTGTACATCTCCAACCCAAATATGTGGTGGCAATGAAAACACAACTCAATTAATATGAATACAACCTGTTTGCCTATACCTCAGTTTATGACCTGATACTTTACAAATGGGCAACATAATAAGTTCATTGGTTGACCAACAGACAAGCAAACGAACCAACAAGAACATAAATTTGGGAGGGAGATATCTTGGAGAACTCAGAGGATGCTGGAGTTGTGGTGGGAGGGGGTGATCATTATAGACTCTATATATGAACTTTTGTAATTCTCTTCATGCACTTGCCAATACTTAATCATTTTATTGTCTTTTTACACTCTACCTCCTACAAACTGTAAACTTTGTGGGGAGATTTATAGAAGAGAATTACATCTGTTTGACTTACTAGTGGCTCCATCACTGAATAAAGCAGTAGCTGGTGGTCAGTGGGCATTGTTGAGTTTCTGAGTATGATAATCCAAAATATGGTACCTCAACACTTTTAGCACTCATAACTGAAGGTGACCATAAAAGCATTAGTGAGAGCACTTTCCACACTACCTCTCCTCTCTTTCCTACTTCTCCCATTTTCTCACAAGACAGGTCAAAAACTAGAATTCATCATTTCACAAATTGGATCAGGAACCTAGTTCCTCTTTTTCTTGATACTTGGATACTCTGTTCTAAACATGAGAACTTTGTTTATAAGAGGTGGGCAGGCAGGAATTCTCTTGTCTGCCTTTAGTAGTGGGTGATAAGAAATTTATCTGAGAAGAACTCTGTTCTACATCACGAAGGAAAAAGAGAAGCCCCAAACAAACCAACTGTTGTCTGTTCTTAAGTCCAATCGTATTTCCTCACAGCTGTCTATGATTTATCAAACATAAAAATGAATAACTCACTCAGAGCCCAGGGTCTTTCTTTATTCTAAAGGATGATTTATTATAAAGAATGTCGATGACATATATGGTATTCATAGGATATTCTTTATATCTTTATATGAGAGAATATTCTTTATATCCTGTAAATCTATTTCTTGCGGTTTCATTTCAGATCTAGCCTGAGGAGGGACCAAGAAACTATTTTTCATCTGGAAGTTTTTCAGAAAGATGTACTCAATAAATCTCTGTGCCCTCCAATGATGGGCACATCTGTGGGTGGATGGGGAGTTATCAAACTTTTCCCTTCACAAGCATCTACACTGTCAATGAGTGTGTCTTGAGCAGACACCATTGGTGAGAGAGGGAATGGGGACTGGGGAAGATGTATAGCATTTAGAATGAGAAAACAGAAAGGAAAATGAGAGTGGAGAGAGAATGTTTCACAGGGAATATGATGCTTGAGAAGTGGAAAAATTCTTCCATTTCAGAGATCTTGATCATCTAAGAATGTTCTGTTCAATTATACTCTACGTGGACCAGAATTCCTGAGGAGCCTCAGTACTAAATAAAATAAATAAACACATAATATACTTATGTGACCTTCAGAAAATAAAGTAGACCAAGTTTCTTCTCTATTGTTTTTGTACATGTAGGAAGTATGGAGTGATAGGAACCTGCAAAGAAAGCCTACCTTCAACGTGTAATTTATGGTTCCTCTATTGTCTGTAACTATCCTGAGTCTTTCCTCTTTTCTCAGTCCCAGTTTCAGATCAAAATTTTGAATTGGACACTTTGTGGCTTGAAGATATTAGTGTGATCCTGTGTGTGATGATAGTGTTTATCATCAAGCTCATTTCATTTATTTACTTCAGATTGGAAGGTAAATATGATGGCAATGGTGGCAACTCAGAAAACTAATGCACAGATGTTTAGGAGGTGACCGTTGTGGTCATTTTGCATTAGGAACAATAAGAAAAACTAAATAAGGAACTGTGTTGAGTAATGGCTGGTAGATTGTAACCTCCATTTTGGGTATATTGGGCCTTTCACTTATATTGATGTGGATGTCTCTCAGATTACTGACTCTCCAAGATCATACTGTACAATTATGCTAACACACACACACACACACACACACACACACAATTATATATATATAGGAAAACGAGGATGGAGAGAGAATGTTTCACAGGGAATTTGATGCTTGAGAAGTGGAAAAATTCTTCCATTTCAGAGATCTTGATCATCTGAGAATGTTTTGTTTAATTATACTCTACGTGGACCAGAAATATATATATGAATTACATGATTTTTCTTAAAATTTGACAAATGGCAGTTTAGAGTAAAAATTTAAAGACTACAAACATTAAACCAAGCTGCACATCTGTTACATATGTGTGGGGAGACTTAGGTCCACCCTATGTACATTATTTGGTTGGTGATACAGTCTCTGAGAGCCCCAAAGATACAGATTAGTTGATTCTGTTGTTCTTCCTGTGGCGTTCCTATTGCCTCAGTCCTGCAATCCTACCTTCTATTCTTCCATAAGAGTCCCTGATCTCCATCCTGTCTTTGGTGATAGGTGTCTGCATCTGTCTGAGTTACTGCTGGGTGGAGCCTCTCAGAGGACAACCAAGCTAGAATCCTGTCTGCAAGCATAACAAGAGTACCATTAATAGTGCCAGGGATTGATGATTGTCCATGGGATAGGTCTGAAATTGGGCCTGGTCATTGTTTGGCAGTTCTTTCAGTCTCTGCTCCATCTCCCTGACCTTTCAGTTCTTGTAGATAGGATACATTTTTGGTTGAAAGTTTTGTGGATGGGTTGGTGTCCCTATCACTCCAGTAGGATTCCTGCCTGGCTACAGGTGGTCTTTTCAGCCCTATGATATGAGTCATATCTAAAGTCACCCCCAAAGGTAAAACCTTCGTGGACACAAATTTATAAATTTTGCAGTTCCAGCCTTTAGGAGTATTTATGTGATTTCAAGAGATAATACTATGATAGTTTTATACCCAGATTTTTCAGGTTCTTTTCTTTTGCCTAAGTATCTCAGTCAAACCATACTACTATCTTCTCCCAGACCATACTTCCTTTGTTAATATATAGAGCCTATCTTCATAGAAAATGTCTGTTGTACACAGCAAGAATTTTATGTCTTAGGCTATGTTGTGCACGTGGGACACATTGTTCTTACACATGCATAAAATAAGTAAGCTACCTGGTGTCAGACAAAGTTTGATCCAACACCGAGTAATCAGTCAATGTCGAACCAAACCACCTTCTTATCTCATACAAATGAGTAGTCTGCTGTCCTGGTTGTTAGTAGAGATCCCCCACATCTGATACTCAGTCTGAGGGCCTGGACCTTCAGCGGAGGTAGGAAAACTCTATTGAATAGAAGCAATTTATAGAAGTTAGTTCCTCTTACCGAAGGGATCACAGCCTTAAGCTAGAGAGCAAAATTACATAGTTTCTCTTCAGTTCTCTGAGGCAAGGATTTCATAGGGTTATTAAAATATTTAAGATACAGAGGATCAAAATTATTAGAACAAAAGTTCTCCAACTTTATACAAGTTACTGTTAAATTCAATCGTTGGTTCCCTAATTACAAAGAACCATAGTTATTGATAATTGGAAGCAAAATAGAGGTAATGTGAAGAGAACCCATGAAAAGTGAGATAAAATATCTGTCAATTATTTTGCAAGCTGGAGTACAGTAACACATTGATTGTATCTTTTGAAAAGGATTATTATAATGGAGAGATAGAGAAAAAAATTATCTTGCAGACATATCCTGCTAAGTCTTGGTAGTTTGGCCCTTTCTTCTAACTGTTCATGACCAGCCAGATCAGCATCTGTTTTAACATTTGAGTTCTATGGAATGGTGGGTGGGGCTACATAGTCTACACTTAAGTTTCAGGACTCAGCTGACCCAACACTTAGCTTTGTATTTTCCCACACAGCAAGAATGTTGCAGAATCAATTGATCAAAGATCCCTATATGGAAAAATGTTAAAATATAGTTTACTTCTATTACAGGAATAATTTTAACTAGGACATATAGAACCTTCGGTTAGTTTTTGAAATTTCCCTATTTATATAATTCATAAAAAGATGAATAAATTTTGCCTTACTACATTATATCAGGGACATAAATACTTCTATAGAAACAACTAACTAATCTTAAAAGGCTCTATCCTTCTATTATGACTCCTCAAGGACATTACATTATTATACTTGAATTAAAAGACTGCTTTTTATCTATTTCTTTACATCCTGTTGGTAAGGAATATTTTTCATTCTCTGTAAACTCCTTAAGCAATCAACAGCCAATGACCTTATATCAGTTGAAAGTAGCTCACGTATCTGTTATCATTATGTATGAAATGTATTTAAGCTGATGCTGAATGAATTTTTTGAGGTATTAGTATTCTCCTCTCCTGGTTGTTTATTCAATATTTAAATAAGTGCTTAACTTCTTTTGGTAAGTAAACTAAAAATGAACATTTAAATATAGCTCCAGATTAAATACAAAAGTTATCACCTTATCATTATTTAGATTTTATTACTACCTCAAAAAACAAAAACAAATTCTTCATTATCCTCTGAGCTTAAAACCTCACAAACAATGTACCCTCAATTATTTAGAAATAATTTGGTTCCTGTCAATTTGGTACATTGTTATTTACTTATCATTATTGAGGATTTGGCTCAACTTTTTAACTTGCTTTCCAGAGACTACCACTTAAAACTCCATTAAGACAACACTAAAGCAGAGCAGATATTTAGCTTATTCAATAATGCATTGTGCAGGTTGAAAATTCTGATTTACAGTATCAACTAAATATTTACTTTCATGTTTGCATAGAAAAGAACCCAATTGTTTTCTTTTTCAGGATTTTATGGGATTATTCTCAGGTATTTTTGAGTATCCTTTTCCCTAAAGAAAATATTTTTGAGCTCAAAATTAAATGTCCTTAAACTTTAGAAATCCTAAAAATTATATAAAAGCCTTAGAATTAGATCTTTAGAAATTAATAACCACTGTTAATTAAGTTGTTTTAGTTTGTTTATTTCTTTTTTATATTTTTATTTTTATTTTGTGCTTTGTCTATTTCTGAAAAGAACAAATAAGATGCTGGGTATTGAGAAAGGTAGAGGAGACTCATGAGAGCCTATTCTATACTGAAGGCATATTTTACAAAGGATTTCAAGCTTCTAGTGCATAATTAATGGGTGGTTCTCACATAATATCGGGAACTAGGGCTGTCTATGTCTGGGGACTTCTCTACTCTCAGGTGTGTAAAGACATGTGCTTGGAACGCACTTGAGGCATGTATAGTACACTTCCTAACTAATCAGCTGCATAGCATTGTCCCAGCCATAATATGGGACATTGGAGACTACAGGAGAATACCATTGTGTCACATGTGAAATTTAACTTTGCCAAATAGCTCTTTATGTATCACTTTTCTAAGGCTCTCATGGTCTTGCTCTTACTAACCAATGCTCTAAAACACTTTACAATATACAAAATTCTACTCATAGCCAGGCAGTGGTGGCGCACGCCTTTAATCCCAGCACTTAGGATGCAGAGGCAGGAGGATTTCTGAGTTCAAGGCCAGGCTGTTCTACAGAGTTAGTTCCAGGACAGCCAGGGCTACACAGAGCAACCTTGTCTCGAAAAACAAAAAACAAACAAGCAAACAAAAAACAAAATTCTACTCATATTACTGAGACCTCTTACATTTTATAGGATCAAACTATTGGGGAATGGTACCACCGAACACTTATCAATATCTTTAAAAGTAAAAATATGTATGTTCACCTAAATCCCTACATACTATGCCATATTTAGCTATGTTAACTTTAATTATTTTCACTTTAAAGGATAACATTTTCTGCTGCCCAAAAGCATTTTTCCTAAAGGATATACACCTTTAAGTTAAAGGAATGGCTCTAAAAACTAGTCAATAGAAAGAGTCTGTTGTTTTTGAAACATCAGGGTGAGGTTATACTTTTGTCTTTCCAGAAAAATGAACAAAGGCCCAAATGCTGCCTTCTTCGATGCATCCAACCAGGGAAACATTCCAGAGATCACCAGGCAAATGAATCATATGAATGTAGTCATCAAGCTCATGTAGAGGAGATATTTTAAGAAGAAGCTGATAACTTGGGGGGACATTAAGATTTTAGCTCATTAAGAACTTGAATAAATAATAAGTACAGAAAAAAGTGACTTTCCCTATTCTTTTCATTATTATTATTAATCGGTTTGTTTGTTTACATTTCAAATGATATCCCCCTTCCTCCTCCACACATCCCATATTCCATCCCTCCTCTCCCCCTTCCCCTACAAGTGGGCTCCTCCACCCACTCAGGGATTCCCACTTTACTGCTCTAGCGTCCACCTAAGCTGGGGCATCAAGCCTTCACAGGACGAAGGGTCTCTCCTCCCATTGATATCAGATAAGGCCATTTTCTGCTATATATACATCTGGATCCATGGATCCTTTATCTAAACTTTTTGGTTGGTTATTTACTCTATGGGAATTCTGGGTGGTCAGATTATTTGATACTGTTCTTCCTATGAGGTTGCAATCCCATTCAGCTCCTTCAGTCCTTTCCTTAGTTCTCCGATTGGAGGTCCCCAGGCTCAGTCCAATGACTGTGAGTATGTGCATCTGTATTGGTCAGGTGCTAGTAGAACCTCTTAGGGAACACCCATACCAGGCTCCTGTCAGAAAGCACTTCTTGGCATCAGTAATAGTGTCTGGGTTGGTGTCTGCAGATGGTATGAATCTCAATGTGAGGCAGTCTCTGAATGGCCTTTATTTCAGTCTCTCTTCCATTTTTTGTCCTTGTCTTTTCTTTGGACAGGAACATTTCTGGATTAACAGTTTTTAGATGGGTGTGTGGCCCCATCACTCAAATGGGGGCTGTGCCTATCTACTGGAGGTGGCCTCTACAGGTTCTATCTCTTCTTCCTTGAATATTTCGGCTAAGGTCATCCCCATTGTGTCCTGTGTTCTAGCTTCCCTGGCATCTAGAACTTGTTAGTGACTATACACAATTCCCCATCACCCAATGGTACATATTTCTATTCTATTTTCTTACCCTCTGTACTTCTCTCCTGTCCCTTCGAATACTTGATCCTGCCCCACTTTTCCTTCCTCTTCCCCTCTCCCTCAGAGGTCCCTCACTTCCACTACCTCCTGTTATTACTTTGTTCCCTCTTCTATGTAGGATTGAAGCATATACACTTAGGTCTTTCTTCTTCCTAAGCTCCATATGGTTTGTGTGTTGTATCATGGGTATTCCAAGATTTGGGGGTAATATCCACTTAACAGTGAGTGCACACCATGTGTGTTCACTTGTGATTGGGTTACCTCACTCAGGATAATATTTTCTATATCTACCCATTTGCCTGCTAATTTCATGAACTCGTTGTTTTTAATAGCTAAGTAGTACTCCATTGTGTAAATGTATCACATTTTCTGTATCCATTATTCTGTTTCAAGAAGACAGCTAGGATGTTTTCAGATTTTGGTTATTATAAATAAAGCTGCTGTGAAAATAGTGGAACATATGTCTCTTTTTTTTTTTTTAATAAGTAGAGCATCTTTTGGATATGTGCCCAGTAATGGTATAGCTGAATCTTCAGGTAGAACTATTTCCAGTTTTCTGAGGAACCACCAGATTGATTTCTGAAGTGGTTTTACCAGCTTGACATCCCATCCACAATTGAGGAGTATACCTCTGTCTCCATTTCCTCATCAGCATCTACTGCCACCTGCATTTTTGTTCTTAGCCATTCTGATTTGTGTAAGGTGAAATCTCAGGGTCACTTTGATTTGCATTTTCCTGATCACTGAGGATATTGATCATTTCTTTAGCTGCTTCTCAGCCATTGGAGATTCCTCAGTTGAGAATTTTTTTGTTTAGCTCTGTACCCCATTTTTAATAGAGTTATTTAGTTCTCTGGAGTCTAACTTCTTGTGTTCTTTGTATATTTTGGAATTTAGCCCTCTGTCAAATAAAGAGTTAGTAAAGATTGGTACAGAGGCCAGCATATAGATCAATGAAATAGAATTGAAGACACAGAAATAAAGCACACACCTATGGTCACTTGATCTTTGACAAAGAAGCCAAAACCATCCAGTGGAAAAATGACAACATTTTCAACAAATGGTGCTGGTTCAACTGGTGGTCATTATGAAGAAGATGCAAACTGATCAATTATCCTCTCCTTGTACAAAGCTAAAGTCCAAGTGGATCAAGGATCTCCACATAAAACCAGATATTCTGAATCTAATAGAAGAGAAAGTGGGGAAGAGCCTCGAATATATTGGCATGGGAAACTTTCCTGAAGAGAACACCAAAAGGTTCAGGCTCTAAGAAAAGCAAATGATAAATAGTGTTGTGGATAGCCCTACAGCTAATTATATTTGGTGTTAATTCCTTTCACCTGTGAGTGGCTGTGAACAAGGAATGAGTCAGCACTCAGGTGATTTCCTGTACCTGCTTCCCACCTTAATTTGTAAAATAAAGGAGAGCTGATGATTGGGCAGATAAATGGGAAAGTGGAGCAGATGGTAGGAAGAGAGAAGGAGAAAATGAAGGATAGAGAGGAGGCAGAAGAGGAGGAAGAAGAAAAGCAGAGCAGAAGTAAAAGGCCTGGAGAAACCGCAAATTCTAAGGGTTCCCTTAGATGGAGAAGATGGTAGTGTAGTAGTGTAGATCTGCCCAACCTAGGCAGACAGCATGTATACATATTAATTGACTTGTGTTTTCATTGCTGGGGCATATTTGGGAGGAGATTTACTGCAACAAAATAGGACCTCATAAAATTCAAAAGCTTCTTTAAGGCAAAGGACACTGTCAATAGGATAAAATGACAGCCCCCAAATTGGGAAAATGTCTTTAACAACCCTGCATCTGATAGAGGGTATTAACTTTTCTTATAATTTTCCTATGTACACCTCAGACTAGCCTTGCAGTAAGCATTCAATATTGGTCTCTATTAAAGATATAATTTTCTTTCAGGAAAGTTAAAATGGAGGATATGTAGGAGATATGCAGGTATATGTTCTTGCAGATAAATACTAGGAGAAACCAGGAAGGTTAAACATACAATGTCCTTTCTTCATAGAAAGATATGTATTACATGTTTTCTGACAGAAGGCTGGGAGAGGAGGTGATTAGTAGCCTGGGGACCTCTGTACTATCTGTATGGCCTGGTTTCACCAGCTCCTCAAGACTCTTATCTTGAGCCTACTTATCTAAGTCAATCTAAAGCACTGTACTTCCTACGATCCATATCACAAATTTTTAAAATATTTATTTATTCACTTTATATCACAATCATGACTCCCAGTCCCTCCTATCCTCCCAATGAACCCTTACAAATCACTCTGCCAATTACTTCCCCTTCCTGCTCAGAGAGAAAGCATCCCTTGGGTCTCACCTCACCTGATAACATCCATTCACGGTAGGCATAAGCACATAAATCTTCCACTGAAACCCAACTAGGTAGTCCAGTTAGGGGAAAGGAATCCAATGGCAGATAACCAATTTGGAGGCAGCCCTACTTGCTAGTTGACCTATATAAAGACCAAGCTGCATATCTACTACAATGTGTAGGGGGGTTAGGTCCAGTAGTTGGTGGTAGAATCTCTGTAGACTCCCATGGGCCCTAGTTAGTTGACTCTGTAGTTGATTATTAAAATACTATTATAAAATTATATTGTAGTTATATATTATTGAGTATATAGCTGACAGAACATAAAATCAAAGTTGGGCCTCTCAATATACATACTCTACCTCCTTAGATTTGACTAACTATAGATCAAAATTACTTGTAAAATAGTTCTTTCTATACTGAACATGTGAGGACATTTTACTATTGTCCTTAAAATAAACAAGGGTAGTCTTTATAATGATCATTCATAAGAAAAAAAATATATATACCATATTTTCTCTTATTAAGGCTCACAGATTATTTAGAGAGGATGGAGATATTATAAAAGCTATAAACAGAGAATTACTACAAGGAAACAGTATTTTTATTTTAAGGTCCAACAGCCTTTATTTTCTGTTTTCAGTATATATACTGTCTCTAAAAAATTTACTTTATACAACTATCAGATAAAACTGACACAGCAGGATAATTGATTACATGATTTTCTAAATACTTTTATTCCAGTAAGTTTATAGTAAGTTAAAGGCTATAATTCAAGTCAAAGATCAGTAAAATGTGTGGAATAACAGCAGAATTATTTAAATTTCTTTCCATTCAGACTAGTCTCTGACTAAACATTCATTATATTATAATTATAGTGCTGTTCCTAGCACTATAATTTCATTATAAGTTTAAGGCAATAATTGTTATTTCACAAGTTAGCATGGCTTTGTCAAGGGACAAATGATCTGCCTGGTGTCTTAGTAGATTTGAATAGATAAACTAATATTTTTTTTTGTCTTTTCACCTACAATAAATTGTACATTCCAAGTTTATGACCTTCAGTTACCAGATAGTGGTCTTAGAGCTAACATAGAAGGAATAATTTCCCTGATTACCCTGATTATAAATTTGTTCCAAGCCTGCTTTCTTATCCTAATGGAATTAGCTCACCACGCACGATGGTTTAGAAAGCTCTATTTGCAACTTTAATTCTATAGAGGGCTCAAAATTACTTGTGTACATTTAGAAAACTATAAAACCATTAACAGGAATTATGGGTTCATCAATTTTTCTACACAGCAATACTGCATGAGAGTACATCTTTATGTTAATTTGCAGAAAATCTGCCCAATAGGGTGGGTTAATGTCCAGGAATCATTAGAATATGTAATATTGACAGAAAACGCATATCCATAGCAAAAAACAATCCTGGAATGAAATCTCTAAGGACCTTGAATTCTTAGAGCTCCTCCATCACAGCCATGCAAAATGGTAGTCCATTTCCAGAAAATGTGCTTATTTGCCTTTAGCCTTTCCTATGTGGCTTCTGGCACTTTATTTATAACCCTGTCTTTTTAAAAAAATTTTATTAGATATTTTCTTTATTTATATTTCAAATGTTATTCCCTTTCCTAATCTCCCCCCCCCCGGAAAATCCCCTATCCCCTCCCCCCATCTTCTCCTCCCCAACCCACCTACTCCTGCATCCTGGCCCAGTCATTGCCCTATAATGGGGCATAGAACCTTCACAGGACCAAAGGCCTCTCGTCCCATTGATGACTAACTAGGCCATCCTCTGCTACATATGCAGCTAGAGAAACGTGTCCCATCATGTGTTTTCTTTGATATAGAAGAGCAGCCATAAATGGGAACTCATAATGGTTGTGACACCATTCTTTTTTTTTTTGTTTTGTTTTTGTTTTGTTTTGTTTTTTTGAGACAGGGTTTCTCTGTATAGCCCTGGCTGTCCTGGAACTCACTCTGTAGACCAGGCTGGCCTCGAACTCAGAAATCCGCCTGCCTCTGCCTCCCAAGTGCTGGGATTAAAGGCATGCGCCACCACGCCCGGCTCGTGACACCATTCTTAAGACTTCTGAAAGCCTAAGCCAGACCTAATTTAGCTTGAAGATGAGAGGTTAGTATAGACTCCCACCCCTTGCAGAAGAGCTATTGGCTACTGCTAGGTGTTGTGGGAAGGAAGATCAATGCTTTTGAAGATGATGGTTGTCAAAAACTTGCTCATGCTGCAGTGCAAGAACACAGAAACAAAACATATCAAGGAAGAACAAATTGGCCTTAGATGAAAAGGAAAAGGACCTAAAGATAGGTGGCTAGAGATGAAAGGATGAATTGGGAGGAGTTGCAAGTAGAGGATGAATATGCTAAAGCAGGTTCAAAATTCTAAACTAATTTATGATAACATATTTTAAGAGCTAGTGAAAAATCCCTAAATAATATCTTAGACCTTCAAGGAATGGGAGGATGCAGTTTGGATGTATTGTATGAGAGGAAAATAAATAAAAAGAAAAATGAAAAAAATCAAGGAACACCTGTTTAGCATTTCTGTTATATAAGAAACTTTTTTATTTTATTTTTATTAGATATTTTCTTCATTTACATTTCAAATGCTATCATGAAAGTCCCCTATACCCTCCCCCCACTCTGCTCCCCAACCCACCTACTCCCACTTCCTGGCCCTGGCATTCCCCTGGACTGACACATGATCTTCGCAAGACCAGCGGCCTCTCCTCCCATTGATGGCCAACTAGGCCATCCTCTGCTACATATGCAACTAGAGACACATTTCTGGGGGTACTGGTTTGTTCATATTATTGATCCTCCTATAGGGTTGCAGACCCCTTTAGCTCTTTGGGTGCTTTCTCCAGCTCCTTCATGAGGGGCCCTGTGTTCTATCCAATTGATGACTGTGAGCATCCACTTCTCTATTTGCTAGGCACTGGCATAGCCTCACAAGAGATAGATATATCAGGGTCCTGTCAGCAAAATCTTGCTGGCATAAGCAATAGTGTCAGGTTTGGTGGCTGTATATGGGATGGATCCCCGGGTGGGGCAGTCTCTGGATGGTCCTTTCTTCTGTCTCAGCTCAGAACTTTATTTATCCAGTGAAGTATCTAGAAAAATGAAGACTAGAAAAAAAAAAAACAAAAATCAAATTCTTTAACATTTTTTATGATGGACTTGAACAATCAACAGACTTTTCTATCCATGGGGTTGTGAGTGACAAAATTCTAAGCCAAGGTACAATGATATTGGGAAGTTTTGCTGTACCCCCTTTCAAAAGTATTTTCCTCCCCAGGCTTGTTTTCCTCTTATGCCTGCTTTCGAGGGATGAAGATGGTTACAAGATCCTCATTTAAGTTTTCAGAGACATCTTCTTACATTACATAGCAACTTTTCTTCAATTGCAAGGGCCTAGAGGACAAAGATCAAGAGAGAGAAGAAAAGAAATATTGTGGGGAATTGCAGGCTGGTCTCCAGTTGAGCTGAGGTCTGAACCCAGATGGTAATAATTCACTTTCATGATATGGTAGGCGTTCCCTCATGCTCCTAGAACTCTGGCCCCTGCCTAAGTTACCACCCCTCACAGCCCCCACAAGAGAAGCATGGTCAGTAGTCACATAAGCAATGGCCCAAGCTTCTGACCTTCAGGCTAAACTCCTCCCCAGTTACCTAGAAATAGTAAAGACCATAAAAAAGGGGTGTTCAGCCCCACCTCGACCTTACTCTTACTCTCTTACTGCTCTCTCTCTCTCTCTCTCTCTCTCTCTCTCTCTCTCTCTCTCTCTCTCTC
>NC_034595.1:62755859-62766583 GCF_900095145.1 Mus pahari
CTCTCTCTCTCTCTCTCTCTCTCTCTCTCTCTCTCTCTCTTTCTACCTTCTCCCTGCATTTCTATAATAAAGCTCTTAAACCATAGAGAGTCTCTGCTCCATCAAGATCCACTGAACACTCTGGTCAGTGTTGGGAACCTCTTCCATTATCCCTCTCTCCTACAACCCCGGGCTTTAGAAAGGTAGCTCCAGGGTCCCCAGGCAGGGCTGCTCCTTGTCAACCCCTGAAGAGTAGGATAGAGGCATATCAATCCAGGGAAGAGTGGAAAGGGTAGGCAGCAGCCCTCCCACACCTGACTGACCAGAGAATAGGTAGAACTCTGGCGGGGTGTGGGCCTCTTTTCCTTTCCCCTACTTCCCCAGGAACCTTTTTTTTTTTTATTTTTTTTTTACTTCCCACAAAATATTGTACCTGCAAGGCTATAGGGAAGCCTTTATCCCTGATGGTTAAAGACTTATCAAGAGTTCTCATGGCTGTACTGGCTAGTTTTTTGTCAACTTGAAACAGGCTGAATTTATCACAGAGAAAGGAGCTTCAGTTGGGGAAATGCCTCCACAAGATCCAGATGTAAGGCATTTTCTCAATTAGTGATCAAGGGGGGGAGGTCCCCTTGTGGGCAGTGCCATCTCTGTTCTGGTAGACTTGGTTCTTTAAGAGAGCAGGCTGAGCAAGCCAGGGGAAGCAAGCCAGGAAAGAACATCCCTCCATGGCCTCTGCATCAGCTCCTGCTTCCTGACCTGCTTGAGTTCCAGTCCTGACTTCCTTGGTAATGAAGAGCAACATGGAAGTGTAAGCTGAATAAACCCTTTCCTCCCCAACTTGCTTCTTTGTCATGATGTTTGTGCAGGAATAGAAACCCTGACTGAGACAATGGCCATTGTTTCTCTTCACAGTAACAGATTAATTAAAACAATGGTGTATCAAGTGTCTCTTTAGTGTGATGTCAAATTCTTTGGGTGTGTCCCTAAAAGTTGTACAGCTATACCTTGTGGAAAATCTATTTCTAGCTTCTTGAGTAAACTTCACATTTTTTCTTTATTTAATAATCAATGAATTGATGTGTGTTGATATATATATATATATATATATATATATATATATATATATATTCTAAAGTTTTATAACCTCTGTTATTTTTTTTTCCTGATGCTCACTTCTGGTTGTTTCTCCCCATCTCTTCTCCCAGTCATGCCACTGAAAATTATTGGGAGTTTTTTCATTGACTACTTTCTTTTTTGTCTTCAAGATGCACCAGGTATTGAGACTGGCAAAATATCAGGCCCTTTGAAAACTAAATATCAGGCCCTTTGAAAACTTGTAACCCAGGTGTTAGGGTGCTCTCTTAGCCAGTGTAACTACTGCGGTCCTTTGCTTAACTGGAATAACTGGATTTTTATTTCAAGATTACTGTCATTTATCATTAACTGTATGAAACTTCCTTGTATGAATCATCAGATCATAGGGGTTATTGTTTGTATTTCTACAACTCTCTTCCTTTATATGTGTAGGTTTGGAATTCAGCCGGGCAGTGGTGGTAGAATTCAAAATGCATTCAACTCAGCTTTTCATTCTGCATTCAGTATACCTCAGGTATAGTTCAGATTCTGTTTTATTTCTTCCCTAGGCAATGCAAGTCTTGGTAGTACTTGAGTAATACCACATGAAGTCACTGAGGAAAACAAAGATTTTAATTGTGGGTTGAGATGACCAGCCCTGTCCTAAATTCCAGGCTTGCAGAATCATTTGGACAGATTTTCAGGGTAGGGTAGGGGTGTGGGTTTTTAGTTTCCCTAATTTCTATCTGACTATGGAATGCTTTGTGGTTTGAGAAAGTGTTGAAGCATTATCAGAAACACAGGTGACACAGTTGCTATTTTCATAGGGACAACAGAGAGCTTATATAGGAACAACAGGCTCAGGTAAGTAAGGGGATTTAGTAAGCTTTTAGGAAATGGTTATGTCTTCACAGATAATTTTTTATATTTTCTATTTTTTCTTCCTCCTTTTGCCTCCTGTAAGGAATACTATCCACTTAGAATCAAATTCAAAGGACTTAGACAGAAGTATATAATGATTATTACATTTGGGGGTTCAGAAACATGGAGAGTTAGTGCCTTTGGAGGGAGGTTTGGATATCAAGTTTCTTTTAAGGGTCAGTTGAAATCTGAAAATGATTCTGTAAAATTGAATAATAGTGGATACTGAGCTCAGGGTCTGTACTTTGCTTTGATCAGGGTAAAAAAATATAAATATATGACTACTATTTCTCAGTTACATAAAATGAAACTGATGTCTGTCCCATGAACTCAACCAGAATCACTTCTTTATTGTCTTTAGTTCTAATGACCAAAATCAGAGAGGGGTGGAATATGTAAAATGACCCAGTTGAGATTTTGCAATGTGTCTTTGAAAATGTGGTTTTTTAAAAATAGGCTAGCAGAAAAAGTAATTTGTGTCATGTTTTCAGTCACGAGTAGAAGTTTTAAATTTGATTTCCCAGAAATGATTATATAAACAGGACTGAAACAATAGAATTAACAGAAATGTTAGTGTGGAAGAGGAAAATTTTCTAAGGGGTCCAAATATAGACAAGGAACTATACACAACTGACTCCTTGTAGAAGGAGAATTAGTTTCTCCCATGGATGAAACTGTTGCTTCTTGTCCACTGTAGAGGGATCAAACCTTGAAACCATATATACACAAATAAGAAACAAATAATTCAGAAGAATATACATTTGTATATTTATATACAATATATTTACAATATACATTTGTATATTTATATGTATACATATTTACGTATAAATAGATAGATAGGTAGATAGATAGATAGATAGATAGATAGATAGATAGATAGATAGATAGATTGATAAGTGTGTGTACCAATGATCAAAAAATATGCTATTGGCTTGAGGAGGTGTGGTGTGAGAGAAACTGGAAAAAAAGGGAGTGAAAAGGTAATATTATATTTCAATTCAAATATTTTTTAAAAGTTGGTTTCATAGTAGAGAACAAAGCCACCATCACTAAGATCTAGAAAATGGAAAGTGATAGATAAATGAGAGATATTTCTTCCTTTAAGAATTTATGAAAGTATAATTATCTAGGGCAAATAAATATATTAGGTAACTCTAGTTTAAAACCATTTACTCTACCCAGATGAGGCAGAACATGCCTTTAATCCCAGCACTCCAGAGACAAAGACAGAACTGTCTCTTTGAGTTCAAGGCCAGCTGGGTCTTCAGACCAAGTTCCAGGACAGTCAGGGGTCTGATACACTGAGAATCCTTCTCTTGGAAAAAAAAAAAAAAAAAGACCAATTTATCTTATGATATTAAAAGAACTGGAGGAGACCATCTATAGGTTTTTAACTTGAAAAGTTTACATATTGAAATATCACACTGTAGCAAATAAAACGCACACTTATCACATCTCAATTAACAGAATGCTAAAGGAGTGAAAAGTAGACTTTCTGAATACATCATTAAATTATCCTTGTAAATATTTTAATTTGCAGAAACTGTGAGTACCTACACAGTTTCCATAATTTAACATTGTAGAAATCAGAGAAACTCACTCACAAGTTCTTGTACCACTATGAGGCTTTATATGAAGCTAATAATTGCTCATAGGGAAAGAGATGATTTTCATTGGTGCAGTTATTAATGAGCTATTTTCTCATAAACAAACCTTTACCATAGTCCAGCAAGATAACCTCATCCAGCACTTTGAATTTGAGTAGGATTATCAAAAACAATAAAATAATAACACATGAAAGTGTAAGGAAAAGTAGTTGGAAAGAAGCAGATTAGAGAGAATGGAAAGGTACAAGAGAGGGCAATGGAGATGAATACAAAGTACATACATGTATGAAAATGTCATAAGGGCATCCACTATGCTTAATTGATATATAATAATAAAATATAAAAGAAGGAGGAATTGAGAGATATGTAAGTATTTAAGAACACTTTTTGCTATTGTACTGGATCAAGAATTAGTTCTGGCACCCATATGGTGTGGTGGTTCATAACCATATTTAACTCTAGTTCCAGGTAAAATTGTATTTTATTTGGCAGAAGACCCAGGTTTAATTTTGGAACCCATATGGTAGTTCACAACTATCTTTATTTTTAGTTTCAGGAAGTTCAATAACCTCTTTTGATCTCTATGTGTACCATAAACACACAGTATACATACATATATGCAGGTAAAGCACTGACACACACACACACACACCAAGCATGTCCACATGTAAACACAAAAGGAATTAATTTTTAAAAGGTTGAAAAACACATTTGATATATATTAAAGCATTTTATTTTGTTTATTCAAAATTGAAGAATATATCACAAACATTTTGATATTTCTTAAAAATAACATATCAGACAAGGTATAGACTAGATTAGTTTTAATGTTCCACTCATTTTCCCATTTCTCTATAACCCTGGTACCTAACTTGTTATGTTTGTGATTGAAATAGAAAACTGTCATATTCGATTGCTTTATCAATGGCAAAAATACTAAGTAACTGATAAAAAAGCCTTCACATTTGAGTATGACAATGTATTTTTGACCTTAACATTTTACCAACCATAAGGCCCCCAAATATTTTCTAATTATGAATTTTCCATAGGAATAAAATCCAATAGTTTTGTACAAGAAAATCATGGCCTTCTAAAACTCAGTATAACTACTCTAAAAATTGTAAGAGTAAATCTGTATCATAAGTTTTCTTTAATTAAATACAACTATATGTGATAGCCACTTATACCACAAGACCTTGAGTCTTGGATCTGTTTAGCAGTTCCATAAATTTGTTTGGACAGACAGGCTACCTGATAACTTTTGGAAATCCACTTGACAATATCAAGTCTAGAAGTAGGTAATCCTCTAATGGGGAAGAAACATCTGAATTAATCTAATCATTTCATGGAACACTCTTAAAAGTAGTCTCATCGGGTTTAGCAAATAAAAATGTCATGATTCCTTAAAAATTAATCCTTAAATAAATGACTGTAGTAAAATGATTCATCCTCAGAAATTGAGGCCTAATGGTGGATAACTTTGCTTGGAAACCAGGGGTTGTAAAAAATATGGAATTATTTGATTTGTGCAAATTTTTGTTTTTACTAGTCATTAACTTGTGTCTCATCACAGGTATAATGGAGCTATAGGAGCACCTCTTACTGCACACTGTGTTGTCTTGTCCCTCCTCCACATGGTAGCATTGAGTTCTGGTATGAATCTCTCATTTGCCTTTTTGAGATGCATCAATGTTTAGTCCTCCAGGAAAATGAAGATCTGGTACAAAGGTCAGGGTATTTAAAACAGTGTTCCTAAAGAGTGAATGTACCAATGAAATGAAGAGTCAAAAGAGTATCAAACTTAGAGGAACAAGTCATTATGTGTATTTAGCAAATATTTTTTTCCTTGGGGTAATTTCACATTCCAGGAAGAAATTACAATGAAAGAGACCAATACATGGTTTCAAGGCCCAATATTTGTATTAAATTCACAGAACTTACATATCATTTTTACACTGAGGTATTGTTGCAGGTTCAGATACTTATTAGAATCATTCTGAATTTAAAAAAGTAGTGGAAAAAGAATAGGGAAGATAAAATAGACTATGAGAATGAGAATTTGATTTTGTAGGGACATCTGTGTGAAGCACATACAGATTGCATGGAGACTTAAATATTAGACAACAAATGATATAAAAAGAGCTCATTGTCCAGTGATAAATTTTCACTGATGTACATTTACTTGTGTTCTATCCAATACTGGAAACTTTATTAGGTGAGGAGAGATGTTCAGATTTTTCTTTGTCTCCATCATTACTTGATGATTTTATATGGAATGCATATATAGCCAGTTACTTTCTATATTACCTCTGTGAATGTATAGATTGTACTTTTCTTTGTTTTTTTTGTTTTGTTTTGTTTTTTGTTTTTTCGAGACAGGGTTTCTCTGTATAGCCCTGGCTGTCCTGGAACTCATTCTGTAGACCAGGCTGGCCTCGAACTCAGAAATCCACCTGCCTCTGCCTCCTGAGTGCTGGGATTAAGATTGTACTTTTCTTATCAAACACTTAAGAACTAATATCAACATATAAGTCATCACATAGTATATTTGCCTCTCTGGAACTGGGTTACCTCACACAGAATGATTTTTTTTTCGTACTGCAAAAAATTTAAATGCAAACTTCATGTCTTTATATTTTTAAATAGCTGAGTAATAATATTTCAACATAAAGATGTTCATTTTCCTTATCCATTCATCCATTGAAAAGCATCTAGGTTGTTTATAATTTCTGAATATTTTGACTACATACCTTAATATGATTGAACAAGTGTCTCTGTTCTACAGTAAAGCATCCTTTGGATGTATGTTCTGGAGTAGAATAGCTAGATCTTAAAGTAGAGCTATTGTCAGCTTCATGAGAAACAACCACAGTGACTTTTTATAATTAATTTATACTCCTACAAGCAATGGATATATGTGCTTTTTAGTTCACATACTTACCAGTATGAGCTATCATTTCTTATCTGGCATCAATGGGAGGGTAGGCCCTTGGTCCTGTGGAGACTTGATGCCCCCACATAGGGGAATGGTAGGACACTGAAACCAGAGTGGGTGGATAGGTGGGGGAGAAGCAAGGGGTAGGTGGATGGGATGGGGGTTGCAGTGGGGAAACCAGGAAGGGGTGCAAACATTTAAAATGCAAATAAATAAAATAACCAATTAAAAAAAGAAAAGTGTAATTGGTTGAAGCAGGATGAAATTTCAGTGAAGTTCTGATTTGCATTTCACTCATGGCTAAGTATGGTGAACATTTTTAAAGTGTTTTTTTATTGCCGGTTGAGTTTTCTCTTTGAAAATTCTCTATACCTCCTTTTAAATTATTTCTGTCCTTCATGTCTAGCTTTTTAATTTGTCATACATCATAGATGTTAACTCTATCAAATGTGTAGCTGGTAAAATACTTTCTACAAAAGATAGTGTCCTTTGAAATTTCATTTCCATGAGGTCCCTTTTATTATTTGTTGTTCTTAATGCTAGTGCTACTTGTGTCCTGTTCAGAAAGTCTTTTTTTGTGTGAGTGATTTCAAAATAATTTCTCACTTTCTCTTCTATCAGACTCTGTATATCTAGGCTTATGTTGAAGTTCTTGTTCGACCTGTAGTTAAGTTTTCTGATAGGTTATAAGTATTGATCATTTTGCATTCTTCTACATGAACTCATCCATGATGAACAGTATTAAATGGTGCAAAGAGTACCAAAGTGTACAAAGATTTTAACTTTTTTCAAGTGTGTATTTATTGTGTTATCAGAAAACAGGTGTCCATAAGTGTATAAACAAACTATGTCTGAGTCTTAAATTTAATTCCAATGATTAAGGTGTCTGATTTTGTTCCAAAACCATGGTAGTTTGTTATTATAGCTTTTTAGTGCAATTTAATAAGGAGAATAGTAATGCACCCAACTTTCATCATTCTTTCATTATTCAACAGTGTTAGACCTACCCTGGATTTTTGTGTTTCGATTTATAGCTGAATATTATCTTTTCAAGATCTATCCAGAAGTGTTTTGGGCATTTGTTTGAATATGTTGAATTGGTTGGATGGCCATTTTTGCTGTGTTACTCTGACTAATCAATCCATGAGCATGGGATATCTTTCTACTGTCTGATATCTTCTCCAGTGTCTTTCTACGATGTCTTAAAGTTTTATCATACAAAATTTTCACTTGCTTGGTTAGAGTTACCACAGATAGTTTATATTATTTGAGGTTACTATAAAATATGGTGTTTACCTGATGTTTTCTCAGTCCATTTAATATTTGTGTATAAAAGGACTGATAAGTTTTGGTGGTTAATTTGTATCTGATGACTTTACTGAAAGTGTTTATCAGCTATAGGGGTTTTTTGGTTGTACTTTTAGGGTTACTTCTGTATACACATATAAAGTGTTAAAAAAAAAAAGTACTCAAACTTTGTTCTTTCCTATTTGGTTCTTTATCTGGACATTTCCTGCTTGGATTATTATGGGCAGAAAGGAATTTCTTTTCTGGTACAATCTATGTTGTGTTCTTTGTACTTCTTTTGATTTTATAGACATCTCAGCCTTTAAGTTAATTTTTTTCTAATTTTGTTTAAAATATTTTCTACGTTTTTGACCTAAATTTCACCTTTCTCTGTTACTATTACTTATAGGTTCATTTTTTCATAATGTCCAAATTATCTTGAGTGTTTTCTGCCTGAAGGCTGTTAGATTCAATTTCTGTTGACTGCAGATTCATTTCTTTTATATTCTCTTCAATGCTTGAGAAATGTTCATTTTCAATGTTAGTCCTATCATTCCAGGTTAATGGGAATTCTTTTCATCCTTGGAGGTCTTCTTTACTTTCTTTCTTGAGAGACTTGGAGTTCTTGCCATATACATTTTTCACTTGTCTGGTTAAAGTTACACCAAGATATTTTTCATTATTTGTGACTATTGTGAAGTGTGTTGTTTCTTTATTTTCTTTCTCATCCAATTCATCATTTGCATAAAGGAAAGTGACTGATTTATTTGAGTTAATTTTACATACAGCCCTTTTGTCAAACTTATTTATCAGCTGTAGAATTTCTCTGATATAAGTTTCTTGGGTCACATATGTACTCTATCACTTCATCTGCAAATAGTGATACCTTGGCTTCTTCTTATATAATTTATGGCTCCTTTATTTCCTTTTGTTGTCTTTTTGATCTAGCTAGAACTTGAAACATTTTATTGAATAGAAACAAGGAGAGTGAGAAGGCTTTTCTTCTCCTTGATTTTAGTGGGATTGCTTCATGTATCTTTCCATTTAATTTCATATTGGCTATTGACTTGCTGTATATTGCTTTTATATATTTAGGTATGGGACTTGAATTTCTACTCTCTCCAATACTTTTAACATGAAGGTTTATTGTAGTTGATCAAAGGCTTTTTCAGCATTTAATGAAATGATGGTGTGATTCTTTTGAGTTTGTTTATATAATGGATTTTGTAAATGTATTTTATATAATGAACCATCCTTGCATTGCTGACATGAAGCCTACTTGATCATGATGAATGATGGTTTTGATTTGTTCTTGAATTCAGTTTGCTAGAATTTTATTGCATAATTTGGCATCCATATTAATAATTGAATTTGGTCTAAAGTTCTCTATCTGTTTGTTCCTTGTGTGGTTCAGATATCAGAGTAATTGTGGGTTCATAGGATGAATTAGTGCTCCTTCTGGTTCTATTGTTTGGAATTGTTTGAGGAGTGTTGGTAGTAACACTTTAGAGTTCTGGTAGAATTCTACACTAAAGCCATCTGGCCCTTTTTTTTAATTTTATTTTGGATGGGAGACTTTTCATAATTTCTTCTATTTCCTTATAGGGTATGGGACTGTTTAGATAGTTTGCCTGCTCTTGATTTAACTTTGGTACCTAGTATCTTTCTAGAAAATAATTCATTCCATCTATATTTTTCAGTTTTGTTGAGAAAAGACTTTGCCATAACATATGATGATTTTTTAAAATTTCCTCAGTTTTCATTATTATGTCTCTCTTTTCATTTCTGAGCTTGATAATTTGGATACTGTCTCCATATTCTTTAGTTGAGTTAGGCTAAGTGTTTATTTATCTTGTTGACTTTTTGCAAAGAACCTTTGGCTTATGTTGATTCTTTGAATTGTACTCTTTGTTTCTAATTGGTTGATTTCCTCCCAGAGTTTACTTATTTCTTTCCTTGTACTTCTTTTGGTGTGCTTGCTTCCTTTTGTTCTGGAGCTTTCAGATGTCCTGTTAAGTTGCTAGAGAAGGATCTTTCCAATGTTTTTATGAGGGCACTTAGTACTGTGAATTTTTGTTTTAGCACTTTTCTCACTGTATCCCATAAGTTTGGATATGCTGTGTCTTCATTTATATTGAATTACAAAAAGTTTTTAATTTTTTCTTTATTTTTTTCCCTGACTAAGTTATCATTGAGTAGAAAGTTGTTCTGTTTCAATGGATATGTGGATTTTCTCTTTTTGTTGTTATTGAAAACCAGCATTAGACCTTGGTCTGCTAGAATGCATGGAATTATTTCAATCTTCTTGTATTACTTGAGGCTTGTTTTGTGACTGATTATAGAATCAATTTGGAGAAGGTAGGTTGAGGTGGTGAGAAGAAGGTATATTCTTTTGTCTGTAAATATCTGTTAAATCCATTTGGTTCATCACATTCATTGATTTTGCTGTGTCTGTGTTTAGTTTCTGTTTCAATGACCTGTCCATTTGTGACAGTAAGTTGTTGAAGACCCCCTCTATTATTATGTGTGGTTCAGTGTGTTTTGTTCTTTTTAATGTTTGTCTTTTGAATGTGTTTCCTTGCATGATATCTTTTTGTTGAAAGTCCATTGGGTGGAACTCTGGAACTCAGTTGTCAGTTGTCTCCACCACAAGAAGCAAAGCACATGGAAATTCGGTGGTTCCGGAATCGTTATACAGAGCCGATATACTTGTATAGGAATGGTAAAGACATGTTTGGAGAAACTGAAAGACCCTTGAAGGGAGTCCCCCGCTCCAGTCTCGGGAAGGACGCGCACCCAGTAGGACTCTGAGACCGACTTGCTGTAAACACACGAGGAAGTTTATTGAGCTCAGGCCAGCATGCTGGGGTCGAAACTCATACGCCACGAAGGGGTAGAGGAGTTCGACCCTGACC
>NC_034595.1:64365714-64372166 GCF_900095145.1 Mus pahari
AGCATTTTCAACAAATGGTGCTGGCACAACTGGCGGCTATCATGTAGAAGAACACGAATTGATCCATTCTTATCTCCTTGTACAAAACTCAAGTCTAAGTGGATCAAAGAACTCCACAGAAAACCAGAGACATTAAAATTTATAGAGGAAAAAGTGGGAAAAAGCCTCGAAGAAATGGGCACAGGGGAATAATTCTGTAACAGAACAGCAATGGCCTGTGCTGTAAGAATCGACAAATGGGACCTCATAAAATTGCAAAGCTTCTGTAGGGCAAAAGATACTGTTAATCAGACAAAAAGGCCACCAACAGAGTAGAAAGGAATTTTTACCAATCCTAACTCTAATAGGGGCCTAATATCCAATGTATACCAAGAGCTCAAGAAGCTGAACTCCAGAAACTCAAATAACCCCATTAAAAAATGGAGTACAGAGCTAAACAAAGAATTCTCAACTGAGGAATACCGAAGGGCTGAGAAGCACTTGAAAAAATGTTCAACATCCTTAATCATCAGGGAAATGCAAATCAAAACAACCCTGAGATTTCACCTCACACCAGTCAGAATGGCTAAGATCAAAACTTCAGGTGACAGCAGATGCTGGCAAGGATGTGGAGAAAGAGGAACACTCCTCCATTGCTGATGCAATTGCAAGCTTGTACAACCACTCTAGAAATCAGTCTGGCGGTTCCCCAGAAAACTGGACATAGTACTACCGGAAGATCCAGCCATACCTCTCCTGGGCATATACCCATAATGTATTCCAATTTGTAATAAGGACACATGCTCCACTATGTTCATAGCAGCCTTATTTATAATAGCCAGAAGCTGGAAATAACCCACATGTCCCTCAACAGAGGAATCGATATAGAAAATGTGGTACATTTACACAATGGTGTACTACTCAGCAATTAAAAACAATAAATTTTTGAAATTCTTATGCAAATGTATGGATCTGATGATATCATCCTGAGTGAGGTAACCCAATCACTAAAGAGCTCACATGATATGCACTCACTGATAAGCAGAAATTAGGCCAGAAACTTTGAATACCTAAGATACAATTTGCAAAAAATGAAACTCAAAAAGAGGGAAGACCAAAGTGTGGATACTTTGTTCCTTCTTAGAATGGGGAACATTCCATCCCATGGAAGGAGTTACAGAGACAAATTTTGAAGCTGAGACAGAATGAACGTCTATCCAGAGACTGCCCCACCTGGGGATCCATCCCATATACAACCACCAAACCCAGAATCTATTTCATATGCCAGCAAGATTTTGCTGACAGGACCATGGTATAGCTATTTCTTGTGAGGGTATCCCGCTGCCTGGCAAATACAGAAGTGAATGTTCACAGTCATTTATTGGATGGAACACAGGTTCCCTAATGAAGGAGCTAGAGAAAGTACCCAAGGAGCTAAAGGGGTCTACAACCCTATAGGTGGAACGACAATATGAACTAACTAGTACCTCCAGATCTGTGTCTCTAATTACATATGTAGCAGAGGATGGCCTAGCCAGCCATCAATTGGAGGAGAGGTCTTTGGTCTTGAAAAGATCATAATCCTCAGTACAGGGGAAAGCCAGAGCCAGGAAGTTGGAGTGGATGGGTTGGGGTGCAGGGCAGGGGGAGGGTATAGGGACTTTGGGGATAGCATTTGAAATGTAAATGAAGAAAATCGCTAATAAAGGAAGTACAGTGAGATTTTCCTTAAAATAATAATAATAATTTAAAAATAATAATAAACAGCTTTTTAAAAAGCACTCAGAATAAACATAACCAAAGAAGTAAAAGACCTATATATTTTTGTTACTTTTGTTTTCTTTTCTTTTTTATTGGATATTTTATTTTTTACATTTCAGATGTTATCCCCTTTCCCAGTTTCCCTCCACAAGCCCCCATCCTATACCTAGTCCCCCTGCCTCTCTGAATCTACTCTCACCCACCTACCTACTCCCTCGTCACTGCCCTGGCATTCCCCTACACTGGGACATCAAGCCTTCGTAGGGTCAAGGGTTTCTCCTCCCACTGATGCCAGATAAGAACATCCTTTGCTACATATGCAGCTGAACCCATGAGTCCCTCCATGTGTACTCTTTGGTTGGTGGTTTAATCCCAGGGAGCTCTGCATTGTCTGGTTGGTTGATATTGTTCTTCCTATGAGGTTACAATTCCCTTAAGCTCCTTCAGTCCTTTCCCCAACTCCCATATTGGGGTCCCCATACTCAGTACAATGGTTGGCTGTGAGCATCCACATCTGTATTTGACAGGCTCTGGCAAAGCCTCTCCAGAGGCACCTATATCAGTCTCCTGCTTGCAAATACTTCTTGGCTTCTTCCATAGTGTATGGGTTTGGTTTCTGTGTATGGGATGGATGCCCAGATGTGGAAGTCTCTGGGTGGCCTTTCCTTTAGTCTCTGCTCCACATTTTGCCCCCCATATTTCCTTTAAACAGGAGCAATTCTGGGGTAAAAATTTGGAAATTAGTGGGTGGCCCCATCCCTTAACCAGGGGCCTTGCTTAAGTAATGGATATGGTCTCTAAAGGTTCTCCCTCCCCTTTGTTTGGCATTTCAGTTAATGTCATGCCCACTGGGTCCTGAGAACCTTTTGCTTTCCTGGCATCTGGGACTTTCTGTTGGCTCTCCCAAGTTTCCCACCCACAATTGCTACACACCTCTGTTCAATTTCCTGACCCTCTGTATATCATCTCTGTTTCCTCCCATAACTGATCCTGCATTAAATTTTCAGCTCCCCTTCCTCTATTTTTTTCCAAAGTTCCTCCCTCCCTCTAACTCCTGTGAGTGTTTTGTTCCCCTTTCTAAGGACTGAAGCATTTACACTTTGGTCTTCCTTCTTCTTGACCTTCATAGAGCACACATGATCTGATCTGTACTCACTGATAAATGGATACTAGGCAAAAAGCTTGGAATACCCATGAAAGATATGTTTTATAAAACATTCTAAATACTTTAAAACACTGTGATAGCTACTGAGCCTTAAGCCTTGAAGTAGTGCTTATGATAGAAAAAACACATTTATGGTTTAGCAGACATGGGCACTTATTCTCTGTAGTCAGACCAATTGTGAGTTTTGCATTAACTACCATGTACGAAAAGGTTTCTTGACTGAAGTAAGCTTTAATAATTTGTGGGTATAAAAATATTTATTTAAAAGGCAGTTTAATACTATGCTCATTTAACAAAACACTAGTAGTAGGTTGCACCTTAGGGCAACCTCTTAAACCTCTTAAACAATTCATTACTCCCATAATAGTTGTGCTATTATTATTTTATTAGCCAATAAGTAACAGGACCTGTTGTCACTCTCCTGGATCTGATAGCAACAGGCTTGGAGAGTACCTACTTCCCACATTACTTATGTTGTACCATCACTTGGCATTAAAGAACAAAAATGAAAGTAAGAGAAATGCTCAACAGGAATTTTACTAATACAATTTTAGAAATTCACTAGGCAAGTCTCACATTTATGTGGCAGAGCTGTTGTTGCTACAGTTCCACTTAGCAATGTCTTTGGCCTATCCCATGTGCCTACTGCTAGCTCCCAGGATACAATTTTTCATTCTAGACAGTTGAGGGGTGTCAGAGACTTAAAGCTTCAGAATTTTGCCTAATGAAATTATTTGCTGTGGATGGAGTGATTAATGTGTAGATTTTTCATAACGGCATTGCTTATTACTCCCAAAACAGAAACAATGAAGTTGTCCTACAAGAACAACTTAGTTGAGTAAGTTAGGCTCTTATTACTCCAAAAACAGAAACAATGAAGTTGTCCTACAAGAACAACTTAGTTGAGTAAGTTAGGCTCTTTTCTTTTAACAACTTTTTGAAAAAATCCATTAAGTTCAAATTTGTGTTTAGTAGATATGCCCATGATAGTTAATTTCTTACTACTCTCTGATTATGATGTGCACTGTCTTCTATCGATTTCTTTTCTTCTGCTGCTCTGTTAGAACGATTTTCCCCTACCTGTCTACTTTCTTCATCTACTTCCCCAGAACTCTAAACTAGCAATTAATTAGTCAAAGCTATTCCCTGTGTCTGAAGACTAGTTAAAGGCAATTTCAAAATTTCTCCTACACAAGACATACTCTTACTGTATTTTACAAATTTAGTTAGAAGTAAAATGATGCATAAATATAGTCCTCAGAGTATGTAGAGATGCATCCGTGTAATCTTAGTCATTTGACACAGTCAGTCAAAGTATTAATATTTTGAGTTCAAGACAAGCTTGAGTTACATAGTGAGACTTTATATCAAAAATGCAAATGATCTGGGTATAGCCAAGTTATAAATCATTTGCCTGGAACAAAAAATGGTTGTGATTTGGTCCTAGCACTAAACACAGACACAGACAGAAACACAGATGCAGACAAATACAGATACAGACAGACAGACCAAGAGAGATACAGACACAGACACATAGGTAGGCTCACATACTTATGTGCCTGCACACACACACACACACACACACACACACACACACACACACACACACACACACTAGTCTATGCATAAGCAAAAGTAAACTAAAACCATGATTTTTAACTACAGACAAAAGAAACTGAAAAGCAAATTGTTAGTATGAATGAAGAAAGAGTTCATAGTGACATATGATAAGAATATATACTGATCATAGAGATGTTACACTTACAGCCTATATACAGCTAGTAGCCTGCTAGGTGAAATGGGTATACAACCTAGATCAAATCACATATTTGTTTTTCTGCCTCAGTATCTCTATTATTCTCTCTACAATTTTTATTCTTTTTCATGATGCCTGCCCAAGTTTCCTCAAGGTTTTCTGGAATCCACAGTTGGGCTTTTGCAGCCCTCTCTGTCCTTGTTAGGAGCTGTTTGAAACTGATGATCTTTGTATCTGTAAATGTGACCATTATTATGATTACAATGATACAAATGCATTCCTAAGTAAACATTTTATGTAGGGAAGAGTCCTCTTCATCCAGAAATAATTTTGATTGTAACTGTCATGTATTTTGGAGATTAATATCTATTTGGGCAATGTTATGTGACTCATTATTTCCGTTAAAGCTGCTTTTCACCCAGGGGTTGGTTCTTATCATTTTCCAGGCTTCTTGTTTGACACAGTCTAGTCAAAATCAGCTCAAAATGTGTGTAGGTTATATTGTACATTTTAAGAAAAGAATAATGTAATGAAAGTACTTTTTGCTGGTGGTGAGCAATTACATTTTCCTGTCTTACATGATATTATTATTATTGGAAATTGCTTGTCTGAGTGATCTAAAATAGGCAAGCATGGAAGAGTGATAATTCAGTATGTGTTAAGGCTTCTGGAAAAGGTGGGAAAATAAAATCAAGATAATTTTTTTGTATGGGACAGAGTCAAAAGAAGAGAAAGGAGATCATTACATTAAATTTTACCCAGGGCTGTGGGTTCCTAAGAGGCTGCCCATGCTTCGGTCAATGGCCCTATGCTCACGCACATACAGGCAGCATTAAGGGAACTCAGTATGGTTTTTTGTTGTTGATGTTTTTTTTTTAAGAGCTCTTGAAGTTGGAAAGAAAGAGTGCTTTGGGGGGAATAGTGCAGGAGTTGGAGGACAGAGAATGGGATAGTTTTGATCTAAATACATTATATAAGCCTTATAAATTCTCAAACAAATGTTGTGTCACTTCCTGTTTTAGAGCCACTTTATAGATGGGCTTTTTCTGTACCCCTGCAAGCACTGAATTTTGATCCTCCTTTTTCAATCTCCTGAGTGTGGAAGTTACAGACATGTGTCATCTCCACCACACAGACTTTTAAGGGACATAGTTACACTGTAGCATCATCCAAAGGAAAAAGAGGCATTGTGGTGTGTTAATACCATTAGGTATATTTCTCAAACTGAATGGAAATAATTTAGCTGCTTTGGAGATTCCATCCCCATTCAAATTATTGAAAATCTGTTTAAGATTCCAGATGTCAAGCATATTTGTTCTAACATAAATGGATTTTGAGGTGGTCACAGGGTGATTGGTCAAGTAGTTGGATGAGAAGGGAAAGTGAAGAATTCCATTTTGGCTCTTACAATCGAATAATATTTGTATGCCAAGCAAAGCAAACTACTGTCAAGCTATAACTTAGCCTCAGTTGTCATCAATAAAAATGATTACCAATCTGAAAGCATAAGCAAAATATCAATATTTGATCAAATTTTATACTTGAACGCATACTTTTAGTCTACAGATTTTGTTATAGCTATTCTTCTGTGTCACAAGACTTTAAAAACTTAACTATTCTTGTAATTTTTCAGATAACACCAAATATGAATTAGATCTTGTGCTGGATAGCTTTGTGTCAACTTGACACAGCTGGAGTTATCACAGAGAAAGGAGCTTCAGTTGAGGAAGTGCCTCCATGAGATCTAGTTGTAAGGCATTTTCTCAATTAGTGATCAAGGGGGGAGGGCCC
>NC_034595.1:64375411-64382981 GCF_900095145.1 Mus pahari
TCGAGACAGGATTTCTCTGTGTAGCCCTGGCTGTCCTGGAACTCACTTGGTAGACCAGGCTGGCCTAGAACTCAGAAATCCACTTGCCTCTGCCTCCTGAGTGCTGGGATTAAAGGCGTGTGCCACCACGCCTGGCAATATTCTACTTTTCATGACAAAATACACCTAAAGGAAATTAACAAGTTAAGAACTCTATTTAATTAATTATTTATAGAACTATTATTATGTTTATGTATATTTCTTAAAATATATTTCCAGCCTCTAAATATTATACATTAAACACAACAAAGTACATATTAGACATCATATGTAATGTGTCAATATTGTATGTCATGTATTACATATTATATATTATACAATATATTTTATATATATTATATATTGCATAGTACATATATTATATGTCATATATGGTACATTATATATGACAGAGTATACATTATAAGTTATACATTATACATTGTAAATGATGTATAATATAATATATTATAAATGGCACACATATATGTCATAGTCTATATATAAAATATTATATATCTAATGCTGTATAACATATACCATATACTGTATATGATATAGTATATATCATATATCACACATCACATACCATATACTACACATCACAAATAATATATCATATGTATCATATAATATAGAATATATTATCTAATATCCATTTTATTTCATATATTATATATTATATATGAAATATTATAAAATGTATGTTGTAAACTATAAAACACATTCTACATATTATATCATAAAATGCATATCACATATTAAATATCATATATCACACATTATATATTATAAATATTACATACTATGCATCATATATATCAAATAAATTATACATAATATATTATGCATCATATATGAATATAGTAGTGCATATTACATATCATATATCACATATCACATACCACATAATATATATCATATATTATATTATGTATGATATATTACATATCATATGTCATATACCATATAATACATACTGTATCACATATTACATATTTTATATTTTACAACTTACTTATATCAAATATTAAACATCAAATATCATAGTGTACATATATAAAATAGCATATTTCATACTGTGAATTATATATTATATATTTATTTGATATGTTTATTAAATAGTATATGTTATATCATATACTACATGATATATATGTGATATACAATATAATATACATGTCATATATCATATCTTATATATTATATGTTACTTATCATTTTTATGTCATATATTTCATGTCATGTGTCATATATTATGTATATAATATATCATAAGATATATTTATAAAAATTTTGATCTTATGTATTACATATTGTACATTATACTATATAATATATCACATATATTACATATTTATTACATATGATATATACTATGCTATTATATGATATATATCATATGATATTACATATGATATATATAATATAATATGTATATATTACATATGTTATGTATATGACATATAACATATCATATAACAAATGTAATTTGTCATATTTTATGTATCATACATCATATTACATACATGTTGTATGGTATGTTACAAAAATATTTATATGTATTATATATTTTATGTATTATATATTGTATTATATATAAAACATGTTTTTATTTACAAATATATATATTAAATTTTCATAATTATGGATTATTATTTAATTAGGAACTATATTAATTACCACAGTATGGCATAGCAACTGTTATATAGATTTACATTATTTTGCTACTCCAACTAATCTAATGGTAAATTAAAGCATTGGGAAGATTTCATTAGGTTAGTCACAAATAATGCATTATTTTATAATAGGAACTTTGTTGTCTATGAGAAGACATGAGGATCCTTGGAAATTAAAGGATAAATGTACTTCAGGAAATAGTCATAGCCAGGTCTATAATCTTCCTACCCCAGAGGCAACCTAACATTTTATGAAAAAAAAAAAAAACAATAACTTTGCATATGGCATTTTCATAAGTTCCTTGCATAATATTCCTGGTAGAATTCTTAATCATTAAAAGATGGCTGAATTTTGTCAATTACTTATTCTTAAACCTTTCAAGATAATGACTTGATTTCAATATTTTTGGACAATACTGTAGGAAGTATTCCCCACATATTGTCTTTAATTATTCTTAGTTACATTTCATTGATATGACTAAATCACTTAACTGAACCGCATAGAGGATAAACCTGGGTTTCTGGGGTCTCTGGCAGTGGTTTCCAGGCTCTGTTCTGGGTCATTGTGGGTGAAACAGGAAGGAGTGGTGATAAGAAGCTCTGTGGTGTATTTCCTACAGATCCAAAAATTTCCAGAGGCTGCACAGATAAAGCTATTACTTTGTGGTTATGTGTTCAACACATGCATATGTGAGAGGCATTTTATATTCAAATCCTTGTCCCCAAAGATTCAGGATTATCCCATAATGCAGAATTCAATAATCCAAGTTCTAGAATCTTTAGAATCTCCAAGTTCTTACCAGTACTAATATTTTTAAAAAATTTTTGAGTTCAGAAATCTTTTCTAAGGCTCAAAGCCACCTTTACCTGTGCTTGTATACATATAGCACAGAATAAACATTCTAATTAAGAGAGAGGAAATACTAAAATAACAAGGCATGATGGAACTGAAGAAAGACAAAACAGAGGGAAAAATACGTCATACAATTCCATAGCTGGCAACTAGTGTTTCTGATGTGATATGACCACCAGACACAGAAAGACAAAAAATTAATTTCACTCACACAAGCAAAGTAAAACACCCAAATATACAAAAAGTAGAGAGTAGATCATCAGTGTTTGCCATATTTGTAATGAACTAGGAAAAGGAAGAAATTAGTTGATAACTAATTATCTTGTTAGCTGTGCAAGATGACTAAGTTTTATGCAAGTTGGCTACAGTTCACATACTTAAATTTGTGAACTATCTAGTAGGTAGTTCTCATGTGTACCTACCACAAAAAGGTCATATGTGAGGTAAGACATATGCAAATTAGCTTGACTGTGGCAATTCAGATATGATATGTCAAATTACTATCTTGTATTTTCATACCTTAAAGAGACAGTTTTAGTTTACTAATCAGTCTTCAATAAAGATGAAAGAAAGAAACAAATTGATTTTGTGCAATGTTAAGTGAGGGGATTTCCTTCATTCAGGACTGACTTTCATAAAGGCTTTCTATTTCCGGTGCTGACTTGCCTTGGTGTGGCTCAGGTTTACTAATTTGAGTTATGCAGTATGATTGAGCTGATTGCTAAATTAGCTCTGTTCTTCTTTCTTTTCACATAGCAACATTGACTTCCACAGAATTGTTTCTGAGAACACAGAGGGAGCAATGTCATGCTGAAATTTTGCATTGGTTAAACTACATTTGGGTGAGTAATCTAATACTTTACTTACAATGTATTATGTACAATGTATTATATACAATGTTTATTTGTAGGGCAGAATCTGTAAATTATTTTTTAATCCTAGTTTTCCTACATTGACTCCTACTGTGTGTTGTTCAACAAGAGTAGTTTTCTAATAGGCAGTTTAAAGAAAGCTAACAAAGATCAATATATAGCATTTCACAGTTAGTTCAGAGGCAAATAGATGCTGATAGAGGTAGTTTCAGAACACACATTGCCTTCTCTTCTTTAGGTTGTTAAAACACTAATGAAAACAGAACACTTGGATGCTTGTTCCTCTTCAGGACAATGATTTATCATTTGCCACGTGGTCTAAATTGTTTAAACAAGATTCCTTCAGGTTCAACATGCTACCTTGTTAGAAACCTGAGATGCTGGATGCCAGTGGTGGATCAACCTTATTACAGAAAGAACATGTTCAAATCCTACTTGTAGATGTACATCTGTATTATAAACAGGTACATGTTTCTTAGAACAGAACGCCTTTTGATCAGCAATGAAAGTTTTAACTACAGATTTGTAATCTAGTGCCCTGAGAAGAGATCGTGAGAAGCATGCTTGTATTACCTCCTCAACAAGATGTGTTTATGTTAATTACATAACTCAGTGAAGATGAACTTCTCTTTTCTATGTGGAAGAAGGGTTCAAATATAAGTAATAGTGGAAGATCCGTGAAAGCTATGCAATCAATGGCTTCATAGGAAGAGAAGGAGGGAATATATACAAATAAGGAATATATAATACATAATATGTAATATATATATATATATATATATATATATATATATATATATATATAATTTTGAGATCAGAAACCATCTCTTCCTCATTGAACAAACACTAGAGTTGTTCCAAACAAAGGCCAGTTAACATTCATAGGTTGAAGCACCTAGTTCACTTAATTAGAGAGGGTTTCTGTCATGTAGCAAACCTTGGACAACCATGCTAATAATATATGACTATGATGAGAACTTTTGTCCACCTTGATAGATACAGTCACATATATCCTGGACCACCTATTACATAAGGATATCTTGGTTCATTTCAGAGTTTGAGTAACAAGCTGGTAAATAGTTCTCATAAGTTAGTGTAAGTCCTCATGGACACTTATTGTCTATTAGAGATTCAATTGGTTTAAATAAAATTGCTCTAAAATTCATCTAATTATTTGAACATGAGTCAGTTCGTTCTCGGAACACATAAATATCTGGCCATCATATCAAAGTAGCTAAAGTGCTAAGAGAATATTTGTGGTCATGTGTGTTTGCTGACAAGCCCTGCAGCATCCACTTACTAAATACTGGAAGCCCAGAATGGAGAACCTGTACTCAGGAGGACTTGGGTACATTGTGTACATTTTAAAGGGAGGAAGTACAGAGCTCCAAAGCATTAAGAGACAGGGAACTCTTCAGAAGAGTTGTTCTGGACCCTGAGTGTCCCCACACCCAGGAGTCATCAAAAAACAAACTTGAATGTCATTATTCAACCACAGCTCAAAGAACATGGTAAGAATGGGGTCCTGCTGATCTGGAGATTACTAATGCCACAAGCATATCATCAGAAAGGTGGACAGAGGGTTGTACAAAGGAGTCACAAACTCTTCTTCTTCGGACAGTAACAGCAGGGTATTTTTTTCTTTTTAATTCTTATAGCAGCTAGAAATTAGTCCAAGAGTGTTCTGAAGCCAGGTGGGCACATGCCTCTTCTTGGAATTTGGGAAGAGCATAGAGATGAATCTGAAGTTCATGATTCCTTGTTTTATGAACCCAATTTGCATCATACCACGATTGGAAGCCGTGCTCATTCTCATCTAGATGTGACTCAATGCCTTCTACAAGCTGTTTGCATTTGGGGCTTATTGAAATAATTATCAATACTGTTTTTTCTTCAAGGCGGTGCTCCACCTATTTTATTTTATTAAAATAAAATCTGTACTTCAGATTCTATCCTTATATTTGTCAGTTGTATCTTGAAAGCCATTCTCCAATACAAAGATCACAAATTTCCCCACCTCATGGCTATGTCTCTAGAATATGTGATAAAATTTAATGTAATTCCTCTGGCAAACTGATGGTTCTTAAATTTCATTGGGTTATGAAGTTCCTTAGTTGTTGCAAGAGAGTCTAGGCACAGAAGTTGTGAATAGAGCCTGGAGATCCTGGGGTCTCAACTCAGCAAGAAGTTCTAAGGACTTTTCAGGAACTCAAACTCTGTTAGGAGGTAGGTAAGAGAGCTGGCCCCCTGGGAGTCTTAGGAAAGGACAAATTTTGTTCAGGACTCTATTCTGAAATTTGGGGGCTGGGGTAATCAAGATGAAACTCTGAACAGGGTGTGAGCCACTCACCTTTGCTCTAAGAAGGGCTTGCCCAGGCAGAGCAGGCTATATGACTTTCTGGTGGGCTACTGAAGAGTAGTCATAGCCATATTGCACCTGAATAGAGAACCAAGACTATGGTACTCTTGACAACATAGAATGACTGTGCCTCAGGACAATAAACAAATGAATATTAAATCTTATAAAAATAGATATTTATAAATAATCAATATCCTGAACTTCCCCACAAAATTGTATATGTTCTATACCAACTTGCTTATAAAAATCTGTTTAGATTTTGGGGTTAAATTTAATGTATGGTTTAAAATTAACAGAATATTTTTAAACAATACTTTGTCCATCTAAGAACTGTTACAGTTTTGCATTCACGTGGCTATTTAATTTCTCTAACAATATTTTACAATTTTCATTGTGTGAAACTTATCCTCACTTCATTAGACATTTTGTCTATTTAATTTTATTGTTATATTTTAAAATTATATCTTGACACAATATTAATAATTATATTTTTAAATCTAATGTTCTAATTATAGTACTCAATGCTAAGTTTATTTTGTTTTATGTGTGTGTGTTTATGCTTGTGTGTGTTTTTATGTGTGTGGTCAGAGGACAACATCAGGTATTTACCTCAACAACTTTCCATTCTACTTTGGAGACAGGGTTTCTCAATAAACCTCAGGTTGACTGGTTTGGCTAGCTAGATTGTCTGGCCAGCGAGTCCCTGGGATCCACCTAGTTCCACTCCTACATCTAACACTGAGATTATAGGTTTATGTTCCAATACTCCACCTTTCATTTGCATTCTGGGTACTCTGTTGCGAAGGCTTCTCTACTAGAATAATCTAGCCCAAACACAACTGCTATAGTTTTATCATTTTTGTTTATAATAGGTCTCTCTTCCTCTCACAATTTTATCAGAAGTGAAAACAGCCACAGGATGTTCCTCCTCAAAAATCTCCCTCAGTTTCCAGAATTCAGTTCATTAGTTTATGGTTGCTGGTTGTTTCATGGGTATTTCTAGTCTATATATGTCTGGTTTATCACATTCTCACTTTTAGTGTGGTATCAAATGTCTCTCAAAAGTTAAACTTTGAAACAATGTTCAAACATTGTTTTAAGTATCAATGTAAAACTATTTCATTTTAGAGAATAAGATAATTTATTTTGCAGCCAAATATTAATGGCCATGGCTCAGGAATACAAATTTAGATGAAACTGTAAGTAAAAGTTTCATGAAGTAAAAGGACAAAGGAAACCATAAATCAAGATATTTATATATTAGTGGGACCATCAGGTAAGTAGGTTACGAGCAATGTGAGAAAAGTTCTATAGCCCTCAGATGCTATCTGATGAAGCCTTTGGATTGATGGAAGTTGCAGGTCTGTTTATATATTATTAAGTTTTAATTTAATTTAATTTTATCTCTAGGTATGTGTATGTCAGTACCAGTTCCTGCAGTGGTGAAGCTGGAATTTCCAGTGGTTGTGAGATGTCTGATGTGGGTGCTAGGAATTGAACTTTCAAGAATTGAAAGTATGCACTCATAAACATTGAACCACCTTTCTAATCCCATTGTCTCCACATTGTTAAAAATGAATTTACTGATAGTCAGTAGAGTGCTGTTAAAAACTAACTTGCCAATAAATGCCTGTTTAAATGGCTAAGAGAAGCCGAAGAGAATTGATTCTGGATCAGCAAAATTTCAGCTTCATATAATTACAGAAGTTTTAACCATCAATTTCAATCATCTACAAACTTTGTAGATGTTTAACGTAAGAGAAGTTTTTTGTTTTTTTGTTTTTTTTTT
>NC_034595.1:64383006-64396238 GCF_900095145.1 Mus pahari
TTTTTTGGTTTTTTGAGACAGGGTTTCTTCTCTGTGTAGCCCTGGCTGTCCTGGAACTCACTCTGTAGACCATGCTGGCCTCGAACTCAGAAATCTGCAAGCCTTTGTCTCCCAAGTGCTGGGATTAAAGGCATGCACCACCACACCTGGCCAGAGACGTTTTTTAAATTAAGAATTTCAGTTCGCAAAAAAAGAAAGAAAAAACAGTACAAAAACTTTAAATATATACAGAGAATTCATTCTAGTCTTACAATATGTTCATAAAATGAAAAATAATCTCATCAAGATTTAGGCTAAGCATGAGTGATACAGATCTTTCAAGTCTTGTTTGTTTTCTTTTTTAATTTAAATTTATTTTAATTTACTTTTTACACTCCATATTCCACTCGCCACTGCTCCCTGTCTACCCTCCAACTGCTCAACATCCAACAGCTCTTCCCCACCCTGTCTCCACATGGATGCTCCCACCCTCCACCCCACCTGACCTCTAAACTCCCTGGGGCCTCCAGGCTCTTGAGGGTTAGATGCATCATCTCTGAATGAACCTGGAAGTCCTCTACTGTTTGTGTGTTGGGGGCCTCATCAGCTGGTGTATGCTGTCTGTTTGATGGTCCATTTTTTTCAAAGATTTCAGGGGTCCAGTTTAATTAAGACATCTGATCCTCCTACAAGATCTCCCTTCTCCTAAGCTTCTTTCAGCCTTCCCTAATTCAACAATAGGGGTCAGCTGTTTCCATCCATTGATTGGGTGCAAATATCTGCATCTAACTCTTTCAGCTGCTTGTTGGGTCTTTTGGAGAGCAGTCATGATAGATCCATTTTTGTGAAGGCTCCATAGCCTCAGTAATAGTGTCAGGCCTTGGGACATCCCCTTGAGTTGGATCCCACTTTGGGCCTGTCACTCTACCTTCTTTTCCTCAGGTTCCTCTCCATTTCCATCCCTGTAATTTTTTTAGACAGAAACAATTATGGGTCAGAGGTGTGCCTGTGGGATGGCAACCCAAACCCTCAAGTGAGGAACCTCAGACCCAAAAGGACATGTGTGATATGTACTCACTAGTAAGTGGATATTAGGGGAAAAAACATACAGAATACACAAGATACAGTCCACAGAATTCAAAAGACTCAACAAGCTGAAGTGCCCAAGTGAGCATGCCTCAGTCCCACATGAGAGAGAGAAGAAAGCAATCATAAGTGAGGAGAGAGGGAGGAACTTGGGAGGAAAAGTGGTCTCGGTCAGGTGACAGTGGGGGCTAGAGGGGAACCTGGCATTTCGTGAGGGAAAATGACTGAAGCCCTGAGGGAGGTGAGAGATTCCTGGACTCACAGGGAGGGACCTTTGATGAAATGACCAACAGTAAGGAGAGGGAACTTATAGAGCCCACCTCCAGCAGGAAGATCTTTCAAGTCTTTCTAAGTCTTGGAAATTTTCTAAGTTCTCTCTTAAGGGTCCTGTTTACATATCCAGTCTTTTAGTCTATGTCTTTTTATTGGGGAATTGAGTTCATTGATATTAAGAGATATTAAGGAAAAAAATGATTGTTGCTTCCTGTTATTTTTGTTGTTAGAGGTGGAATTATGTTTATGTGGCTAACTTCTTATTGGTTTGTTAAAAGATTATTTTCTTGCTTTTTCTAAGGTATAGTTTCCCTGCCTGTGTTGGAGTTTTCCATCTATTATCCTTTGTCAGGCTGTATTTGTGGAAAGATACTGGATAAATTTGTTTTTCATGGAATATCTTTGTATTTCCATCTATGGTAATTGAGAGTTTTGCTGGGCATAGTAGCCTAGGCTGTCATTTGTGTTCTCTTAGGATCTGTATGACATCTGCTTAGAATTTTCTGGCTTTTATAGTCTCTGGTAAGAAGTCTGGTATAATTCTGATAGCTCTGCCATTACATGTTACTTAACCTTTTGCCCTTAGTGCTTTTAATATTCCTTGTTTTGCACCTCTGTTGTTTTTGATTATTATGTGACAGGAGGAATTTCTTTTCTGGTCTAATATATTTGGAGTTCTGTAGGCTTCTTGTATATTCATGGGCATCTCTTTCTTTGGGTTAGGGAAGTTTTCTTCTATAATTTTGCTGAAGATGTTTACTGGCCCTTTTAGTTGGGAATCTTCACTCTCTTCTATACACATTATTCTCAGTTTCAGTCTTTTCATTGTTTCCTGGATTTCTTGAATGTTTTGAGTAAAGAGCATTTTGCTTTTTTATTGTCCTTGACTGTTGTGTCAATGTTTTCTATGGTATCTTCTACACCTGAGATTTTTTTCTTGTATTCTGTTGCTGATACTTGCATCTAAGACTCCTGATTTTTTTCCTAGGTTTTCTATCCCCAGAGTTGTCTTCCTTTATGTTATTGTTTCTATTTCCATTTTTAGATCCTGGATGGATTTGTTCAATTCCTTCACCTGTTTTGTTGTGTTTTCAAGTAATTCTTTAAGGGATATTTGTGTTTCCTCTTTAAGGGCTTCTACCTGTTTAGCTGTGTTCTCCTGTATTTCTTTAAGTGAGTTATTTATGTCCTTCTTAAAGTCCTCTATTACCATCATGAGAAGTGATTTTAAATCTGAATCTTGCTTTTCCAGTGTGTTGAGGTATCCAGAACTTGCTGAGATAGACGAACTGGGTTCTGATGATGCCAAGTAGCCTTGGTTTCTCTTGGAAATGTTCTTGTGCTTGCCTCTCACCATCTTGTTTGTTGGTCTTGCTGTCTCTGACTGGTACTTGTACTTCCTTTGAGCCTGTAAGCCAGTAATCTGAGGTGTGTCAGCACTCTTGGGGAGACTAGCTCTCTCCTAGGCAGGGTTTAAGTGTGGAGTGCTGTGGGACACCCTTAGCTTCAGGGTGCAGATGGAGACCAGAAGGATCCTGACTCCAGCTGCTCCATTGTTCCTGTGTCCTGTATTCTCCAGACCAGTCCTGAGGTGGACAGTTATTGGAGCAAAAGTGGTGATCTCACCTCTGAGGTCATGAGTAAGAGCACTTCTGGGATAACAGGTCTCTCTTGATGGGATTTGTGTGTGGAGGGTTGTGGAACAGCCTTAGATCCTGGGTACAAATGGAGTCTACCTCAGGGTTGTTTTGATTTTCATTTCCTTGATCACTAAGGGCTTTGAACATTTCTTTAATACTTCACAGTACATTTCTTTAGTACTTCACAGCCATTCCAGATTCCTCTGTTGTGAATTCTTGGTTTAGTTCTATAATGCATTTTAGATTGGGTAATTTGGATTTTTGGAAGTTAGCTTCTTCAATTCTGTATATATTTTGGATATTAGTCCTCTATCAGATGTAAGGTTAGTGAGATTTTTTTCCCAATCTGTAGGTTGACAATTTGTCCTGTTGACTCTGTCCTTGGGCTATAGAAAAGCTTTTCAGTTTCATGAGGTTCCGTTTATCAATTCTTGATCTTAGAGCCTGAGACACTGGAATTCTGTTTAGGAAATTTCCCCCATGCCAATAAGTTTAAGGCTCTTTCCCTCTTTCTCTTCTATTGGATTTAGTGTTCCTGGATTTATGTTTAGGTCCTTGATCCACTTGGACTTGAGCTTTGTGCAAGGTGACAAACATGGATCCATTTTCATTTTTCTACATAGTGACTGCAAGGTAGACCAACTGAATTTATTGAAGATGCTTTATTTTTTTCCTTTGTATATTTTTGGCTTCTTCATCAAAGATCAAATATCCATAAGTATGTGCTTTTATTTCTGGGACTTCAGTTCTACTCCACTCATCAACCTGTCTGTCTCTTTACTAATACCACGTACTTTTTATAACTATTGCTCTGTAGTGCAGTTTGAGGTCAGGGATGGTGATTCCCCCAGAATTTATTTATTTATTTATTTATTTATTTATTTATTTATTTATTTATTTGGTTTTTCGAGACAGGATTTCTCTGTATAGCCCTGGTTGTCTTGGAACTCATTTTGTAGACCAGGCTGGCCTCGAACTCAGAAATCTGCCTGCCTCTGCCTCCCGAGTGCTGGGATTAAAAGTGTGCACCACCACCACCCAGCTTCAGAATTTCTTTTATTGTTAAGATTTTTTTGTCTATTCTTGTTTTTTTTCCAGATAAATTTGAGAATTGCTCTTTCCATGTCTTTGAGGAATTGTATTGGAATTTTAATAGTGATTGCATTGAATCTCTAGATTGCTTTTAGTAGGATGGCCATTTTTACTATATTAATTCTACAATTCATGAACTTGAGAGACCTCTCAATTTTCTGAGGTCTTCTTCAATTTCTTTTTTGAGAGACTTGAAATCTTTTGCTTGTTTGGTTAGAGTTACTCCAAGATATGTTATATTATTTGTGACTATAGTGAATTATGTTGTTTTCCTAATTTTTCTCAGTCCATTTATCAGTATTATAAAGGAAGGCTACTGATTTGTTTGAGTTAATTTTATATTCATCCACTTTGCTGAAGTTGTTGATCAGCTCTAGAAGGTCTCTATTAGAATTTTTGTGTTGCTAATGTATACTATCATATCACCTGCAAATAATGATACCTTTTCTTCTTCTTTGCCAATTTATATTACTTTGATCTCCTTTTGTTACCTTATAACTCTAGCTAGGATTTTGAGTACTATATTGAATAGATATGGGGACAGTGAACATATCTGTCCTTGATTTTAGTATGATTGCTTCAAGTATCTCACCATTTAATTTGATATTGGCTGTTTGTTTGTTGTATATTGCTTTTATTGTACTTAGGCATGAGGTTTGAATTCATTATCTCTACAATATTTTTAACATGAAGGGGTGCTAAATATTGTCAAATATTTTTTTAGCATTAATTGAGATGATCATGTGATTTTTTTCATTGTTTGTATAGTGGATTATGTTAGTGGATTCTAATATATTGAACCAACCTTGCATCCCTGGGATGAAGCCTAATCAATCATGGTGAATGATGGTTTTAATTTGTTCTTGGATTCGGTTTGTGAGAATTTTATTGAGCATTTTTTACATCAATATTTAGAAGTGAAACTGATCTGAAGTTCTCTTTTTTGTTAGGTGCTTGTGTGGTTTAGGTCTCAGAGTAATTGTGGCTATATAGAATGAATTAGGTAGTGTTCCTTATGATTCTATTTTATGGAATAATTTGAGGAGTGTTGATATTAGCTCATTTTTTAAGATCTGTTAGATTTCTTCACTTAAGCTATATGACCCTGGGCTTTTTTTGATTGGTAGGTATTTAATGACCTCTTCTTTTTCCTTGGGGGATATGGAACTGTGTAATAGATTATGTGCTCTTGATTTAACTTTGGTATATGCTATTTGTCTAGAAAATCATCTACTTCATCTAGATTTTCCAGTTTTGTTAATTCTTTGTTTTTGTAGTAGGACCTGATGAGTTTTTTAATTTCCTCAGTTTCAGTTGTTATGCCTTCATTTTATTTCTGATTTTATTAATTTAGATACTGTCTCTGGGCCCTTTAGTTAGTTCAGCTAGGGGTTTGTCTCTCTTGTTGATTTTCTCAAAGAACCAGCTTTTGGTTTTGTTAATTCTTTGTATTCTTCGCTTTGCTTTCATTTTGTTGATTTATGTACTGAATTTGAATATTTCCTTCCTTCTACTCCTCTTGGGTGCGTTTGTTTCTTTTTGTTATAGTGCTCTCAGGCGTACTGTTAATTTGCCACTGTAGCAGCTTTCCAATTTCTTTACAAGGGCACTTAGTGCTATGAGCTTTCCCCTTGTGCTGCTTTCATTGTGTCCCATAAGTTTGTGTATGCTATGTCATCATTTTCATTGAATTCCAGGAAGTCTTTAATTTATTTTTCTTTCCTGAACAAGTGATCATAGAGTAGAGAGTTGTTCAGTTTATGTGGGTATGTGAGTTTTCTCTTGTTTTTGCCGTTATTGAAGTCTAGCCTTAGCCTTAGACCATGGTGATCTAATAGGATGCATGAGATTATTTCAATCTTCTTATATCTACTGATGCTTGTTTTCTGACTTACCATATGACCAGTTTTAGAGAAAGCACTTTGAAGTGCTGAGAAGAAGGTATATTCTTTTGTTTTGGGGTGGAATGGTCTCTATATATCTGTTATACCTATTTGATTCATAACCTCTTTTAGTTTCACTGTGTCTCTGTTTAGTGTCGGTTTCAATGACCTATACATTAGTGAGAGTGTGGTATTGAAGTCTCCCACTATTATTGTGTGGAATTCAATGTGTATTTTGAGCTTTAGTAAAGTTTCTTTTCTTAATGTAGGTGCCCTTGCATTTGGGGCACAGATGTTCAGAACTGAGACTTTCTCTTGGTGGATTTTTCTTTTGATGATTATGAAGTGTCCTTCCCCATCTTGCTTGATAGCATTTGGTTGATAGTCTATTTTATTGGATATTAGGATGGCAACTCCAGCTTATTTTTTGGGGACCATTTGTTTGGAAGACTTTTTCCAGCATTTTACTTTGAGGTAGTATCCGTATTTGTTATTGACGTGTACTTTTTGTATGCAGCAAAATGCTGGATCCTCTTTACATATCCAGTCTGTTAGCTTATGTCTTGTTATTGGGAAGTTGAGCCCATTCATACTGAGAGATATTAAAGACAAAAGATTGCTAGTTCCTTTTAGGTTTGTTGTTGCAGGTGGCATTATGGGCAAATGATTATATTCTTTTAGCTCGGTTGTAAGATAATTTTTATTTTGGTGTAGGTATCCTCCTTTTGTTATTTTCCTTCTAGAATACTCTGCAGGGCTGAATTGGTAGATATAATTTAAATTTGGTTTTCTTCTAGAATATTTATGTTCTCCATCTATGTTGATTGAGAGTTTTGTGAGGTATAATAGTCTGGGCTGGAATTTGTGTTCTCTTATGGTCTGCATGACCTCTGTCTAGGCTCTTTTGGCTTTTGGTGTCTCTGTTGAGAAGGCTGCTGTATTTCTGATAGTTCTGCCTTTATACATTTTGTGGTCTTTCTCCTACACCTTTAGCATTCTTTATTTGTTCTGCATTCAGTGTTTTGCTTATTATGTGACAAAAGGATTTTCTTTTCTGGTCTAATCTATTCGGTGTTCTATAGGCTTCTTGTACATTTATGACCATCTCTTCCTTTAGCGGGGGAATTTTTCTTCTATGATTTTGTTGAGCATGTTTTCACGTTCTTTGAGCTGGGAATCTTTGTTCTCCACAACTCCTATTATTCTTAGATTTGGTCTTCTCAGTATGTCCCTGATTTTCTAGATGTTGTACTTTAGGAATATTTTTCTGTTTTGAATTTTCTTTGAGCATTGTGTCCATATGTTCTAAGGTATCTTCTATACTTGAAAATCTCTCTATCTCTTTTATTGTGTTGGTGATGCTTACATCTTTAATTCGAGACCTCTTTCCTAGGTTTTCCATTTCAAGGGTTGCCTCTGTTTGCAGTTTTTATTGTTTCTACTTCGGCCTTTATATTTTGCACAACTTTGTTCAATTCTTTTACCTGTTTACTTGTGTTTTCCTGTATTTCTTTCAGTGAGTTATTTACATCCTCCTTAAAGGACTCTATTATCTTCGTGAGATACCTTCCTGATTTTCAGGTGTGTTTGTGTATCTACAGCTTACTGTGGAAGAAATGGGTTCTGATCATGCCAAAATATATTGGTTTCTCTCACTTGTGGTCTCGTGATTGCCTCTCACCATCTTGTTATCTCTGCTGTTAGCTGGTATGAATCTCTCTGTTTGGAACCTGCCTCCTGTGTCACTTGGTTGCTTCAGGTCTCCTGGAAGACCTGCTGCTCTAGCTGCAGCTGCTATCCTGGGAGGCCCTTAGACTGTGGGGTCTTAAGAGGGGCAGGCAAGCTGCTAATATGTTGCCCTATGTGCAGCAGATTTCCTGGGAGGCCTTTATACATTTGGGTACTTAGAGGAGCCATCAGGCTGCTCTCATGTGTAGCTGTTTTCCTGGGAGGCCTTCTGACTGTGAGGTCAGTTGCCCTGCATACAGTGAAACCCCTGGGAAGCCTTCAGACTATTGGATCTTCAGAGGAGAAAGCAAGTTGATGATCTGCCCCTGTGGATGGCACAGCCCATAAGGGGGATGTCATTCCGGAGGGAGGAGTTTGGGGGAGGAGGTGATAGGTCCTGAGTCCACTGGGCTCCTTGGTATTCCCAGTTGCTGCTGTTATTTCAGCTGTGTTTTCCTGGATTTCTTTCAGTGAGTTATTTACATCCTCCTTAAAGGACTCTGTTGTCTTCATGAGATAGCCTCCTGATTTTCATGTGTGTTTGTGTATCTATGGCTTACTTTGGAAGACATGGGTTCTGATAATGTTGTTAAGGGAAGGTCCCTTAAATGCTGCCCATCATGCAGCAAAACTTCCAGGAAGCCTTCAAATTGTGGTGTCTTCAGAGTGGCAGGCAAGCTGGTAATCTGCTCCAGGAGAAGGTGCAGGCCAGAAGGGTCTATGTTATCTTTTAATACTGCAATGTAAAGTATTTCAAAGTAGGGCTGGTGAGATGGATCACCATTTAAGAGCACTGACTGCTCTTCCAAAGTCCTGAGTTCAAATCACAGTAACCACATGGTGGCTCACAATCATCCATAGTAAGATCTGATGCCCTCTTCTGGTGTGTCTAAAGTCAACTACAGAATACTTACATATAATAATAAAGAAACCTTTGGGCTGAAGCAAGCAGGGCCGGAGTGACCAGAGATCCTGATTTCAATTCCCAGCAACCATGTGATGGCTCACAACCACCTGTACAACTACAGTATACTCATATACATAAATATATAAGTAAATAAATCTGTTTTTTTTTAAGTATTTCAAAGTGGTTATTAGGTTGGACTCCACAGCCTCCCTCTGACACACCGCCTTTCTTTCTGGAAAAGTATGTCAAAATTACATCTGTGTTGCATGTGTCAAGATTTACTTCTTTTCATTCAAATAATTTTGAGGTTAATCTGCTCTATTGATCTTAATAGTCTGACAGGATAGGAGTGTAGAGATGGCTCAATAATTAAGAGAACTTTCTGCTCTGCTACAGGACCCAGGTTCAATCCCCAGTACCTACTTTGGCAGCTCAGAAACTACCACTTCAGTGCCAGTGAACCTAGCACTCTCTTTAGGTCTCATACAGACATAAGGGCAGGCAAACCATTTTTACACCTAAAATAAAAATAAAGGTTAAAATAATTTGATATCATTACGTAAGAATTTTGTTGAACATATGATTAAAATGAAGATGATATGCATCTGTAAATTGAATCATAAATCATAAATGTTATATTTTAATGCTATTGGTGAATATTATATATTTACCTTGCAATTCAGATGTAAAATATTTTTAATCTCTAAGAAGATATAATGCATTTCTAATCATATTGAAGCTAAAAGAATAATATTTTATGCCCATTTATACTAAACAATTTTCTTATTAATATGTACATTAACTTATTATTTATTTTTATTTAATTTCTCTATTTTTTTGCAACTTTTATGTGTCACTAATGCCTTTACTTTCTCATGGTACTAGATAAACTATTTAGTTCTCCAGAATTAAAGAGAAAACTTTCAAATATTTTTTTTCTTGTTAAAAATGATATTTGTAAGAAATTGTTACTGCAAGTCTTTTTTACACTCCAGATTTTATTCTCTTCCCAATCAACTCTCCCACTGTTCCACATTCCATACCTCCTCCAAGGACCCCTGTCTCCATGAGAATGTCCCCACCCCTCCTACCACATCAAACCTCTAAACACCCTGCGGACTCCAGGCTCTTGAGAGTTAGGTGCATCTTCTCTGAATAAATACAGACCAGGAAGTCCTCTGTTATATATGTATTGGGAGTATCATATAAGTTGGTGTATGCTGCCAGGTTGGTAGTCCATTGACTGAGAGATCTTAGGAGTCCAGGTTAATTGAGACTGCTGGTCTTCCTACAGGTTCACCCTCCTCCTCATCTTCTTCCAGCTTCCCCCTAACTCAACCACAGGGATCACTGGTTGGGTGCAAATATCTGCATCTGACTTTTTCAGCTAGTTGTTGGTGCTTTTGGAGGGCAGTCATGATAGGTCCCTTTTTGTGATCATTCCATAGCTTCTGTAAAAGTGTCAGGACTTGGGGCCTCCCCTTGTGCTGGATCCCAGTTTGGGCCTGTCACTGGACCTTCTTTTCCTCAGTTGCTTCATTTTTATCCTGCATTTCTTTCAGAAAGGAACAATTCTGGATTAGAGTTTTTAACTGAGGGATGGCGACCCCATACTTCACTTGATGCCCTTTCTTTTTGCTGGAGGAAGGCTCTACAAGTTCCCTCTCCCCACTGTAGGACATTTCATCTAAGGTTCCTCCCTTTGAATCCTGAGGGTCTCCCAGGTCTCTGGTACATTTTAAAGTGTGCCCCAACCTCCTACTTGCCAAGGTTGCCTATTTCCATTCTTTCTGCTAGTCCTCAGGGCTTAAGTCTTTCCCACCTCACCCAATATCATGTCCCTCTCTTTTTTCCTCTGTCCCCTTTCCCTTCCAGGTCCCTCCCTCCTCCCCTCTATGATTGCTTTCTTCTCAGTCCCATTTGGGACTGAGATATCCTCACTTGGACCCTTCAACTTGTTGACATTCTTGAGTTTTGTAAGTTGTTTCCTCAATATTCTGTACTTTTTTGGCTAATATCCACTTATTAGTGGGTACATACCATGCATGTATTTTGGGTCTGAATTACCTTACTCAGGATGATATTTTCTAGTTCCATGCATTTGCCTGCAAAACTCAGAATTCTTAATAGTTGAGTAATACTTCATTGTGTAAATGAACTACATTGTCTGCATCCATTCTTCTGTAGTGGGACATTGAGGTTGTTTACAGCTTCTGGCTATCACAAACAAGACCACCATAAGCATAATGTAATATGTGCCCCTGTGGCACGGTGGAGCATTATTTGGTTACATTCCTAAGAGTGGTATTGCTGAGTCTTCAGATACATCTCTTTCCAATTCTCTGAAAAACCTCCGTATTGACTTTCAGAGTGGTTTTACTAGATGTAATCCCACCACCAATAGAGGAATATTCCTCTTTCTTCACATCCTTCCCAACATGTGTTTTCATCTGATATTATGATCTTATCCATTCTGACTGGTGTAAGGAGAAATGTCAGGGTCATTTTGATTTGCAATTCTCTGATCACTAAGAACTTTGAATATTTCTTATGCTTCTCAGTCATTTGAGATTCCTCTGTTGCGAATTCTCAGTTTAGTTCTATATCCTGTTTTCTGACTGGGGTGTTTGGTGTTGCAGATAGCCCTGGGGCTAATTTTATTTGATGATAATTCTGTTCTTCTGAGAGGGGCTGCAAACAAGGAATGAGTCAGCACTCAGGAGATTTCCTGTAAACTTTCTTCCCACCTTAATTTATAAATAAATACTAGAGCCAATGATTGGGCAGAGATAAAGGGAAGGTGGAGCTGAAAGTTGTAAGAGAGAAGGAGGGTGGGAGAGAGAAAGGATGACAATGGAGGGGGTGGAAGGAAAGCAGAGCAGGAGCATGTGACCTGGAGAAACTGCAAGTTATAAGGGGCTTCATAGATGTGGAAGATGGTAATGTAGTGTTAGATCTGCCCAATCTAGGCACACAGCTTGTATTCATATTAATTGAGTTGTGTTTTCATTGCCAGGCTATATTTGAGTGGTTAGCTCCTTGAGTTCTTATGTATTTTGGATATTAATCCTCTATCAGACATGGGGTTAATGAAAATTTTTCCCCAATCTGTAGGTTATCACTTTGTCTTATGACTAAATCCTTTGCGTTACAGAAGCTTTCCAGTGTCATGAGGCCCCATTTATCTATCCTTGATCTTAAAGCATGAGCCATTTGAGTTCTGCTTAGAAAATTTCCCCCTCTGCCAATTAGTTCAAGGCTCTGTCACACTTACTATTCTATTAGATTCAGTGTATCTGGTTTTATGTTGTGGTCCCTGGTCCACTTGGACTTGATGATCTTTAGTTTCCACTATCAAAGACTCAGAATATAGCCCACACCATTTTCCTGTGTCATATCATTATGACACCTTGTGGGGATTTCTTCATCTTAACTACTTTAAATGGCCCATATAATATACTAAATAGCAATGCTGTTTGAATATTTATTTTCAGGGAGATGCAAGTCAACCTACAACTCATGCTTGCTTGAGCATTATTGGTGGGACCCAAGTATTACAGATGAGTTTGAACAAAGAATCCTACATATGCCATGTTCAGGTTTCTCTTAATACAAGATGTGCATGTCAGAGTGAAAAAATAACCTACCAGATATATCCATTCCTCAGAGTTCTCATAGAAAGTTCTACTGATGGTGTTATGTCCATAGCATATCTGATAGTGATTGTCATAATAATAGGGACACATCTGATTGATGGTCAGATCCCTGATGCCTTCAGATGATGTGGTCCACTGTGGTCATTGCTTGACTCTATGCTCTGCACAATATGCTTTTCTTTGTTCTTGAATTGGGGGAATTTTATTCTGTAAAGTTTTTGTTTTTTCTTTCTTTAATGTTTTAATTTTTAACTTCACTAGTTCTAAATATATGCATGTTTGTGCTTGAAACTCAAGAAATTATATGATCCAGAGGAAAGAGAAATCAATATGTTGATGAAATGGAAACAACTCATACATCCATTGATGCCTGATAAATGAGGAAATATGAAACTCACAGCACCATATATATAATTATAAATTTATATATATATATAATATTATATAACATAAAATATGATATACTATATAAATATATGATATAAAATATAATTATAATTTATACATTATATAATACTGAAGTAAAGTTCAGCCTTTCAAAGAAGGTAATCTCATCATTTGTGATGACACTTGTGAGCATACTGACATGATCTTCCTTATACACATACTATATAAAACTTTAACTCATATAGGAAGAATGTAGACTAGTATTTGCTAAGTATGGGCTGGGCAATACTGGGCAAAGTAGAGGAGCAAAGTTTCAGATAGACAGGATGTGTAAGTTTTGCATAGCATGGTGACTATATTTAATAATAGTGTATAGAGTATTTGACAATTTCTAAGATAGTAGATTTTAAATGTTCTTATCACCCACACAAAGAGTGGTCATACATATCTTTTACTTTTCTGTTACATGTATCTTAGCCATTATTATATTTTTTAATTTTTTATTATTAGTTTCTTTATTAACATTTCAAATGCTATCCCGAAAGTTCGCTATACCCCCCCCGCCCCTGCTTCCCTACCCACCCACTCCCACTACTTGGCA
>NC_034595.1:64397053-64412067 GCF_900095145.1 Mus pahari
TGACTGGTGTGAGATGGAATCTCAGGGTTGTTTTGATTTGTATTTCCCTGATGATTAAGGATGTTGAACATTTTTCAGGTGTTTATCAGCCATTCGATATTCCTCAGTTGAGAATTATTTATTTAGCTCTGTACCCCATTTTTAATGGGGTTTTTTGAATTTCTGGAGTCCAGCTTCTTGAGCTCTTTGTATATATTGGATAATAGTTCTCTATCAGATTTAGGATTGGTAAAAATCCTTTCCCAATCTGTTGGTGGCCTTTTTGTCTTGTTGACAAAGTCTTTTGCCTTACAGAAGCTTTGCAATTTTATGAGGTCCCATTTGTCAATTCTTGATTTTACAGCACAAACCATTGGTATCTGATACATATCTTAATAATTAGGCTATAGAAATTATTTCACAATATTATAATATATCAAAATTGCATTGAATATCAATACCATTACTGTATATATTAATAATACCTGAATAAAGAAAAATAAAATGAATACATTAATTGAATTGTACTGAACATTTGATTTTGGTATTTTTTCATTGTTTAATACACTTGTTCATGTTCTAATTTCATTAAACATATCATAAAACAATCTAGCATGTCTATAGTCTTAATCATTCACATTCATATTATAGATTTGTACTGGTTGTATATATGTATGGTGTAAAATGTTGACTTTTTGTCTCTGATTCTGTGAAGAAACTATTTAGATTGACTTTGTTCTGAAGTAATTGACTAGGTTACATATTTTTTGGTTCCACAAATGCACAATGAAATTAGTTCTTCTGTGTCTAACTTGTTTTACAAAATATAATATGCTCCAGTTTTTCTGAAAATGACAGGATTTCATTCTTCTTTATGGATGAATAATACTTCCTTCAGTGAAGTTAATCTCTTGAAGGCACAAAGCCAATTACAAAAAAAAACCGGACACTAGAAGTTATCACCTCAGAGGAGTAGCACCAGTCATTAATACTATTCCTTGCAAGGGGAAATTTTCTCAAAAGGTAAGATTTAAGAATGGCCTCATCATGCTATTTTCAGTGTTGTCAGAGTTCTTACTGACCTAATTTTGTTACCACATTTCAACTTAATTTTTCAGGTGTGATGGAGCCTTCAGCTTCCTGTTTACCTGGATTCTTCATGGTCTTCATTCTCCTAAAGATCACAGAACTCACCCAAGGTAGAGGCATACTCCCACTTTTTTTTTGATGAAATTTGTCCTTGGACAGTTTCATACATGCTTATAAGGCATTATGACTACTTGTCTCCAATACTCTTTTTTATTCCCCTTCCACTCTTATCCTCACCTCCCAGCATGTCCCCTTCCCACATTTATGCTTCTAGCTTTGTTTTAAAACCCATTGCTTTTTAACCAGGACTGTCTGTGTGGCCACAGGTTTTGGATTATCTGCTGTGGCATGGTGGACTCACAGAAGACAATGATTATCTCTGCCTTAAAATCCACCAATAGTTCAACAGGAAGGGGTAGCATCCCATGTGTAATTCCCTGAATGATAAAGGCAGGCTCAGTCTTAAGAAGGCCCAGTGCAAGTTGCTGCAGCTGCTGTAAGATCATATTTGCAATATCTGTGTCATATTTGAATATTTTTTATTTTGTGTAGAAGCAAAACTGAATTTTGTAGAATTAATCACCCTATAGCACAGGAAATAAGGCCAACAACATGCAAATGGGACTTCATGAAGAAAAACGTTTATGTTCAGCAAAGAAAATTGTCAAACAAGTAAAGAAGCAGCCTTTAACCCTAACACTTGGGGGGCAAAGACAAGTGAGTTTTTGTGACTTAAAAGCTTGCTTAATATATATCAGGAGTTTCAGGCCAATTAGGACTATATAATAAATCCTGTATCAAGAACAAACAAACTAAAATAAAACAAAAAATATATTTGCAACAATAATTTTAAAAAAGAGGCTATGAATTTAAGAGAGAGCAAGGGGAGGTTGAAGGGGATAAGAAAAGGAGGGAATAACACAGTTACAATTTTAATATATCTATAATATAGTCTTAATTACAGTAGACTTGTATCACATTGTCTGATTCTGCCCCCCCATGCATCCTACCTCCAATTCCTCTTATGCCCTACCCCCAATTTCAAGTTGGTAGTTTCTTTTTCTTAAATTATTGTTGTAATACAATCATGTAATCAGGCATCATACAGTCATATATATGTATGTACACACATATAAATACAATCTGTTGAGCTTATGTTGTGTATATGTGTATGGTGTCAGGGCTGACCATTCTGCAATGAACAACCATTAAGTGGATCCTTCTGCCAGCAATCATTAGTTACTTGTAGTCCGTTGGCTCATGCAAGATCCCGCAAAAATTTTCTCCTTCTATGCTAATATGTCTGTTGATGTTTCCATTGTTTCAGACTTGGTTATTCAGACATTTCTAGGTCAGACTGTCTCAGTGCAGACCTCCTGTATTCAGGCTCTTACAATTTTTCCACCCTCTCTTCCACTATGTTCTCCAAGCCACAGATGCAAAAGTTATAATATGTTGTACCTATTGGGTTGGATTTCCCAAAGTCCTTTGATCTCTACATTGTATCAAGCCATAGTTTCCAGGATGCCTCTTTTTGCTAGAAAGAGATATTTCTTTGACAAGGGGGTAATGACTTCATTTCCATCTGAAGATATAAATAAAAACTGCTCACTAGTTCCTTTTCTCTGTAATTATATTAACCCCAAATGAGATGGAGTTGATCCACTTTCATCTTCACCCTCTTGGGCTGAGAATTCTGAATATCAATTATTATCTTAAATTATTTAAAGGAAAGAAAATAGTTACTTCCTTCCCACAATAAGTAAATTTTACAGAAGCAGACACATTGAGCATCTCTCTGCACCTAGTTGTTTCCCTGTTTTGATCCTCCAGCGGCTTATTTTGTTGGAGTTTTAATTAATTTTGGGAAGTGATTTTACAGTTTATCCACCTTTTGGTTTTGTCTCCAGTAGAGAAGATGTTGCAGTTTTTACATAATTCTTCATTAATACATCACTTAGAGTTTTGGCAACAATGATGAATATGAATGCTAAATATATGTGTTAAGAAATTAATCATTTTTAAAAATATATTTGCTACTTACATATTAGTCTTACCTTCAAAAGAAATTGTTTTAATAACTATAATCAAGATGTGGTGATGTAAATGCCAAAATACTGCAGAGATGGAAATTTGTTTCTGTCTTGGAATTGTTTTTCTTTTTGAATTGAGATATGTGTAACACACAGTAAAGTATATAAAGTATACAACTTAGTGAATTTTTGCTTGTAGGAACATTCATGAATTCATATTTTAGCTCTATATACTGAATATTTTTAGCAACTCAAAGTCTTGTTTTAATCTTTCCCAGTCAATATCATGCTCTTATTATCAAATTGACCAAACTTCTAAATTCTGTTGCCATAGATTAATCACAAACATTACTATATTATTCTATTTATAACAATCTCTGTAATGGCCAATATTTCTTACCATTATTAATTTATGATAGGAGTTTGTTTATTCTTCATTTTTCAGTATTAGTATTTGTGTGTATTATTTTTATTACTTTGAGTTTGGAGACTATTATGACTATTGCTGCCATTAATATTTTTAAAATATGTAAACATTTACTAAAATTTTCTGGGTTGTTCTCAAGTATGTCTCAGTGAGGTTATGTTTTGGATTTCCCTGATGGGTCATGAACTTGAACCTTGAATATTCTTATTGATATCATTATGATAGCTCTTTAAATTAAACACATCTTCTAGTGTTCTCGCATTTTAGAAAATATATTTTTTTCTAGGGCCTTTCATCTATTTTGAACACAGTTTACTTTTCTCAAGTATAGTATAGATATCTTCTAGTTTGTAGTTTTCTCTTTTTGCTCATATTCTAATGTACATAATTTACTAAATTATATGAAGTATAATTTATCATTTTTCTCTGATTATATTTTTATGTTTTCCCAGCCTGTGTTTGACTTGGAGTGTTTCTTTTGTCTTAATTGTGGCTATCCATACTCCCAACGAAACACAAGTAGCACACCATTGGGAATAAGCACTTTCACAAGCTTCTCAACTCTTGATTTCATGCTGAATCATAATGATATCTTTCTCCTCTTCCAAGTAATGAGCTTGGATATACAGATTAACACCCAGATTCCAGATACAGAAGAAGGGGTACTGGTGGAGTGTACTGCAGAAAGTTTGTTCCCACCTGCTAAGATGACATGGAGAGACAGCAAGGGGAATATAATTCCACCCTCAACCACATTTGACTCTCAGGATAGAGCTGGGTTATTGTGTTTGAAGAGCACCATTCTTTTGAAGAACAGAGCAGAAGGTCCTATTACTTGCTCCATTTACAATAAAACTACTAATCAGGAGAAAACGAGAAGTGTTGTCCTATCAGGTAAGCTTTTATGACTTGGTTCTATCAAAGATTAATTATTTTGGTCATGGAGTCAAATTAAGGAGAGACTTGAGTGAAATAATAAATGTGAAATTACATTACATGCGACAAATTGCTATAGAGCTGCACTATTTGAATTGCTAAAAATCAGAAAATTATTGGATGCTATGGAGAATATTTTAAAGAAAGACACTGAGGCTGGAGAGGAGGCTCAGAAGTTAAGAACACTGGTTCTCTTTGATGATCAGTTTGGTTCCTAGCATCCCTACTAGATGGCTCACTATCATCTGTGATTCCAGCCTTAGCAAATCCAGTGTCCTTTTCTGGACTTTATATGCCCCTGCATGTATGTGTTTACATATATTCACAGACGCTCACTTCCACACATGTACATACATATACATAGAAAATAAATCTTAAAGAAGGTATTGAAATAATTGGACAATAAGCTCTCAATCTGTGTTGTAGGTTAAGGATTCAAAAGTTATATGATTTACATGTAAACTATTTCTAGATTTGGATCCTTGAATATTATTTTCCCTTTAAAATTATTGTTTTGTCTCAACTGAAAAACATCATGTATAACTTCTGGAGTAAAATGAAGATTAGCATTTTTCTGTATGTGTCTTTGTGGATAAGAGGAGTCAAGGTACCAAGGGAAAGGTCACATTCTAAATACAAAGATAGAGGAAAGCACCAGGAAGCATGAAAGGACAGCTTAAATGTATAGAAGAAGGATGACCACACAGAGAGAAGCAGGAAACAGCCTCCAGACCCATGCCAGATAATAGAATGAAAACATAAAAACAAACTCTCGACCTAAGAAACCCTGGTAGACTGTGATAGAATTGTGATCCTTATCATAGGATATGCTGGAGTTCTCATAAACCTTAAGTTCAATGTGTGTTGGGGAAGGGGAGATTTGAAGTGATAGTAACTCCTCTTGCATGGCTGGCCAGTATTGAAGAAAAAAATTCATTTTGATGTTCTCTATGTCTCAGAGCAATATACTCAAGCTCTGACCTAGTAGCTTGATACATACTTCTTTACTCTACATTCTGTTTAACTCAACAGTGGCCCAAAAACAAAGTAACTGAGCAACTTTGGGATTAGCTGTCTAAAATCATAAGCCAAAATAAGACATTCCTATTAACATTTTTAATTAGTTAATTAATTTACTTTATATCCCAATCACAATTTCATCCCTCTTCTCTCTTCCCAGTCCTTTCCCCTCTAGAACTCCTCCATCCACTTCTCCTCACTTACTCTTCAGAAAAGGGGAAGCCTCCCATGGGTCATATCAAGTTGAAGTAATGCTAGGCTCATCTTCTTTTATTAAAGCCAGAAGAGCCAGCCCAGTAAGGGCAAAAGGTCCCAAAGGCAGTCAGCAGAATCTAAGATAGCCCCTATTCCCATCATTAGGAGTCCCACACAGAGATCAAGTAGCACAACTATCACATATATTCATTCAGAGGGCCTATGTCAATCTCATAAATGATCCCTAGTAGGTGGTTCCTCAGTAGGTCCCTTTGGGCCCAGGGTAGTTGATTCTGTAGATTTTCCTATGGTGTCCTTGACCCCTCTTGCTCCTACAGTCATTACTCCCTGTCTTTCAAGCTCTGCCTAATGTTTGGATGTGGGTCACTGGATCTATTTCCATCCATTGCTGGATGAAGCCTCTCTGATGCTGCTTGGACTAAGCTGCTCTCTGCAAGTATAACAGAATAACATTAATGGTATCAGGGGTGGGCTACCTCTCATGGCATTGGTTTCAAACTGGACCAGTCATTTGGATGGATATGCTCTCAATTTCTGCTGTATCTTTACTTCTGCACATCTTGTCGACAGTACAAATTGTATGTTGATGGTTTTGTGACTGTAATGGATGGCTAAGGATATTGAACATTTCTTTAAGTGTTTCTTGGTCATTAAAGACTCCTCTTTTGAGAATTCTCTATTTAGATCTGTACCCCATTTTAATTAGGTTGTTTGGTTTGTTGATGTGGAGTTGTTTGAACTCTTTATATATTTTGGATATCACCTCCTGTTGAAGATATTTTCCCATTGTGTAGGCTGCTGTTTTGTCCTCTTAACAGTGTCCTTTGCCTTACAGAAGCTTTTCAGTTTCATGAGGTCCTATTTATTAATTGTTGATTAGTGTCTGCTCAGTAAGTTGTCTCCTGTGCCAATGCATTCAAGGATAGCCTCCATTTTTCTCTTCTATCAGGTTTAGTTCTTCTGGTTTTATGTTGAGGTCTTTGATCCAATTAGACTTAAATTTTGTCAGGTGATAGGAGATAGATATATTTGCATTCTTCTACAAACAGACATCCATTTAGTACATGATTATTTCTTGGAGATGCTTTCTTTTTTCCATTGTATCGTTTTTGGATTCTTTTTCAAAAATCAAGTGAACGTAGGTATGTATGTGTGACAGTTTATTTCTAGGTCTTTCGTTTGATTCCATTGATCAACCTGTCTGATTTTATGCCAATTCCATGTGGTTTTTCTTAGTATTGCTCTGTGATACAGCTTAAAATCTGAAATCAGGGATTTCAATACCTCCAGAGGGTTGGGTTGGGTTGGGTTGGGTTGGGTTGGGTTGGGTTGGGTTGGGTTTGGTTTGGTTTGGTTTGGTTTGGTTTGGTTTGGTTTGGTTTTGCAGAACTGTTTTAGCTATCCTGGGTTTTTGTTTTGCCATATGTACTTCAGTATTGTTGTTTCAAGATCTGTAAAGAAATGTGCTGGAATTTTGAAAGAAACTGAATTAAATATGTAGATTGCTTTTGGTATTATGGCCATTTTTGCTATGTTAATCCTACCTATTGATTCACAAGTATGAGAGACCTTTACATCTTCTGATATTTACTTCAATTTCTTTCTGACCTTGGTGTTCTTATTTTGCTATAAGGGTCTTTCAAATGTTTGGTTAGAGTTATACCAAAATATTTTACATTATTTAAAGCTGTTGTGAAGGGTGTTTCTCTAATTTCTTCCTCAGCTCATTTATCATTTGAATATGATACCATTATATATAGGAGAGCTACTCATTTTTTATTAGTTGACTTTGTATCCAACCACTTCACTGAAGATATTTATGAGCTGAAGGATTTCTTCAGTAGAATTTTGGGTGGTCGCTTATGTATACTACCATACCATCTGGGAATAGTAATACTTTGGCTTCTTTCTTTCTAATTTGGGTTCCCTTTATCTTTTTTAGGTGTCATATCTTGAATAGATATGGAGAGAATGGACAGTCTTGTCTTGTCCCTAATTTCAGTGAAATTGCTTAACTTTCTCATGATTTAATTTGATGTTGGCTATTGGCTTCTTTGTATTTCTTTTGTTATATTTATGTATGTGCATTTTATTGCTAAAATCTCCAAGATTTTTATCATAATGAGGTCTTAGATTTTGTCAAAGGATTTTTCAGCATCTAATGAGGTGGTCCTGTAATTTTTTCTTTAAGTTTGTTTATATGGTGAAATACATTGATGGATTTTCATATGTTGAATGATCCCTGCATCTCTGAGATGAAGCCTACTTGATCGTATTAGGTGATCTTTTTTCTTTCTGTGTTCTTGGGTTCCGTTTACAAGTATCTTATTGAATATTTTTGCAACAATGTTGATGAGGATAATAGGTCTGAAATTCTTGTTCTTTGTGGAGTCTTTATCTGTTCTAGGTAACAGGGTGATTGTATCATTATAATCTGAATTAAGCAATGTTCCTTCAGTTTTTATTTTCTGGAATAATTTGAAGAGTATTGGTATTACCACTTCTTTGAAAGTCTGGTAGAATTCTATGCTAAACCTGTCTGACCCTGGGCTGGTTTTGGTTGGGAGACTTAATTAATGTATCCATTTCCTAAGAAGTTAGGTTTGTTTGTTTGTTTGTTTTTTAAATACTGTCTGTTCTTGATTTAACTTTGGTAAGTGGTATCTATTGAGAGAATTATCAGTTTCTTTTAGGTTTCCCAATTTGGTGGAGGAATTGTTAATAAAGCATGAAATAATGATTCTTTGTATATCTTTGGTGTCTGTTATCATGGCCTCTTTTTCATTCCTAACTTTGTTAATCTGGATATTCTTTATCTAACACTTAGTTTGGCTAAGGTTTTGTCTGTCTTGTTGATTTTCTTAGAGAACCATCTCTTTGTTTCATTTATTCTTTTTATTGTGCATTTTTCCTATTTTATTGATTTCAGCCCTCAGTTTATTTCCTACCTTCTTTGCCTCTTTGCTATGTTTGTTTCTTTTGATTCTATACCTTTCAGGTGAGGTATTAAATTGCTAGTATGAGACCTCTACAATTTCTTCAAGAAGACATTTAGTGCTATAAACTTTCCTTTTAACACTATTTACATTGTGTCCCATAAGTTTGGATATGTTGTGTGTTCATTTTCATTGAATTGTAGGGAGTCTGTTTTTCTTTCTTCCTTCCTTCCTTCCTCTCTCTCTCTCTCTCTCTCTCTCTCTCTCTCTCTCTCTCTCTCCTCCTGCTTTGGCCAACTAGTCTTTCAATAAAAAGTAGTTAAGTTTCCATGAGTTTGTATGCTGTTGTTGTTGAAATTCTGCAACTGAGTGTATAGTCAATTACGGAGAATGATCTTTGAGGTGCTAAGAAGAAAGTATACTCTTTTGTGTTTGGCTGAAATACGTTTTGGATATTTATTAGGTCATTTGATTCATAACATATCAATGAGGTTTTGTTTACATTTGGTGATGGGTGATGATGTTTAACAACCTTGCATATACTTACTGATCATTAAAAAATCTCTTTAAATTAAATACATCTATTGCTTTCACATTTTAGAAAATAAACTTCATTTATAGCACCTTTCATCTATTTTGAACACAGTTCCTTTCTCGGATATAGTATGTCTATTTCCTAGTCTTGGCTTTCTGTTTTTGCCCATATTATGATGTACATATATTATTCAATTTCATAAAATATGATTTATCATTTTTCTCTGATACTATTTTATATCTTCCCAGCTTATGTTTAGCTTGGAGTATTACTTTTGGCCTAATTGTGGCTATTCACACGTTGGACATAGTTAGCATCCCATTGAGAATGAACACTTCCACAAAATTCTCACATCTTGAATCTATACTATGAAACATACTGCCATGTTTCTTCTCTTATTAGCTATAAGCTTGGATATAAAAATTAATATTCAGGTTCCAGATACAGATGGGGTACTGTGAAATGTACTTCAGGAAGTTTGATCCCATTTGCTGAGATAAAAAGGAGATATAGCAAGGGGAATATAATTCCACACTTGTTAACATCAGACTCTCAGGATATTTTGGTGTTTAGTCTTTGTCTGTATGACCTTCCCATTCATGAGACTTGGGTACTGAAGTCTATTCTCAGTGTCTGAGTATCACTGTGTGATTTAAGCTTTAGAAGTATTTGTTTTACAAATGCATGTATCCTTGCATTTGGGGCATAGATGCCGATTCAAATGTCATCTTGAAGGAGTTTTTCTTTGATAACTATAACATGTTCTTCTCCATCTCTTTTGATAAGTTTGGGTTGAAGTTTATTTCATTAGATATTAGAATAGGTACAAAAGCTTGGTTCCTGGGTGCACTTGCTTGGAAAATCTTTTCATAACCCTCAAAACTGAGGTAATGTCTATTTTTGATGTTGATGTGTGGTTTTGTATCCAGAAAAATGATGGATGCTGTTTTTGCATCCTTTTTGTTAGCCATATCTTTTTTACTGAGTCCATTGAAGCTAGGAGGTGTTATTGACCAATGATTATTACTTCTTGATATTTTGGTGTTGGTAGTTGTAGTATGTATGCATCTGTGAGTGTATGTCTCCCTATTTTAGGTTTTGCTGGTGTGAAGTTACTTACTTCATGTGTTTTGTTGAATATATTTAACATCTGTGGATTGGAGTTGTCTTTCCAGTATCTTCTGTAGGATTGGACTTGAGGATATATCCTGTTTAAATTTGGTTTTGTCATGGAATGTCCAGTTTCTTCTACATATGGTAATTGCAAATTTTGCTAGGCATAGTAGTCCAGGCATACATATGTGATCTCTTAGAGTCTATGAAATATTTTCCAGGGTGCTTTAGTTTTGAGACTCTCTGCTGATAAGTCAGATGTAATTCTGATGGGTTTAATTTTAGAAGTAACTTGACTCTTTTCCCTTGAGGCTTTTAATATTTTTTTATTTGTATATTTAGTGTTTCGATTACTATGTAGTGGGGGATTTTCTTTTCTGGTTCAATATATTTCAGGTTCTGTAACCCTCTTGTGTGTTTGTAGTCATCTCCTTAAGTTAGAAAATTTTTATTCTAAGATTTTGTAGAAAATAATTTCTCGGGCCTTTGAGCTAAGAATCTTCTCCTTCTTCTATTCCTACTATTCTGTGTTTAATCTTTCCATAGAATCCCATATTTCATGGGTGTTTTGTGTCAAAAACTCTTTAGACTTAATAGTTTCATTGGCGAATGCATCACTTAGATATTTATTAGTGGCTGGGATCTGTCCAGAAGTCCCAGGCACCAGTATCCCATCTGGCTGCTTGTCCAGCAGTGTGCATTTTTTAAAAACTATTATTGGGGTAACCTAGGGCCTGGAGTCAGGGGACACCCCCACAGTCCCTAGAGGACTGCCCACCCGAATTTAGGATCACTGGTGAGTGGAACACAACTTCTGCTCCAATCCAATCACACACGGGACCTGAGATAGCACTAGGGTAGCAGAGAACTGGCCTGACCAGGGGCACAAGTGCCTTCTGGTCTGCACCATCACCAGGGCACCTAGGGAGCAGTCAGCAGACACCCACCACAGTCCCTAGAGGACTGTGTACATGATCTTAGGATCACTGGTGAGTGGAACAAATCTGCTCTTATCCAATAGTGATGGGCCGGTGACAGCAGGAAGGACACCAGAGCCTTTCCTGACCAGAGGCTCAGGTTCCTTTTAATCAGTTCAGGTTTACCTTGGTTTCAAACAGACCAGATAACTCCATGATCCTCAAAGGAGACACCACTTCCATGCACTGTAACACGCCCAGGATCTTAGGACAACAGGATCCCAGGATAACAGGAGCTGGGTCACACTAGTATTTGAGTGTCTCAGAAGAGCTTGACTGCCAAGAACTCAGACACACCCAGAATCTCAGGTTCACAGGAGCCCACGATCAAAGAATCACAGAGAAATTTGGACTCTGAGAAGTACTGAATCAACTGGGATTATAGTAAAGACAAGCTCCAATCAGATATATTGAGGGTAGGAAGCACTAGAGCTAATCAGACGGCAGGAGGCAAGTGTAAGAACAGAAGCAACAGAAACCAAGGTTACTTGGCATCATCAGAACCAAACTCTCCCAATGTAGCAAGTCCTGGATATATCATCACACCTGAAAATCAAGACATGGATTTAAAGTCACTTCTCATGATAATGATGGAGGACTTTAAGAAGGAAATACTGGAAATCACAGGTAAACAGACTTTAAAGTGGAAACACAAAAATTCCTTAGAGATTTACAGGAAAAGGCTACCAAACAGGAGATGGAATTAAACAAAACCATCCAGGGTCTAAAAATGGAAGTAGAAACAATAAAGAAAACACAAAGGGAGACAACTCTGGAGATAGAAACCCTAGGAAAGAAATCAGGAAACATAGATGCAAGCATCAGCAACAGAATACTAGAGATGGAAGAGAGAATCTCAGGTGCAGAAGATTCCATAGGAAACATGGACACAACAATCAAAGAAAATGCAAAATACAAAAAGATTCTAACTCAAAACATCCAGGAAATCCAGTACACAATGAGAAGACAAAACCTATGGATAATAGGAGTAGATGAGAATGAAGATTATCAACTTAAAGGGCCAGCAAATATCTTCAACAAAAATATAGAATAAAACTTCCCATACCTAAAGAAAGAGATGTCCATGAACATTCAAGAAGCCTACAGAACACCAAATAGACTGGACCAGAAAATAAATTCCTTCCAATACATAATAATCAGAACAACAAATGCACTAAGTGAAGACAGACTATTAAAAGCAGTAAGGGTAAAAGTTCAAGTAACATAAAAAGGCAGGCCTATTAGATTTACTCCAGACTTCTCACCAGAGACTATGAAACACAGAAGATCATGGACAGATGTTATACACACCCTAAGAGAACACAAATGCCAGGCTAGGCTACTATACCCAGCTAAACTCTCAATTACCAGAGATGAAGAAATTAAAGCATTCCATGACAAAACCAAATTCACACAATATCTTTCAATGAATACAGCCCTTCAAATGGTAATAATGGAAAAACACCAATACATTATGGAAACCACACCCTAGAAAAAGCAACAAAGTAATCCTTCAACAAACCTAAAAGAAGACAGTCATAAGAACAGGATGCCAACTCTAACAACAAAAATAACAGGAAGCAACAATTATTTTACCTTAATATCTCTTAATATCAATAGACTCAATTCTGTAATAAAAAGGCATAGACTAACAGATTGGCTACATAAACAGGACCCAACATTTTGCTGCTTACAAGAAACTCAACTCAGGGAAAAAAACAGACACCGCCTCAGAGTAAAAGGCTGGAAAGAAATTTTCCAAGCAAATGGTCTGAAGAAACAAGCTGGAGTAGCCATTCTAATATCGAATAAACTTGATTTCCAACCCAAAGTTATCAAAAAAAGACAAGGAGGGACACTTCATACTCGTAAAAAGTAAAATGCTCCAGGATGAACTCTCAATCCTGAATATCTGTGCTCCAAATACAAGGGCAGCCACATTCATTAAAGAAACTTTAGTAAAGCTCAAAGCACACATTGCACTGCACACAATAATAGTGGAAGACTTCAACACCCCACTCTCATCAATGGACAGATCCTGGAAACAGAAACTTAACAGAGACAGGTGGACACTAACAGAAGTTATTAAACAAATGGATTTAACAGATATCTACACAACATTTTATCCTAAAACAAAAGCATACACCTTCTTCTCAGCACCTCATGGTGCCTTCTCCAAAACTGACCATATAATTGGTCACAAAACAGGTCTGAAAAGATACAAAAAATATTGAAAATGTCCCATGCATCCTATCAGACCATCATGGTCTAAGGCTGATCTTCAATAACAACATAAATAATATGAAGCCAACATTCACTTGGAAACTGAACAACACTGTCCTCAATGATACCTTGGTCAAGGAAGAAATAAAGAAAGAAATGAAAGACATTTTAGAGTTTAATGAAAATGAAGCCACACCATATCCAAACTTATGGGACACAATAAAAGCATTCAAAAAGGAAACTCATAGTTCTGAGTGCCTCCAAAAAGAAACTAGATCGAGCATACATTAGTACCTTGACAGCACACGTAAAAGCTCTAGAACAAAAGGAAACCAATTCACCCAAGATGAGTAGACTGCAGGAAATAATCAAACTCAGGGGTGAAATCAAACGAATGGAAACGAAAGGAACTATTCAAAGAATCAACCAAACCAGTAGCTTGTTCTTTGAGAAAATCAACAAGATAGATAAACCCTTAGCCAGACTCACTACAGGGCACAGGCACAGCATCCTAATTATCAAAATCAGAAATGTAAAGGGAGACATAACCACAGATCCAGAGGAAATCCAAAGAATCATGAGATCCTTCTACAAAAGGCTATATTCAACAAAACTGGAAAAACTGGATGAAATGGACAAATTTCTAGACAGATACCAGGTAACAAAGTTAAATCAGGATCAGATTAATGGCCTAAACAGTCCTATATCACCTGAAGAAATACAACCTGTCATGAATAGTCTCCCAACCAAAAAAAAAAAAAAAAAAAAAAAAAGCCCAGGACCAGATGGGTTTAGTGCAGAGTTCTATTAGACCTTCAAAGAAGACCTAATTCCAGTTCTTCTCAAATTATTCCACAAAATAGGAACAGACGGTATTGTACCCAATTCATTTTATGAACCCACAATTACTCTGATACCAAAATCACGTATGGCAAAACAAAGATAGAGAACTTCAGACCAGTTTCCCTTATGAATATCAATGGAAAAATACTCAATAAAATTCTCACAAACCAAATCCAAGAACACATCAAAAAAATCATCCATCATGACCAAGTAGGCTTCATTCCAGGGATGTGGGGATGGCTAAATATACAGAAAGCCATCCATGAATTCCACTATATAAACAAACTCAAAGACAAAAAACACATGATCATCTCGTTAGATGTTGAGAAAGCATTTGGAAAAATCCAACACCCCTTAATGATAAAAGCCTTGGAAAGATCAGGAATTCAAGACCAATACATAAAAAAAATAAAAGCAATCTACAGAAAAGCAGTAGCCAACATCAAAGTAAATGGAGAGAAGCTAGAAGCAATCCCACTAAAATCAGGGACTAGACCAGGCTGCCCACTTTCTCCCTACCTATTCAATATAGTACTTGAAGTCCTAGCCAGAGCAATTAGACAACAAAAGGAGATCAAGGGGATACAAATTGGAAAGGAAGAAGTCAAAATATCATCATTTGCAGATGATATGATAGTGTACATAAGTGACCCCCAAAATTCCACCAGAGAACTCCTAAACCTGATA
>NC_034595.1:64413357-64423422 GCF_900095145.1 Mus pahari
AGAGGAGCTAGAGAAAGTAGCCAAGGAGCTGAAGGGGTCTGAAACGCGATAGGTGGAACAACAATATGAACTAACCAGCACCCCCAGAGCTCGTGTCTCTAGTGGCATATGTAGCAGAAGATGGTCTAGTCAGCCATCATTGGGAAGAGAGGCCCCTTGGTCCTGCAAACTTTATATGCCCCAGTACAGGGGAACACCAGGGCCTAGAAGGGGGAGTGGGTGGGTAGGGGAACAGGGAAGGGGAGGGGAGGGTATAGGGGACTTTGGGGATAGCATTTGAAATGTAAATGAAGTAAATACCTAATAAAAATTGAAAAAAGAAAAAATATTTATTAGGTCATTTTAATAAATATCTTAGAATGATCTTCTATCATAACTTCTATGCCTGAGATTCTTCTTCCATCTCTTATATTCTGTTGGTGATATTTGTATCTGTAGTTCCTATTCATTTATCTAGGCTTTCTATTTTCCAAGATATCCCCAGTTTGTGTTTTCTTTATTGCTTTCACTTTCAAGTCCTGATTAGATTCATTTCCCTCGTCTGTTTGGTTATACTTTCCTTTATTTCTTTAAGGGATTTAAAGGGCTCCATTTTCCTGTCTATATCACCTTTATTAGATTAGATTTAAGGTTATTTTCTTGTACATTAGCTCTGTTGGAATATCCAAGGCATGCTATATTGGGAAAGTTAGCCTCTGATAGTGTCTTAGTCAGGGTTTCTATTTCTGAACAACATCATGACCAAGAAGCAAGTTGGGGAAGAAAGGGTTTATTCAGCTTACATTTCCACATTGCTGTTCATCACTAAAGGAAATTGGAACTGGAACTCAAGCAAGTCAAAAATCAGGAGCTGATGCAGGGGCCATGGAGGGATGTTCTTTACTGGCTTGCTTCCCCTGGCTTACTCAGCCTGCTCTCTTATAGAACCAGCTCCGAGATGGCATCACCCACAAGGGGTCTTTTCTCCTTGATCACTAATTGAGAAAATACCTTACAGGTGGATCTCATGTAGGCATTTCCTCAACTAAAACTCTGTGATAACTCCAGCTGTGTCAAGTTGACATAAAACTAGCCAGTACAATTGACCCCTTGTCAACTTGACACACAAACAAAATTCACTAGTAAGCCTCAACCCTTAGTTCTTATTCATCCCCAAGTTCTAAATAACTTTAAAAGTCCCACAGTCTTTACATCTTAACTGTGGGCTTAACTAAAAAATTTCCTTCAAGAGGGAAAAATATCAGGGCACAGTCACAATCAAAAGCAAATATCAATCTCCAACCATCCAATGTCTGGGATCCAACTCACGTTCTTCTGGGCTCCTTCACTTCACCAGCCATGCCCTTTGTAGCACATGGCTTGTCTTCGAGAGTCCAGCTGCCTGTACTCCACTGCTGCTGCTGTTCTTGGTGGTCATCTCACGGTACTGGCATCTCCAAAATNCTGNNNTCTTCCACTGTANCTTGGCTTCAACAATAGCCTCTCATAGGCTCTCTTCATGGTGCCAAGCCTCAACTCCTTTGCATGACCCCTGCAATCCTGGGCCATCAATTGCAACTGAGGCTGCACCTTCACCAATGGCTTTCCATGGCCTCTCACAGTGCTTCCATGGCCTCAGCTGCTCTGTATTCTTCATGCCTTCAAAACCAGTACCACCTGGGTAACTCTTACACATTACCAAGTCCAGCCACAGCACAAGATACAACCTTGGCTATCTCTGGAACACAGCCTCTGTGCTCTCAGAAAACACTTCCCAGAAGATGTCACCTCAATGATGCTGGTCTCTTCTTAATCACCACTAATTTCTTAGCTCCAGCTACCAGCATCAATAGTCCCAGTAAGGAAAAGGTTTCACTTTAGTGGTTCTGGTATCTTGTTAATCACAACTGATTCTTCAGCCCCAGCTAACTAGAACCACAGAATCTTCACAATCCAAAATAGCAGTGTCCCTGAAAAGAGTCTTTAATTTTCCCTCTGAAATTACACAAGCCAGGCCTCCATCTTCTACACTGTTCTCAATATTATCTTCCCAGCTTCTACACAACATTCCAAATAGCTCTTAACACTGAATGGATCTTCTGGCCCAAAGTTCCAAAGTCCTTCCACAGTCCTCCCCAAAACATGGTCATGTTGTCACAGGAATAACCCACTATGCTGGTACCAATTTGTCTAAGACAGGGTTTCTATTTCTGCACAAACATCATGACCAAGAAGCAAGTTGGCATTTCCTCAACTAAAACTCCTTTCTCTGTGATAACTCCAGCTGTGTCAAGTTGACACAAAACTAGCCAGTACAGATAGTGTCATATTGATTGTCAAGGCTGTTGTTTATTGTCTTATCATGCTATCTTTTATTATGCTGTGTTTTGGAACTATTATAAGTTTAGGTGTTGATGGCTGAGTTCATCTTTGTTAGATGGATAGTTTTTGATGCTTTTTATGTACTTTCTGTTTCCTTTCAGTCTTCTGACCTAAGAAACCTGGAGTTCTGGTGGCCTGCATGACCTCGAGGTTTTGGGGTATCTGTGTTGCTTCTGACTTCCCCAGGAAATGGGAATTGTGGACTCCAGGAAAGCAGAGATCTCTGCTAAAATTGTGGTCTAGAATACAGAACCCAAGTAGTAGGTCTAGTTTACAGCTGTTGGGACATAGGGCATTGGGCAGTTTCTTACATGAAGTCTCTGGTTTGACATGGCCTCTGAGAAGTGTTTAATGTAGCCTGTAAGTAAAAAAAATAAAAAATGATTGTAAAACTCAATTATTCATGCAAAAATCTGAAGCTAAGGGCCCCACTTAACTCTGTACTTTAGAAACTATGTCCCGGTTTTCCTTCCAGCTTTATGTTCCCAGATATAAGAATCAGACAAAAATATATTTATAAATACATTAGCCATTGTCTTACTTAGGGTTTCTCTTCTACATAAAAGATCATGACCAAGAAGCAAGTTAAGGGGGAAAGGGTTCATTCAGCTTATACTTCCACACTGCTGTTCATCACCAAAGGAAGTCAGGACTGGAATTCAAGCAGGTCAGAAAGCAGGAGTTGATGCAGAGACCATGGAGGGATGTCACTTACTGGCTTGCTTCCTCTGACTTGCTCAGCTTGCTTTCTTATAGGACTAAAGACCAGCAGCCCAGGGATTGCACCACCCACAGTGGGCTGCCCCCACTTGATCTTTAATTGAGAAAATTCCTTACAGCTGGATCTCATGATGGTATTTCCTCAAGGGAGGTTCCTTTCTCTGTGATAACTCCAGCTTGTGTCAAGTTGACACACAAAATCAGCCATTCCAGCCATGTAGCTAGGCTCTTCTCTGACTAGAATCATAACTTAAGATAACCAATTTATTTTCATCTACATTCTTCCAAGTGGCTGGTTACATGTGCTCAAGTATCATGTGTCCATCTTCTCATGTCTTTCTGGTGAATCTTGATTAATGTGGGTCTATTCCAGAATCCTTTCTGCCTCGTAGATATCCCATATTCTATTTAATGCCTAAATAATAGGATGTGGGCATTTCAAACAACAGGTTAACAGCTGATGTATCCATCCATACAATACACAAGATATTCTCTATGCAATACTCCTTTTTAGTTCAATAAAAGGCTCATTTTCTTTCAGATATAAATTGAATACAAGACAGTGGTGGTGCATGCCTTTAATCCCAGCACTTGGGAGGCAGAGGCAGGCAGATTTCTGAGTTCGAGACCAACCTGGTCTACAAAGTGAGCTCCAGGACAGCCAGGGCTATACAGAGAAACCCTGTCTCAAAAACAACAACAACAACAACCAAAAAAAAACCAAAACAATAAATTGAATACAATTATGAAACAGTTATAAAAATTATTAATTAAGAGTAACATTTTAAAACTCCAGTCTGTATGTAGCAACTTACATAATATATTCTGAGCTTAGAGTTTTGTATCTAAATAATGTTCTATCCTAATTTGTATTACCATCCTAAAAACATCTTCTTAGACTTAGAATATTTTCTTAAATCCTAAACAATCTAAGCTTATAGTAATACTATGGCTATCTAGTCTTCAGCCACATCAGAAAAAAACTGGGAAGAAATAAACATTACCTGAGTATGCAGGGAACATAGGGCCATAGTTTTCAAAAATTATAGAAATGACAAGAGACACCTAACTGCCTAGACAGTAACAAATATTCTCTAAATGACTGAGGATCTATCTTCAACCCTAGTCTCCATAATATCTGACAGACCTTTTATCAAGCAAGAATTATGAAAGACTTGCTTACCCTGTGTTGGCAGTGCATGGTAGTTGATTATCCTTCATCCATTTGCTGTTTTGAGAGAGCAGTCTGTCTGCAAATGAAGTTACAGCATTTTCTTTGCCCAGTGGCTAGCTTGACAAAATTGAAGTAACTCCATATGAAAGATTTTTAATGCTCATCATCTTCTTTGAATTAGAATGGGTATTGTCAGGAGCAGAAATGTCTCATACTCAAAAGATCTTTTAATAATGAAGCAATTCTAGATGCTATATTATGTGGATACCTGAGGTTTTTGAAGACCAATTACCTATCTAATGTATATTACAATTATGAAACATTGTTTATTCTTAGCTATTTAATAGCTGAATAACCATGAAAACATTTTATTGTAATTAAATAAACAAGTATCTAATATGACCGTGAGTTTGACTATCTGACTATTAATTTTTATTGTTCAACCATCCCTAATAGTTTGCAATAGAAGCTATTTAAAAGACTATGATTCAACCTTGCAATTTAAAATAAGCTAAATGGGCTTATTTTAATAGGCTTATAACATCTATATAAGGGTTGAAACATATAAACATTACGTTGTAACAAAGTTGACCTTAAATTTCATATAAATACACAAAAAATATCATACAAATGAAAGCCTTAAACCTCTATCAATAAACAATAATCCATACCATTGTAAACAAAATATAACCTTTTTTTAATATCTCAACTTATATAATTATATATAATTCTAACAAAATTTAAGCTCAATTTTGCATTACCAATCACATTATGGCTAAAAATGTTTTTTTATGGATTAAGTAGATTCAATAATCCATTACCCCTTTTTTGTTCTATATTCTCCCCTCTTTCTTCTCAACAACACTCACTTACCTAAGAAGACAAGAGAAAAGAAAGGGAAAGACAAAAAGCAAACCCTGAAACTAACATTCCTATATTGTTTCCTCCTTGTTCAGACCATAACTATTTGTAAACAATTCCTTTTAAAAATGGCAAACATCCAATTGAATGACAAAATATCCACCACCTCTTCGCCTCTTCATAATGGGGTATAGTTTTCTTATAATTGCTTCCTGCTGATTCTGGACATAGAATTGTTCTTTGCAGGCCTAAGAAAATTAGAAAGATTTTTAGTCATGAGAAAGCTAGCTATAGTGTTTGTAGTCCAGTTTCTGAATACAGAGAAAGTAAAGGAATAAATGCAGTCTTGAAGTGGAACAGACTAAAAGACTAGATCAATTGAGCTAGATGCTCTTTTTTTTTAATTGACACACTATTTAATTTTTTTTCTGTTTCACATTTAGTTTATTAATATGTGATTTCCATATGTATAGGCTATTTATTTATTTATTCTTCATTTTAACTATTTTTATTAGACATTTTCTTCATTTACATTTCAAATGCTATCCCAAAAGGCCCTATACCTTCCCCCAACCCTGCTCTCCAACTCACATACTCCTGCTTCCCAGCCCTGGTATTCCCCTATATTGGGGCATATAATCTTTGCAAGAACAAAGGCATCTCCTCCCAATAATGGTCAATTAGGCCACATTTGGCTACATATGCAGCTAGAGACATGAGCTCAGGGGGTAATGGTTAGTTCGTATTGCTGTTCCTCTTATAGGGTTACAGACTCCTTCATCTCCTTGGGTACTGTATCTAGCTCCTCCATTGGGGGCCATGTGTTCCATCCAATAGATGACTCTGAGCCTCCTCTCCTGTATTTGCCAGGCACTGGCATAGCCTCACTAGAGTCAGTGGAGCATGTGTTCTTATTCCTAGTTGGAACACAGTCTGGATATATGACCAGGACAGGTATAGCTGGATCTTCAGGTAGTAATATGTCCAATTTTCTGAGGAACTGCCAGACTGATTTCCAGAGTGGCTACACAAGCTTGTAATGCCACCAGCAATGGAGGAGTGTCTCTCTTTCACCACATCCTCCCCAGCATCTGCTGTCACCTGAATTTTTGATCTTATCCATTTTGATGGTATGAGGTGGAATCTCAGAGTTGTTTTAATTTGCATTTCCCTGATGATTAAGGATGACGAACATTTTTTTCAGGTGCTTCTCAGCCATTCTTTATTCCTCAGTTGAGAATTTTTTGTTTAGCTCTCTTTTCCATTTTTTAAATGGTGACAATTGATTTTCTGGATTCCAGCTTCTTGAGTTCTTTGGATATTAGTACCTTATTGTTCTTAGGATTGGTAAAAATCCTTTCCCAATCAGTTGGTGGCCTTTTTGTCTTATCGACAGTGTCATTTGCCTTACAGAAGCTTTACAATCTTATGAGGTCCCATTTGTCCATTCTCAATCTTACAGCACAAGACATTGGTGTTCTGTTCAGAAATTGTGCCCCTGTGTCCATATCCTCAAGGTTTTTCCCCACTTTCTCCTCTATAAGTTTTAGTGTCTCTGGTTTTATGTGGAGTTCCTTGATCCACTTAGACTTGAGCTTAGTACAAGGAGATAAGAATGGATCAATTTGCATTCTTCTGCATGATAACCACCAGATAAGCCAGCATAATTTGTTGAAAGTGTTGTCTCTTTTCCACTGGATGGTTTTATCTTCTTTGTCAAAGATCAAGTGAACATAGGTTGTGGGTTCATATCTGGGTCTTCTATTCTATTCCATTGATCTACCTGTCTGTCACTATACCAGTGCCATGCATTTTTTATTAAAATTGCTCTGTAGTACAGTTTTAGGTCAAGCATGGTGATTCCCCAGAGGTTCTTTTATTGTTGAGAATAGTTTTTGCTATCCTAGGTTTTTTGCTATTCTAGATGAATTTGAAAATTGCTCTTTCTAACTCAGTGAAGAATTAATTTGGAATTTTGATGGGGATTGCATTGAATCTGTAGATTGCTTTTGGCAGCATAGAAATTTTTACTCCATTAATCCTGCCAACCCATTGTCATGGGAGATCTTGCCATCTTCTGAGATCTCTTCGATTTCTTTCTTCAGAGACTTGAAGTTCTTATCATATAGATCTTACACTTTCTTAGTTAGAGTCACACCAAGAATTTTTATATAATTTGTGGCTATTGTGAAGGGTGTTGTTTCCCTAATTTCTTTCTCATCCTATTTATCCTTTGTGTAGAGAAAGGCCACTGATTTGTTTGAGTTAATTATATATCCAGTTACTACACTGAAGTTCTTTATCAGGTTTATAAGTTCTCTAGTAGAATTTTTACGGTCACTTATATATACTATCTGCAAATAGTGATATTTTGAATTCTTCCTTTCCAATTTGGATCCCCCTGATATTTTGTTTTCTAATTGCTCTGGCTAGGACTTCAAGTAATATATTGAGGTAGGGAGAATGTGGGCAGCTTTGTCTAGTCCCCGATCTTAGTGGGATTGCTTCAAGTTTCTCTTCATTTAGTTTGATGTTGGCTACTGTTTTGCTGTATATTGCTCTTATTATGTTTAGGTATGGGCTTTGCATTCCTGACTTTTCCAAGGCTTTTATCATGAAGTGGTGTTGGATTTTGTCAAATGCTTTCTCAGCATCTAACAAGATGATCATGTGATTTTTGTGTTTGAATTTGTTTATATAGTGAATGGTGTTGGTGGATTTCTGTATATTAAACTATCCCTGCATCCCTGGCATGAAGCCTACTTGATCATGGTGGATGATTGCTTTGATGTGTTCTTGGATTCAGTTTGTGAGAATTTTATTAAGAATTTTTGCATTGATGTTCATAAGGGAAATCGATCTGAAGTTCTCTTTCTTTGTTGGGTCTTTATGTAGTTTAGGTATCAGAGTAATTGTGGCTTCATAGAATGAATTTGGTAGAGTACCTTCTATTCCTATTTTGTGGAATAGTTTTGTGGCTTCATAGAATGAATTTGGTAGAGTACCTTCTATTTCTATTTTGTGGAATAGTTTAAGGAGAATTGGAAGTAGGTATTTTTTTGAAGGTCTGAAAGAACTCTGCACTAAACCCATCTGGTCCTCGGTTTTTGTTTTTTGTTTTGTTTTTTGTTTGTTGGTTGGTTGGTTGGTTGGTTTTTTTGTTTGTTTGTTTTGGTTTTTTGGTTTTTTTTTTTTTTTTGGTTGGGAGACTGTTAATGACTGCTTCTATTTCTGTAGGGGATATGGGACTGTTTAGGTCATTAATCTGGTCCTCATTTAGCTTTGGTACCTGGTATCTATCTCAAAAATCATCCATTTCATCCAGGTTTTCCAGTTTTGTTGAGTATAGCCTCTTGTAGTAGGAACTGATGACGTTGAGATTTCCTCAGGTTCTGTTGTTATGTCTCCCATTTCATTTCTGATTTTGTTAATTAGGATACTGTCCCTGTGCCCTCTAGTTAGTCTGGCTAAGGGTTTATCTATCTAATGGATTTTTCTCGAGGAACCTGCTCCTTATTGATTCTTTGTATAGTTTTTTGTTTCTACTTGGTTGACCTCAGCCCTGACTTTCATTATTTACTGCCTTCTACTCCTCTTAGGTGAGAGGTCAAGCTGCTAGTGTATACTCTGTCTAGTTTCTTTTTGGCAGCACTCAGAGCTATTAATTTTCCTCTTAGGACTGCATTCATTGTGTCCCATAAGTTTGGGTATGTTGTGACTGCATTTTCATGAAACTCTAAAATTTCTTTAATCTCTTTCTTTATTTCTTCCTTGACCAATGTATCACTGAGTAGAGTGTTATTCAGCTTTCATTTGAATGTTGGCCTTCTATTACTTGTGTTGTTATTGAAGATCAACCTTAGTCCATGGTGATCTGATAGGATGCATGGGATAATTTCAATATTTTTGTATCTTTGTAACCAATTATATTTTGGCCCCTTCCTCTGGGTTTAGGCAGAAGATGATAGTGCTGGTCTCAACCAGAGTGAATCCCAGCCTCTGGTCAGACAAGGTTCCTTTGCCCCTGTTCCTGCTGGCATAAGACCCTCCGGGATTCTTTGGAGCTGATGTTGCATTACACTCACCCATGATCCTGAGGTCCTGGGCTTGCTCGAGCTAGCTGCTCTTAAGCTGTCATGGAAGCAAGTCTTTTTTTTTTCACTCAAATTATTTAATTAAAATTTTCTTTTATTTTTATTAAATTATTATTTTATTCATTTATACTTCAAATGTTGTCCCTCTTCCCAGTCTCCCCAACAAAAAACCCCTCCCCCAAACCCCTTCCCATTGCTTCTAAAAGGGTTCTCTTCCATCCAAACCCCTATTCCCTTCTCATCCCTCTACCATCCCTCTATGCTGGAGCAACAAGCCTCCACAGGACCAGAAACCTCCCTTCCCATTGATGCCAGATAAGCCATTCCTCTGCTTTATGTCTAGATGGAGCCACGGGTCCCTCCATGTATACCCTTTGGTTAGTAGTTTAATCTCTAGGAGTTCTGAGGGTCCAGTTAGTTGATATTGTTATTCTTCCTATGGTGTTGGAATCCCTTTCAGCTCTGTCAGTCATTTCTCTAACTCTTCCATTGGGCTCTCCAGGCTCAGTCCAATGACCTATGATCACTTGATCTTTGACAGAGAAGACAAAACCATCCAGTGGAAAAACAGCTTCCTCTTCAACAAATGATGCTGGTTCAATTGGAGGTTTGCATATAGAAGAATGCAAATTGATCCATTTTTATCTCCTTGTACAAAACTCAAGGCCAAGAGGATCAAAGACTCCACATAAAACTAGATACTTTAAATCTTATAGAAAAGAAAGTCGGATCCAGCTTCTTGAGCTCTTTGTATATATTGGATATTAGTCCTCTATCAGATTTAGGATTGGTAAAAATCCTTTCCCTATCTGTTGGTGGCCTTTTTGTCTTGTTGACGGTGTCTTTTGCCTTACA
>NC_034595.1:64425142-64431184 GCF_900095145.1 Mus pahari
AACAACAATATGAACTAACCAGTACCCCTGAGCTTGAGTCTCTAGCTGCATATGTAGCAGAAGATGGCCTGGTCGGCCACTGTTGGGAAAAGAGGCCCCTTGGTCTTGTAATCTTTATATGACCCAGCACAGGGGAAGGCCAGGGCCAAGTAGTGGGAGTAGGTGGGTAGAGGAGTAGGGGCAGGGGTGGGGTATAGGGAACTTTTGGGATAGCATTTGAAATGTAAATAAAGAAAATAATAATTAAAAATGTTTAAAAAGAAAAGAAAAGTAAGAAAGAAAGAAAGAAAGAAAGAAAGACAGACAGACAGACAGACAGAAAGAAAAGAAAGAAAGAAAGAAAGAAAGAAAGAAAGAAAGAAAGAAAGAAAGAAAGAAAGAAAGAAAGAAAGAAAGAAAAGAAAGTGGGAAAGAATCTCGAAAAAACTGGCACAAGGGAAAGTTTCCTTAACAGAATACTAGTGGCTCAGGCTTTAAGATCAAGAATTGACAAATGAAACCTCATTAAATTTCAATACTTCTGTAAGGCAAAGGACACTGTCAGTAGGGCAAAACAGCGACCTACAGACTGGGAAAAGATCTTTATCAACCCATACATCTGATAGAGGAATAATATCCAAAATATAAAAAAAAAAAAAACTCAAGGAGTTAGACTCCAGAGAACCAAATAACACTATTTAAAAATGATGTACACAGCTAAAGAAAGAATTCTCAACTAAGGAATTTTGAATGGCTGAGAAGAACCTAGAGAGATGGTTACCATTCTTAGTCATCAGGGAAATGCAAATCAAAATGACCCTGAGATTCCAATTCACACCAATCAGAATGGCTAAGATCAAAAACTCAGGTGACAGCAAATGCTGGTTAGGATGTGGAGAAAGAGGAACACTCCTCCACTGTTGGTAGGAAGACAATCTTGTACAATCATTTTGGAAATCAATCTGGTAGTTCATCAGAAAATTGGAAATACTTCTACCTGAAAACCCAGATAAACCACTACTGGGCATATACCCAAAAGATGTTCCAATGTCTAACAAGGACAAGTGTTCAGCTATGATCATAGAAGCCTTACTTTATTAGTTGACATTCCTGTTGTTACTCCCTCCTCTGTCCCCCCTCCCATAGTTCATTATCTCATTTCTCTTCCCCCTTGCCTCCAAGAGAGTACTGCGCTACCAACAGGCCTTAGCTTACCCTGGGGCCTCAAGTCTCTTGAAAATATTGTAAAACTTCTCCCGCTGAAGCCATAGCAAGAAGACCTCTGCTACGTATGTGCCAGGATCCCCTGTCCAGACAGAGTTTGTTGCTCAGTTCCTGGGAGCTCCCTGGATTCTGGGTTAGTTGAGACTGCTGGTCTTTCTATGGGATTGCTCTTGCTTTCAGTTTCTTCAATCTTTCCCATAATTCAAACATAATGGTTCCCAACTTTAGTTCAATGGTTGGGTGTAAATATCTGCTTCTGTCTCAGTCAGCTGCTGGTAGGAAGGGCCTCTCAGAGGATGGTCATGCCAGGCTCCCATCTGTCAGCATAACACTGCATAGTAGTATCAGGCCTTAATGATCCCCAAAAAGATGGATCCCAAGTTTGGCTGGTCATTGAACCACCTTTTCTATAGTCTCTTCTCCATATATGTCCCTGGTATTCTTTTATTCAGGAACAATTCTGCGTCAGAAATTTTGACTATGTGTTAGTAACCTTGTTCCTCCACTTGAGGCCCTGTCTATCTACTTGAGGTTAACTCTTTTGAGTTCCCCTTGCAGATGTTGGACATTTTGTCTAAGGTCATCCCCAGTGAGTCCTGAGATTGTCTCACCTCCTGGGTCTCTGGTACATTCTAGAGGGTCTCCATGCCTCCTGCTCCCTGAGGCTGCTTATTTTCATTCATTCTCTTGGCCCTCTGGGCTTCTCTTGTATCACCCTCCATATCTGATCCTATTCCACCTTTCCTCTCCTCCTCCTCTCTCCCATGCAGTTCTCTCCCTCCCTCTGCCTCCCATGACTATTTCCTTCCCCCTTCTAAGTGGGAATGAAGCCTCTTCACTTTGGAATTTCTTCTTGCTACACTTTTATCATCCATAATTTGTATCCTAGTTATTCTGTACTTTCTGGCTAATATCCATTTATCATTGAGTAGAAAGCATGTATATCCTTTTGGGCCTGAGTTACCTTACTCAGGATGATCTTTTCTAGTTCCTTCCATTTGCATGCAAAATTCACAATTTTAATAGCTGAATGAATAGTAAGTAGCTGTATCTATCAGCAGAGAGTCTCACCTTGATTTAATTGTGTAGAAAAGGCTGGTCTAGAATTCATAGAGATCTGCTCTGCCTGTCTCTTTCTCCTATATCCACTGTATTTTCACTCATCAGCTATGCTGTGTCTGGCCATGTCTCCATCCCTTTGCTTACCAGAAGAAACTTTTAGACTTTCCATCTAACTTTGGCCATAGCAGCCAACATAGGACTGCACTTATGCATGACACACTATGAGCATTTATTCTCATAGGACAGGATTGGGCTGATGGGCTTTGCTAATCTTGGGAGAACCTGAAGTGTCTTATCTTAGCTGTGGTCTCCAGGCACTCTACCCCAGTTTTGCCATCTGCTGCTGTAACAGCTACATTCACCTTCTGTATAAGTGGGAGCAAAGTTCATCATCATTATCAGCCACTGTGCTCTGCCTTTGGAGAAAGTGACAACTTGTGTGCTCTGCTTTTAAATTTAGTAGGGGCTCCTGTATTACTTTTTTTTGATGGATGGAAAATGTTACAACCCCCACAAATTTATTTTTTCTTCCATAGCTTATATATCTCAACCAAAAATCTTGAAATAGTATAAACTTACAATATGATTACAAATTTGTTTTCTTCTAGTGGATGATTATGAAAAACAGCATGTTTCCCAATAACTTTAAAAGAAATAGAGCAATGTAGTACAGGTAAAGAAAACAAATTATTCCCCAAATCCAAGCACATAGTAACCAAGCAGCTAGTTACAGATTAATAAATTGTAAGCAAGTAAGGTAGTTTTCTCAGCCAGTTTCTTTTAATAGCAGGCAGAATTTTTAAATTACGAAGAAATGAGTAATTATTTTATTATTTATCTTAAAAAGAAATCTTATAAGAATCTTAAAAGAATCACAAATCTAAAGTTTTATATAAAACTCAGTTATATCTATCTTAAATCTTCAGAATGCATATCTATTCATCAGTAATTTTAAATAAATTATATCAGGAAGCTGAGAGCAAAGATGGTACAAGAAATCAATAATCACCAGTCCAGCCTCAGTGAGAATCAAACCAGCCAGTGCTGCCATTGTTATTGTTCCCGAACTATAAATGTTCCCTAGTTTAACTAATATGTGTACAACTTTATGAACTTAAAATTGTTTCCTAAGATTTTTTTATATCAGAAACAGTGTAAAAACATCTCAGTTTAGCTTAATTAACAAATTTATTTTTCCAATAGTTGTCATTGCAGAATCCATACACCTTCATGATAAAAGTTCTAGAGAGACTATAGTCCTGAATACAAGGGACATACCTCAATATAATTTATATCACTAAGTTCTTTCCTAGCATGGTGATTGAATCACTAAACTGCTCCTGTAGCAATACATAAAAAGGATCGAGCATTATTTATTATTATTGTGAGTGTAAGAGAAACAACCCAAAGAGGGACCAGAAACTGTCTGAAAGTTTTTATATAATTCTTTTTTTAATTATTTTATTAGATATTTTCTTAATTTGCATTTCAAATGCTATCCCAAATGTCCCCTATACCCTCCCCCGCTCTAGTCCTGCTCCCCTACCCACTCATTCCCACTTCTTGGCTCTGGCGTTCCCCTGTATAGGGCATATAAAGTTTGCAAAACCGATGGGTCTCTCTTCCCAATGAAGGCCAACTAGGTCATCTTCTGCTATATATGCAGCTAGATACATGAGCTCTGGGGGTACTGATTAGTTCATATTGTTGTTCCACCTGTAGGGTTTCAGACCCCTTCAGCTCTTTGGGTACTTTCTCTAGCTCCTACATTGGGGGCCCTGTGTTCCATCCAATAGATAACTGTGAGCATCCACTTCTATATTTGCCAGGCACTGGAATAGTCTCACAAGAGTTAGCTCTATCAGGGTCCTTTCAGCAAAATCTTGTTGGCATTTGCAATGGTGTATGCATTTGGTGGCTGATTATGGGATGGACCCCCAGGTAGGGCAGTCTCTGAATGGTCCGTCCTTTCATCTTACCTCTAAACTTTGTCTCTGCAACTTCTTCCATGGGTATTTTATTCCCTTTATTGGGGAAGAATGAAGAATCCACATGTTGGTCTTTCTTCTTCTTGATTTTCTTGGGTTTTGAAGATTGTATCTTGGATATTCTAGGTTTCTGGGCTAGTATNCACTTATCAGTGAGTGCATATCAAGTGAGTTCTTTTGTGATTNGGTTACCTCACTCAGGATGATATCATCCAGATACATCCATTTGCCTAAGAATTTCATAAATTCATTGTTTTTAATAGCTGAGTAGTACTCCATTGTGTAAATGTACCACATTTTCTGTATCCATTTCTCTCTTGAGGGACATCTAGGTTCTTTCTAGCTTCTGGCTATTATAAAAAGGGCAGCTATGAACACAGTGGAGCATGTGTCCTTATTACCAGTTGGAACATCTTCTGGGTATATACCCAGAAAAGGTGTTGCTGGATCTGCCAGTAGTAATATGTAGAGTTTTCTGAGGAACCACCAGACTGGTTTCCAGAGTGGTTGTAGAAGCTTGCAATCCCACCAGCAATGGAGCAGTGTTCCTCTTTCTCCACATCCTTGCCAGAATCTGCTGTTACCTGAATTTCTGATCCTAGCCATTCTGACTCGTGTGAGGTGAAATCTCAGGGTTGTTTTGATTTGCATTTCCCTGATGATTAAGGATGTTGAACAATTTTTCAAGTGCTTCTCAGGCCATCAGTATTTCTCAGTTGAGAATTCTATATTTAGCTCTGGACCCCATTTTTAATGGGGTTATTTGAATTTCTGGAGTTCAGCTTCTTGAACTCTTTGTATATATTGGATATTAGTCCCCTATCAGATTTGGGACTGGTAAAAATTCTTTCCCAATCTGTTGGTGGCCTTTGTGTCTTATTGACAGTATCTTTTGCCCTATAGAAGATTTGTAATTTTAGGAGATGTCATTAGTCTATTCTTGATCTTACAGCACAGGCCATTGATGTTCTGAGAACATCTGAGAACACTGAGAAACAGGTAGAAGCCCTTAAAGAATTACAGGAAAACATTGCTTAACAAGTAGAAGACCTTAAAGAGGAAAAACAAAAATCCCTAAAAGAATTACAGGAAAACACAACCAAACAGGTAAAGGAATTGAACAAAACCATCTAAGATCTAAAAATGGAAGTAGAAAAAATAAAGAAAATCCAAAGGGAGACAACTCTGAACATAGAAATCCTAAAAAGTAAAAATCAGGAACCATAGGTGCAAGCATCAGCAACAGAATACAAGAAATGGAAGAGAGAATCTCAGGTGCAGAAGATTCCATAGAATGCATGGACATAACAAAGAAAATGTAAAAGCCTAAAAGATCCTAACACAGAACATCCAGGAAATCCAGGACACAATGAGAAGACTAAACCTACGGATAATAGGAGTATATGACAATGAAGATTTTCAACTTAAAGGGCCAGAAAATATCTTCAACAAAATTATAGAAGAAAACTTCCCTTGCCTAAAGAAAAAGATGCCAATGAACATACAAGAAGCCTACAGGATTCCAAATAGACTGGACCAGAAAAGAAATTCCTCCTGACACATAATAATCAGAACAACAAATGCACTAAATAAAGACAGAATATTAAAAGAAGTAAGGGAAAAAGGTCAAGTAACATATAAAGGCAGACGTATTAGAATTACACCAGACTTCTCACCAGAGACTATGAAAGCCAGAAGATCCTAGACAGATGTTTTACAGACCCTAAGAGAACACAAATGCCAGCCCAGGCTAAAATACCCAGAAAAACCCTCAATTACCATAGATGGA
>NC_034595.1:64432196-64436659 GCF_900095145.1 Mus pahari
ACCACATGGTGGGTCACAACCATCTGTAATGAGATCTGACATCCTCTTCTAGTGCATCAGAATACAGCTACAGTGTACTTAGATATAATAATAAAATAAATAAATCTTAAAAAAAAAAAAACAAGATAGATAAACCCTTAAACCCTTAGCCAGACTAACTAGAAGGCACAGGGACAGTATCCTAAATAACAAAAACAGAAATGAAATGGGAGACATAAGAACAGAACCCAAGGAAATTCCAAACATCATCAGATCCTACTACAAAAGACCATACTCATCAAAACAGGAAAACCTGGATGAAATGGACAATTTCCTAGACAGATACCAGGTACCAAAGTTAAATCAGTATCAGATTAATGATCAAAACAGTCTCATAACCCCTAAAGAAATTGAAGCAGTCATTAAAGTCTCCCAACCAAAAAAAGCCCGGGACCAGATGGGTTTAGTGCAGAGTTCTATCATACCTTTAAAGAAGACCTAATCCCAATTCTCCTCAAACTATTACAAAAAATAGAAACAGAAAGTACTCTACCCAATTCATTCTATAAAGCCACAATTACTCTGATACCTAAACCATAAAAAGACCCTACAAAGAAAGAGAACATCAGACAAATTTCCCTTATGGACATCAATGCAAAAATACTCAATAAAATCTTTGAAAACCAAATCCAAGAGCACATCAAAATGATCATACATCATGATCAACTAGGCTATATACCAGGGATGTAGGGATGGTTTAATATATGGAAATCCATCAATGTAAATGACTATAAACAAACTCAAAGACCAAAACCACATGATCATCTCATTAGATGCTGAGAGAGCATTTGACAAAAATCCAACACCACTTCATGATAAAATTCTTGGAAAGTCAGGAATTCAAGGCCCATACATAAACATAATAAAAGCAATATACAGCAAACCAGTAGCCAACATCAAACTAAATAGAGAGAAACTTGAAGCAATCCCACTAAGATTGGTGACTAGACAAGGCTACCCACTTTCTCCCTATCTATTCAATATAGTACTTGAAATCTTAGCCAGAGCAATTAGACAACAAACAGAGATCAAGAACATACAAAATAGGAAAGGAAGAAGACAAAATATCACTATTTGCAGATGATATGATAGTATATAAAAGTGACCCAAAAAATTCCACCAGAACTCCCAAACCTCATTCAACAGCTTCAGTGCACTAGCTGGATATAAAATTAACTCAAACAAATCAGTTGCCTTCCTCTACACAAAGGATAAACAGGATATGAAAGAAATTAGGGAAGCAACACCCTTCACAATAGTCACAATTAATAGAAAATACCTTGGTGTGACTAGAACTAAGGAAGTGAAAGAACTGTATGACAAGAACTTCAAGTTTCTGAAGAAAGAAATCAAAGAAGATCTCAGATAAAATGATCTCCCATGCTCATGGATTGGCAGGATTAATATAGTAAAAACGGCTATCCTACCAAAAACAATCTACAGATTCAATGCAATCCCCATCAAAATTCCAATTCAATTCTTCCCAGAGTTAAGAAGGGCAATTTGCACATTCATGTTGAATAATAAAAAACCTAGGATAGCAAAAAGTATTCTCAACAATAAAAGAACCTCTGGGGGAATCACCATGCCTGACCAGAAACTATGGACCATCCAGAGACTGCCCCACTGGGGATCCATCCTATAATCAGCCACCAAATGCAGTCACTATTGCATATGCCAGAAAGATATTGCTGAAAGGACCCTGATATAGCTTTCTCTTGTGAGGCTGGCTATGCCAGTGCCTGGCAAATACAGAAGTGGATGCTCACAGTTTTCTATTGGATGGAACACAGGGCCCACAATGGAGGAGCTAGCGAAAGCACCCAAGGAGCTGAAGGGGTCTGCAACCCTATAAGTGGAACAACAATATGAACTAACCAGTACCCCCAAAGCTCTTGGCTCTAGCTGCATATGTAGCAGAAGATGGCCTACTCAGCCATCATTGGGAAGAGAGGTCGCTTGGTCTTGCAAACTTTATATGCCCCAGTACAGGGGAACACCAGGGCCAATAAGTAGGAGTGGGTATGTAGGGGAGCAGGGCAGGGGGAAGGTATATGGGACTTTCGGGATAGCATTTGAAATGTAAATGAAGAAAATATATAATAAAAAATTGGTAAAAAAAAAGAGAGAGAGAGAAAATAAATCATAAATGAAAAATAAAGAAATATCTGTACGACGAGGACTTCAAGTCTTTGAAGAAAGAACCTGAAGAAGAACTAACAAAATGGAGAGATTTCCCATGCTCATGGATTGGCAGTGTTAATACAGTAAAAATTACCATCTTGCTAAAAGCAGTCTACAGATTCAATGCAATCCCCATCAAAATTCCAACTCAATTCTTTATAGTGTTAGAAAGAGCAATTCGCAAATTCCTCTGGAATAACAACGAACCCAGGATAGTGAAAACTATTCTCAACAATACAGGAAATTCTGGAATCACCATCCCAGACCTCAAGCTGTATTACAGAGCAATCATGATAAAAGCTGCGTTGTATTGGTACAGTAACAGGCAAGTAGATCAACTGAGTAGAATTGAGACCAAGAAATGAACCCACACACTTATAGTTGGTTGATCTTTGACAATGGAGCTAAAATCATCCAATGGAAAAAAAGACAGCATTTTCAACAAATGGCACTGGTTCAACTGTCAGTCAGCATGTAGGAGAATGCAAATAGATACATTCTTATATCCTTGTACAAAACTCAAGTCCAAGTGGATCAAGGACCTCCACATAAATCCAGATACACTGAAACTAATAGAAAAGAAAGTGGGGAACAGACTCAAGCACATGGACACAGGGGAAATTTTCCTGAACAGAATACCAATAGCTTATGCTCTAAGGCCAAGGATTGACAAATGAGACCTCATAAAATTCCAAAGCTTCTGTAAGGCAAAGGACACTGTTAATAGGACAAAACGGCAGCCTACTGACTGGGAAAAAATCTTTTCCAATCCTACATCAAATAGAGGACTTTGAACATTTCTTTAAGATTTTTTCATCCATTCCAGATTCCTTTGTTGTGAATTCTCTGTTTAGTTCTATACCCTATTTTTGATTGGATTGTTAGGGGTTTTCTTTGGTATTTATCTTCTTGATTTCATTATACATTTAGATATTAGACCACTCTCAGATATAGGGTTAGTGAATTTTTTCCCAATCTCTAGGCTCCTAATTTGTCCTACTCACTATGTCCTTTACCTTACAGATGCTTTCCAGTTTCATGAGGTCTCAGTTAACAATTCTTCATTTTAGAGTGTGAGCCATTGGAGTTCTATTTAGGAAATTTCTCCCTTTGCCAATTAGTTCTGGCTCTTTCCCACATACTCTTCTATTAGATTCAGTGTATCTGGTTTTATGAGGTCCTTGATCTTCTTGGACTTCGGCTTTGTGAAAAGTGACAAATATGGATCTATTTTTCATTTTCCACATACAGAATAACAGTTAGACCATCACTATTAATGGAAGATGCTGTCTTTTTTCCACTGGATGATTTAGCTCCTTTGTCAAAGTTCAAATGTCCATAATTGTGTGGTTTAATTTCTGGGTCTTCAACTCTAATCAATTGATCTACCTATTATTGCTCTGTAATATAGCTTGAGGTCAGGGATGGTGTTTCACCCAAAGTTATTTTATTGTTGAGAATTGTTTTTACTACACTGGGTTTTTTGTTTTTCTAAATGAATTTGTGACTTGCTCTTTTTTGGTATCTTTGAAGAATTGTATTGGGATTTGATGGGGATTGCATTGAATCTGTAGGTTGTCTTTAGTAGGTTGGCCATATACTATGTTATTTTTGCAAATCCATTAGCATAAGAAATCTCTCTATTTTCTGAGAACTTCAATTTCTTTCTGGAGAGACTTGAAGTTAATGTCATACAGATACTTTACTTGTTTGGTTAGAGTTACTGCAAGATATTTTATATTATTTGTGGCTATCGTGAAGGCTATTGTTTCCCTAATTTGTTTCTCAGCCTGTTTATCATTTATATAAAGGAAGGCTACTGAATTATTTCAGTTAATTTTATATCCAGGCACATTGCTGAAGTTGTTTATCAGTGGAAGAAGTTCTCTGGTAGAATTTTTTGGGTTTCTTATGCATACCATCATATCATCTGTGAATAAGGATATCGTTCCTTCTTTTTTTATTTCTACAATTCTTTTTTATTAGATATTTTCTTTATTTACATTTCAAATGCTATCCCAAAAGTACCCTATAACCTCCCACCACCCCTGCTCCCCTACCCACCCACTCTCACTTCTTGGCCCTGGCATTCCCCTGTGCTGGGTCATATAAAGTTTGCAAGACCAAGGGGCCTCTCTTCCTAATGATGGCCAATTAGGCCATCTTCTACTACATATGCAGCTAGAGACACTAGCTCAGGGGGTACTGGTTAGTTCATATTGTTGTTCCACCTACAGGGT
>NC_034595.1:64438770-64455883 GCF_900095145.1 Mus pahari
ATGATATGATGGTATTTATAAGTGACACTAAAAAGTTCACCAGAGAACTCCTAAACCTGATAAAGAGCTTCAGTGCAGTAGCTGGATATAAAATTAACTCAAACAAATCTTTCCTTCTTCTTTGTCAATTTTTATCCCCTTGATCTCTTTTGTTTTCTTATTGCTATAGCTAGAATGTTGACTACTATATGGAACAGATATGCAGAGAGTGAGCATCCTTGTCTAGTCCCTAATTTTAAGGAGATTGAATCAAGTATCTCTCCATTTATGTTGACATTAACTGTTGGTTTGCAGTAAATTGCCCTTATTATATTTAGGTATGAGCCTTAAATTCCTTATCTCTCCAATACTTTTAACATGGAGAGGTATTGTATTTTGTGAAATGCTTTTTCAGCATCTAAGGATATGGTCATGGGATTTTTTTCTATGAGTTTGTTTATATAAAGGATTACATTAATGGGTTTTCACATATTGATCAAACCTTGCATCCTTGGGATGAAGCCTGCTTGATCATAGTGAATGATGGTTTTGATGTTTTCTTGGATTCAGTTTGCCAAAATTTTAGCTAGTATTCTTGCTTCAATATTCATAAGCAAAATTGGTCTGAAGTTCTCTTTTTTGTTGCATCCTTGTGAAGTTTAAGTATCACAATAATTGTGGCTTCATAGAATGAAATAGGAAGTGTTTTTCTGTTTCTGTTTTATGGAATAGTTTGAGGAATATTGATATTAGGTCTTCTTTGAAGGTCTGCACTAAATCCATCTGATCTTGGGCTTTGTTTGGTTGGGAGGTTTTTAATAACTTCTTCTATTTTCTTAGGGACTCCTTTCAGGTTCCTGCTTCTTGGCTAGGAAATCTTCCCAGATGCTAGTCTTGTGTTTTTCTGGGAAGCTTTGACTTTGGTCTGCTTTTGTTCTTTTTAAAACAGAACAGGCCTCTTCTCTGGCTAGTCTGATTTTCCCTGCTTTTTACCTGGACCTTTATACTTTATAAGCTTGGGTTCTACTGTATGTTTTGTGCCATATGGAGAAATTTGAGTTGGTTCTTTTCATGCCTCATGGCTCCAGAAATAAGAATCAGACTCAAAATTATTTACAAATACCTTTACCATATAACTCTACTCTGACTATACCATAACTACAATAACCCAAATATTTAGACCTACTTTATGCTATGTGGCTAGTTACCTGTGCTCAGGTACCATGAGTCTATCTCCTCACATCTTTCCAGACAAATCTTGCCATGCCTGGCTCTATTCCTGAATTATTTCTGCTGCCCAGATGCTACACCTTTTATGTCCTGCCTAATCCATAGGCCACAGGCTTTTTAGCTAACATGTTATGTATCCATACAATGCACAAGATATTCTCTCTACACTGTATTATAGATGTAGATAAGGGCTCTTAATTAATGGAACTAGACACAGAGGACAAATAAGATTAGGAAATTATTAGTCTCAGTATAGGACAGAATTAAATGAAGGAATAGCAATAATATTTTACCGTTTTAGCAAGGATTTGCTAGATGGCTAAGCAGAGAGAAAGCCTTTCATCCTTAGTCTAATTCTTAGGACTCATATGGTCAAAGGAGAAAGCCTGATATTAATATTGTGGGTTATAGTCTGTGGCAATGAGACACTTAGCACAGCTAAGTTAATAGAGAAAAGCAGAAAATAAATTTAACCTATGTGGCTACTCAGGGAAGAAAAATAATGAATCCAGTCACTCCCACAAGGTGCTAGATCTGTATAAAATATCTATTTGGGGGAGATAATTTCCCCCATGAACTAGAGCCTTTTCATTCTCTGAGTATTATATCATTGGGGAAAATCCTCATTTCTTTGGGGGTGCATTGTTGCAATAGTCTAATAAGGATTAAGACCACAAATGTCTCTAGAATATCAGCCAATTTAGGAGATCAAATTGATTGACTGTTTTCACAGCTGCCTTAATTTCCATCTTTCCAGCATTGGGGCAAGGGGCCCTAGACTCCCTGAGTCTTTAAACTTCATTCTTCAGATTCCTGGATAATCCCAGTTTCAAATAATAACCAACTATCAAGATGGGCAGAAAAGAACAATTATAGGTGGGACAGGTGCAAGATATATCCTTTGAAAGCATGTCCCCAGTTACCGACTTTATCCAACCAACTTCACTTACTAACATTTTTCAACTTTCCAAAAATGCCATCAAATTATGAGTTTATCAATAGGTTAATCCACTGACAAGTCAGAGGTTTTTGTGGTTAAACCTTTGAATGGTTGAATCTGGGGACTTAGCCTGTAATATTAATCTTTTCTAGGATATGTATATGCAATTCATAACACCCTTTTTTTTCCTTCTTTCTTTCAGATGTCCTATTCAAACCACAATATATGTCATTGATGTCAAACAATCTTTTATGTCTTGGAATATATTTACTCTTTATACTTTTTCTTAATTTTCTCAAAGGAATACTTTTTTGTCTCAAAGAAAGACTTGTTTATTTCAGAAAACTAATGATTAAAATCAAGAAAGGTAAAGAGGTCTGAAACCATATATTCTTGAAATAGAATATTCCTATGTGATGCATACAAAATTGTATAACCCTGAAGTTTAGTGTATCTCAATGCTCTATCAAAGCAAGTCTCAAAATCTTAAGAGATCCTCAAGTTATGATACTACCCTCCCATCCCACCTTGTATAGTTCTTCAGGGGTAGGGTACAGCTCTAGATGATATTCCTCTCAAAGTCTCAGAATTCTTTCAGAGGATTCCTTACAGGGTGAAAGAAAGTATTATAATGGCTGACATCTTGGTTTCCAAGGCAGCTTCTTCTTCTTTTAGCTAGCTCAGAGTTTCACAGAAGCCCTTCTTTGTGGATCCTATGATCTTTAGGCACTTAAGAATGCTCCCACAAGGGTACAGGGTCTCACACCATCCAAATTATATTTTCATACTGATTATGTGCTATGCAGTTATAAAAGAAGTGAGAAATATTTATTATTTGATGTTTTCTTTAAGTCTGTTCCATCTTCAGCCTAAATGGCCATAATCTTAGCTTCACCAACTTCTAAGTTCTATCTTTTCTAGATGTTCCTAACCAAAACCCTAAATTTTTTGCTTGTGAGTCTTTATCCCTGATATAACTTAAATAAAGCAATGGATATAGCACCACAACCTTCAAGACAATACCTGTATTCAACATTTCTCTTGCTGTACCAATGCATTCCTGAGTACTTAACTTCCTAACTTTTTCTACTGACTTTTTTTCAGTTTTGAGTTTTAAAACAAGAGCTTGCTGTCCACTTATCTGGGAGTTCCTAGAGATAGTTTTGTTTATTGCCTTCCTCCCTCTCTACTTGATGTTCAGGATTAAAGGTAAGTGGAACTTGAATGAGATCTGGCATTTTCCCTCTCCTTTGTCTACTGTTTCGCATCTTGAAACTATTTAGCTGAGTAGCCTTTGTCATAGCAGTAGCAGTCATGGTTTCAGTAACATCCCCATGACTTCAAGTGCTGTCCTTGAAATTACATGTTTTTAAAAGTTTTAGTCTTCTATCACGGCTGCTTTTGTACTCATAGTTACAGTTGCTTGTAAAAGAATGAAACAATTTGTTTCTCCAGGTCTAGTCTTCATTTAATCCCTTGACTACAGTCTTTTACAAAGCACAATTTTCTGATGTCACCTATTATTTACACTAAACTCATAATTTATAAACATTTAAATACCTTCGGTTTATATATTCCTTTTGAAAATTAATGAGAAAAAAGTATAATTTTTCTCATTTGATTTTTCCTTTTCATTTTCCAAGACCACTAAAAGTTAATATTTGATCTTCATCAGTATCTATGTATAGATTCTTTGAAAGTATGGTCATGTTACAGCATACACTGTGTACAATATAATATCTGAGGATTTAGAAAAAAGTTTCATTTCATTATGGATAATAGGAAGTATTTTATTAAAAAGAAACTGTCAAAGAAAATCAAAAGATCTAGTTATTATCCTAAGGAATTTGCATTTATCCATAAGACAAAACTTAGATACAGTTATGTCCCTTTTAACATATATTTCAGAGCCAATGAAACTAATGCCCTATATTTCATTAAAATGAGCTTCAAATCTCAAATAAATAAACTTAAAGGAAATAGAAAAATAGCAATGCTGTATAAAGATATGGAAAATTTAATTGACTTCCAGTACTATGGAATATACTCAATACCCTAAACCAGTCTTTCTGATTACAATATATCTTTCTATCCGATTACAATATATCTTTCTATCCATGTAACATTTTTACAGCTATGTAATTTTAATTATTTAATTATTTAATTTAATAATTATATTAATTATTTTGGCCACCAAGAAAGCAAGAACAATATTTTGAGAAAAAGAAAATATAAATATATATGGATCCATTCTCTCCCATCTTCCCCTTTCCCTCCATTTTTATGTTTCTGTTGGAATAATGACATCCTGATTTTAAAGTTTATATCAGGATTAAATGGGCTGTTTCTAATTGTAAGAACCCTTTTAAGGAAGATTCTAACAAAAGTATACGGGGAGCCCAAAGAAGCAAACACTGAAATAATGTACAAAAAATGTTATTAAGTAATATTGCACATTTCATGGAATAGTATGAAGAATAGAATTTAGAGACTGAGGAGATGGTTCATGGAATTAAGAGCACTTGCTCTTCTTCCAGAGGATCTGGATTCTGTTCCAGCATCTAAATGGAATCTCGCAACTCACTGTATCTACAATTTTAGTTCAGCAGAACTCTTCTGGCTGCTAACACTCATGTGCATAAAATAAAAGTTAAGTACACTTTTTCAAAAGGAAAATAATTTAGAAATTATTCTCCCTTATCTATGTTGAAGCTATTAACTGGCATGAAAATTGAAGACAAAGACAATTGATGGACTCTCCCATTGGATATTGAGGTTCAGTTGTCAAATAGGCTTAGATTTTAAAATTAGCAGCCATTGTCTGAACTTGTATATATTAAACATATGTATTTAAAATGAAAGATTAGGCTTAAAATACTATCAAAGAATAAAATGTATAATTAAAATATAAGAATTCTTTTAAAAGCCCAAGTAGAATTTCTATGTAAATTTGATTATACTAATTGAAATTTAAAAAATAACCCATTGGAAACATTAAATAGGAAGATATAATGAAAAGAACTGGACTTCAGATATCTGGAAAGATGCAGTGTGAATGTACATAGCTACCATTTATGGCATAAACCCAGGTTATATGTCTGTCAGCCCCCATAAGAGAGCCCTCCTATTTTTAATAGATGACAACACAGAGATCAAAGTGCAGAACATAAAAGACATATGAATGGTCATTCCTAAGCAGGATATTTATAGCATACTTCCTCCCAAGTCTCATGGATCATTTCAGAAGAGGAGAAATAGAGGTTGTAAGAGTCATGGGTGGTGGAAGACTACAAGGAGTCTGTGTTTTCTGTACATAGCAGGGAAGTTACATATATGAAATCATACCAATTGAGACAAGACACACATGACTGTGAAGACTTGGGCTAGATAAAATTCCAGCATGGAGAAGTAGGTTGGGGATGAAGTTGCACCCCTATCTATGGAGGTATTAGAATTTGTTAACTGCTAGGAGAGGGAGTTTTCTTTAAAGCTGTGGCTTCTGGTATGTTGACTGTCTTTCAGAGAATGACAAACATCCATTGTTACATGGGCTGTACTTGGTGTGTGTGCTTGTAGTGTATGTGAGCATGTGTATACAGGTATGCTCATTGGACCCATTTATTTCCTCAGTACTCATCGTGAAATATCTTGTTTTGGTAGCTCTTGAACCAGAGAATAAAAATAAACAAGAGGATAACCAGATACTTCTGGATAAATGATTAAAAGTAGCATATTATCATTTTTACTTATGGCTCATATCAAATTACACAAACCCATGGAATCACTCAAATTGTAAAATTTGTCATAAAACCTTGAATAGGTGGCCTAAACTCTCCCCAGAAAGGAAATCTACTTTTAGCCTTCTTTTACTCTTACTTGTGGACTAGGGTCCTGTGATCTGGTTTCTTAACATATGCATATTTTCCTATATCTATTTTACTTATTTTAAAATATGTCTATTATTTCTTTCTTTGCCCCCCAGCTTTCACTTTGGATGAAGCATACACATTGTATAATAATTGGCTATGGAAATTATGCATAACTTTGATTATAATGATGATACTTTTCACTGGGCTCATTTTGTTTCTACTTTGGACCCTGAACAGTAAGTGAAGGTGGGGGTGGGAACTCCAAGGATCTCCAAGAAACTCTAAGTCTCCTGAATCTCTACCTGAATCCCTATGAATCTAATAATCTCCAATGAATCTTCACTTGGTGCAAGTGGGGCAAAATAGAGGCTTGGGTTATAGGCTATTGCTCGTTCTCTCTCTCTCTCTCTCTCTCTCTCTCTCTCTCTCTTTCATCTCCATAAGCAGATTGAGGGGCATTTTATAGTAATCATGCTGTCGTTGCTAAGTATTCATAAGTTTAGCATGTTTGCTGGCCTGTGATGGACTACCTTTACAGGATTCGTTGAAATGGGAAGCTCTACCTTAACTGAAGCCTTCCTTATGGAGCTCCTTATACTCTTCCTTTAAGTACCTTCAGAAGTCCCATCCTTAACTACTGGGAACCCTATCAGGCTCCTCCTCCACAGATTTTTGTTTGTTTGTTTGTTTGTTTGTTTGTGTTTGGTTGGTTGGTTGGTTGGTTTTTTTGTTTTGTTTTGCTTTGTTTTTTTGGCTTTTCGAGACAGGGTTTCTCTGTATAGTCCTGGCTGTCCTGGAACTCACTCTGTAGACCAGACTGGCCTCGAACTCAGAAATCCACCTGCCTCTGCCTCCTGAGTGCTAGGATTAAAGGCATGTGCCCCCATGCCCGGCTTCCTCCACAGTTCTACCTAGACACTGTTGAGCTTTGCCTCTTGAGAAAGTTTAATTTCACATTTTTAATTTTGAATTTTTACTGAGTGCTGTGTTAAGAAAGGTTTTTTTTCTGTAACTTACCAAGAAAAAGCTGAGTTAAGCTACATGGATTTTCATTTTTCCAATTACTCTCTCTAACTGTCCTTGAATGGTTACAATAACATTCAATAAAGTATATTTAGAAAATATCTCCAGGTCCACCCAGAGGAAAAATAGACCCTCAAAGCTATTTAAACCTATTAAAATAGAATCTGGCTTTTCCTCTTTGGGATATTAATTTTATTAATAAAATAATTTAAACACAGACATGAAGGGAAAGTGTGTTGCAATATTGTTAGTTTAAGAGAAAAACCACGGAGCATGCAAACTGTAAATCTTGGCATCTCCTAGCATTGGACATGGAGAAGAACAAGAGATACAGCCATGCCTTTTGCCATTGAAACTGGCAAGCACTCACATCTAGAGGGAATATTTGTTGGGGTTAGTGAAGATTTTTTCCTGCTTCCCTGTCCTAACATTCCCCTACACTGAGGAGGAGAGGCCCTTCGCAGGACCAAGGGCCTCTCCTCCCATAGATGTCCAACAAAGCCATCCTCTGCTACATATGCAGCTGGAACCCTGGGTCCCTCCATATGTACTTTTTGATTGGTGGTTTAGTCTCTGGAAGTTCAACTTCAAGTATTTGAAGAAAGAAATTGAAAAGTATATTAGAATATGAAACAATATCCCATGTTCAAGGATCAGTAAGATCAATGCAGTAAAAATGGCCACCCCTCCAAAAGCAATCTATGAATTTAATGTAAGCACCATAAAAATTCTAACACAATTCTTTATAGACCTTGAAAGAACAATATTTCTCTTTGTATGGAAACAAACAAACAAAAACTTGGGATACCTAAAAGCAATTTTATACAATAAAAGAACTTCTAGTGGTATCACCATCTCTGATTTGAAGCTGTACTACAAAGTGACAGTAATAAAAATTTCATGATATTGGCATAAAAGCAGACAAGTTGATCAATGTTAAAAAAAGTTAAAGACACAGTCATAAATTCACGCAAATGTAGACAACTGATTTTTGATAGAGGAAGTAACATTGTACATTGAAAAAAAAAGTGAAGCATCTTCAACAAATGGTACCTGTCTGATTGGATGTCTGCATGTAGAAGAATGTAAATAGATCACTCTTGACAAAAAGAAAATTCCACATTGATCAAAAACAGAAACAGAGAAGAAATAGGCTACTCGTAGTGGATGTTGTTAATAGAATCAATAAATTTCTGAGGGCCTAAACAGATCACTAACACTTATTAAGAGACTTCATAGCATGAAAATTTTTTTCACAGGCTTTTTGGCCTATAATTAGATGATCTTTTTTTTTTCTTTCAGTTTGTTTGCATGGTGGATTATATTGACTGATTTTTATATATTGAACTATCACTGCATCTCAAGGATGAAACCTACTTGATCATAGTAGATGATATTTTTAATTTGTTCTTGGATTCATTTTACAAATATTTTATTAAGTATTTTTACAACTGTTCAGAGCTAATTAAAGGAACTTATCTTAAGTCTTGCCATTTTGACTTTAGATTCCATTTTACCTAAGCTGACCAACTCTCTCTAAGCAACAACAGTTCTCCAAACATAACTGTTGCTAACTCCCTCTCTAAGCAACAATAGCTCTCCCCAACATGATGTCTATTCCTAACAACAAAAAGAATAAATGAACATGATTGGTTGGCCAAAGCCACTTATATTCAGTGTCAGTTGACAATGATGAAAACACTTGGGAAAGTCTATAATCCCTTAGGTGTGATTGGGAAAATTATAACTGTAACTTGGCAAAGATGCTTGCAATTTTTATGCATATAATCCCTGAACCAGGCCTTCTCAGGGCTGCCAGATGAAGCAAGGCTCCAAATTCTTATATGAAGTACACAATCCATCATTGTTTATGTGGTGAGCATAATAAAGGAATTTGCTGTTTCATGAGATCACTGGTGATATTTTCCCCCTCCCTTATGACACACAATGGAGACAGGGTAGAATATCTTTTTCACAAGGGAAACTGGTCTGTAGTTCTCTTTGTTGAATCTGTGACATTTAGATATTTTGGATATCAGTGTGACTGTGGCCTCTTAAAATGAATTTGACAATGTTCATTCTATTTAGGTTTTGCAGAATTGTTTAAGGAGTATTGGTATTAGCTCTTCTTTGAAAGTTGGATAGAGTCCTACACTAAAATCATATTTCCTTGGGCTGTTTTGGTGGGGAGACTTTTAATACTGTTTCTATTATCTTGGAGGTTGCAGTTACATTTAAATTGTTTATCTGATCTCGATTTAATTTAGGTAAGTGGGTTCTATCAGGAAAATTGTCTATTTCTTTTAGATTTTCCAATTTTGTGGAATTGAGGTTTGTTTTTTGTTTCGTTTTGCTTTGCTTTTTTTGGAGTTGAAGTTTTTAATGTATGACCTAAAGATTCTTTGGATTTCCTCAGTGTCTGTTGTTAATTTTAATTTCTGATTTTATTAATTTGGATCCCCTTGGGAAGAAATAATAGAACAGATTTTTAGGAGCAGGTAGGAATTGAATAGGAGGGATAAGGCGATAGGGAGGGATAGAAAAAGGGAGATAGAGACAGAGAACTGTGAAAGATGACTGGAATTGGCATTTGGAAGCAATGAGTAAACTTAGTTCAGTAGAAACTTCAGGATTCTATGAGGGTCACCCTGAAGAGGACTCCTAGTAATGGAGGATATAGAACACTAACCAGGCAGGGCTTTTAGTAGTGGTAGTATACCAATGCAGCTACAAAACCTACTATCTATCCTGAGTGGTAGGTATACTCAGGTAATAAAGGTGGAGAATGTGTGTAAATGGCCAAGAAATGACTGGTGTAATTTGAGGATTATGAGAGGAAAAAAAGCCTATGTAATATACTGCCCAGATAGCCAGGACCTGGAAGGTAGATAGCCTATAGACCTAGGATAGAAAAAAAATCAATAAATTGATTCCTAATTATATCCACTGCTACACACATAGATTAGTATCTAGCCTACTTGTCATCAGAGAAACTTCCTCTGACAGCTGCTGGGAGCATAAATTGAGACTCACAGCCAAATGTTAGGTAGATAAAATGTCTATGTAGGAGATCTCAATCAGATTCCTCACCTTTGGAGATAATGTAAGCCTGCAGAAAGAGGGAAGAAGAATATTAGGAGCCAAAGGTGTTGAGGATACCACAAGATCACAGTTCATAAAATCAACTAGCATGGCTACTAGAGACTTACAGAGGCTGAAGTGGCAATCAGGGCCTATAAGGGTCTTTACTATGTTCTCTGTATATGTAATGTCTTGATGTTTTGGGGAAACTCCTAACAGTGGGAAGGGGTATCTCTGACTCTTTCATTTTCTCTTGGGATGCTTTTGTTCCTAGAGGGTTGTCTTGTTAAGCCTTGATATGAAGTTTTTTTCCTAGTCTTATTGCATCGTGTTATTCCATGTTTCATTGATATTTCTCGGAGGTCTACTTTTTCTGAAAGGAATGGACGATGAGTGGATGTGCAGGAGAGTGGAAGTAGAGGTGGGAACTGGGAGGAAAGGAAGAAGGGGAAAAGCACAGTCAGGATATATTGTATGAGAGAATAAATAAAGAGAAATTTCACAGTTTATGATCATTTAGAAAAAAATTAACTGTTCCAGTCACTTTTGCCTTAAATAAGCTATAAAGCTATTCTGAAGATCTCATTTCTAAATTCAGAAGTTAAGATGGTGAAGACAGCCATATTAAGAGATCTGAAAGCCTTATACATTCTCATAACAGCACACAAGAATCTCATGCCTTTATTAATATAGAGTCCTGTGTATATACACCCAATAATTGAGATAAAATATCTGTATCTGCCAAGACTTACATACTCCAAACTATGTCAGATTCTTCCTTAAGTCTAATGGTTTTCTAGCACTGTGGTTCTTGAGTACCTAATTGTAGATAAAGACCTTTCTTTTAACATTAATATGACAATTGTGAACAACAAGTTGCAATCAGTGTGTGTGTTTGTGTGTGTTGATGTGTTAGATAATACAATGCTTTCTTTCAGGTTATGGTAAGATGCCATGCTTACCTTCCATGAATACAGATGTTTCTACACAAGACACCAAGCAAAAGAGTTCTGAATCTGCTAAGTCCCAAAAACATTATGATGTGAACAGTCAAATGTTCCTAGAAACTTATGAAGAGGCAATATTTAGTCACCATCAAGAAAGTTGTGAAGAGGATATTTTCGACCTTCTTCTGCCCTCAAGTTCAGATGTCCTAGGAACTTGTAAAGAGGAAAAATTTAGTCAGCATCACGAAAGTTTTGAAGAAGATCTTCAATCCTCATCAGACTTTAAGATTGAATTGTAGTCCCAACTGGGAAACTTGAAGCAGTAAAGAAAGACAAAAAAGGATAATGATTTGGACTATAAAATTTATATCTATAAAACAGTCAATCAAGGGGGTACTCTGATTAAATTTTGTTCTGTCTAAAATGTATAGATTTTTAAAAATACAATTTTTAATAAAATAAAATTATACTGCATCACCTCTTCTCTTTCCTCCCTCCAGCTCCTTCTAGGTACATATTGCACTGTTTCTGTTGTTTGTGTCTATATAGTTTCAGGGCAAAAAAAAATATAGATTTTGATGCCTAGAAATATCCACATGGCCTGTGATGCACACCCTCTTCCACATCTTAAATTCAGTAAGGATTTAAACAATGTGGATTTAAAAATAATGATATCTTGATTATTTTTCTTCAAGTCTGAACATGGGGTTTATTTTTAAAGAAAGCATGATTGAAAGCAATAAAAGCATCATTACAAAACTTTAGGATAAAGTGTTTTGAAAGAATAAAAAATAAACTTTTGTATAAAGTCAGTGTTTGTCAGCAAAAGAAAATATTTCTCTAGCTATTGAAAATTTCTAGCCCCACACCATTTTCGACATAATCTCGGTGGAGAGCCCCAAGGTCCCCAGAGGACTCTCCACACTGCAGGCACCCTAGCACACCTGGGACCTTGAGATAAATGGTGAGTGGAGTGCAACAACAGTTCCAAAAAACCCAGAGGGTCTTGTTCTAGCAGGAACAGGGACAAAGGAAAATTGCCCGGCCAGTGGCTGGGGTTCATTCTGGTAGGTGCCACCCCTGCACCATCTTGGGTGCAATCTCAGCTGAGGGCCCCAATGTCCCCAGAGGACTCTCCACACTGCAGGCACCCTAGCACACCAGGGATCTTGGGGTGAAAGACGGGCCCTAGCACACCCAGAATCTTGGGATCACTGAGAACAGTCTATGCAGGAGAGCACGTGGGTAGCAGAAGCAACAAGCTTCTTTGACAGGGTCCCTTCAGGCCTTCATTGTCAGCCAGGAGACAGAGCTGAAACCCAGACCTCTGGACACCTTCCCTCCCAGAGGAGGGTTCTGACCTCAGGAATCAGGAGGTGAATCTGATCTCCAGATTTCTGTGCACCTTCCCTACAAGAGGAGAGCTTGCCTGCAGAGAGTGTTCTGACCACTGGGACACAGGAGAAAGTTGGTCTCACAGGAGTGCTGACAGAGGCTAAAGAATTACAGGAGGAACAAGCTCCAGTCACAGACAGCTAGAACATCTAACACCAGAGATTACCAGATGATGAAAGGCAAATGTAAGAATCTTACTAACAGAAAGCAAGACCACTGGGCATCCTCAGAACCCATTACTCCCACTACAGCAAGTCCTGCATACTCCAACACATAGAAAAAGCAAGATTCAGATCTAAAATCATATCTCATAATGTTGGAAGAGGATTTTAAGAAGGGCATTAATAAATCACTTGTAGAAATACAGGAGAACACTGCTAAACAGGTAGAGGCCCTTAAAGAGGAAGCAGAAATATCCCTCAAGGAATTACAGGAAAACACTGCTAAACTGCAAAAACCTGCAGGAATAATCAGCAGGGACCCAGGGCAGGACAGAGTGTGTGTGTGTGTGTGTGTGTGTGTGTGTGTGTGTGTGTGTGCAAGGGACATGAGACACAAAGACTGAAAGCAAGCCAATCATACTGATCAATCTCTGGAAACTTTATTCAGGAGTGGCAATTGTAAGCATAAGCAAGAGAAGGCTCCAAGGGAGTGGGGAATAGCCTGGGGGCTCTCTGAAGGTCAGGTGGCAATCTTCAGCTCCTGGAACCAATGGACACAGTGTACTCTTTATCCACAAACATTCTTACTGTTATGAACATGAATGTTCTCTCAGTATTGTTTATGTGACCTAGAAAATAGCCACAAGACCATAGCTGAGGCCATGGCTCCTCACACTAAACAGATGCATTAAAAGACTTCAAAGAGGAAACACAAAAATCCCTTTTAAAAAAATTACAGGAAAACACACAAAAAAACAGGTGATGAAATTGAACAAAACCATCCAAGATCTAAACATGGAAGTAGAAACAATGAATAAAACCCAAAGGGAGACAACTCTGGAGATAGAAACCCTAGGAAAGAAATCAGAAGCCATAGATACAAGCATCAGCAACAGAATAAAAGAGAAAGAAAAGAGAATCTCAGATGCAGAAGATTCCATAGAGAACATGGACACAACAATCAAAAAAAATGATACATGCAAAAAGTTCCTAACCCAAAATAATCCAGGACAAAACAATCCAGGAAATCCAGGACACAATGAGAAGACCAAACCTCAGAATAATAGGTATGGAAGAGAATGAAGATTTTCAAATTAAAGGGCCAGCAAATATCTTCAACAAAATTATAGAAGAAAACTTCATTAAGCTAAAGAAAGAGATGACCATGAAAATACAAGAAGATTAGAGAAATCCAAATAGTCTAGACCAGAAAAGAAATGACTCCCAACACATCATATTCAGAACAACAAATTCACTAAATAAAGATAGAATATTAAAAGCAGTAAGGGAAAAAGGTCAATTAACATATAAAGGCAAACCTATTAGAATTACACCAGACTCATCACCAGAAACTATGAAAGCCAGAAGATTCTGAACAGATGTTATACAGACCCTAAGAGAACACAAATACTCAATTACCACAGATAGAGAAACCAAAGTATTCCATGACAACACCAAATTCACACAATACTTTTACATGAATCCAGCCCTTCAGAGGATAATAATGGAAAAACACCAACACAATGATGGAAACTACACCCTAGAAAAAGCAAGAAAATAATCCTTCTACAAACCTAAAATAAGGCAGCTTCGAGAACAGAATCCCAACTCTAACAACAAAAATAACAGGAAGCAACAATTACTTTTACTTAATATCTCTTAATATCAATAGACTCAATTCTCCAATGAAAAGACATAGAATAACAGACTGGCTACATGAACAGGACCCAACTTATTGCTGCTTACACTAAACCCACCTCAGGGAAAAAGACAGACACTACCTCAGGGTAAAAGGCTAGAAAATAATTTTCCAAGCAAATGGTACAATGAAACAAGTTGGAGTAGCCATTCTAATATCGAATAAAATCGACTTCCAACACAAAGTTTTCAAAAAAGACAAGGAGGGGCACTTCATACACATCAAAGGTAATATCTTCCAAGATGAACTCTCAATTCTGAATACCTATGTTCCAAATGCAAGGGCATCCATATTCATTAAAGAAACTATAGTAAAGCTCAAAGCACATATTGCACCTCACACAATAATAGTGGGAGACTTCAACACCCTACTCTCATCAATGGACATATCCTGGAAACAGAAACTAAACAGAGACACATTGAAACTAACAAAAATTATGAAAGAAATGAATTTAGCAGAAATCTACACAACATTTTATCCTAAAATAAAAGGAAATACATTCTTCGCAGCACCTCATGGCACCTTCTCCAAAATTGACTATATTATTGGTCACAAAACAGGCCTCGACAGATAAAAAAATATTGAAATTATCCCATGTATCCTATCAGATTATAACAGACTAAGGCTGATCTTCAATAACAACATAAATGATAGAAAACCAACATTCACGTGGAAGCTGAAGAACACTCTACTCAATGATACCTTGGTTAAGGAAGAAATAAAGAAAGAAATTAAAGACTTTTAAGATTTTAATGAAAATGAGGTAACAACATACCCAAACTTATGGGACATAATGAAAGCCATCCTAAGAGGAAAACTCATAGCTCTGAGTGACTCCAAAAATAATTAGAGAGAGATAAACTAGCAGCTTAATAGGACACATAAATCCTCTAGACCAAAAGGAAGCAAATACATCCAAAAGGTAGCAAATTCATCCATAATCAATCTCGGGGCTGAAATTAACCAAGTGGACACAAAAAGAACTATTCAAAGAATCAACCAAACTAGGAGCTGGTTGTTTGAGAAAATCAACAAGATAGATAAACCCTTAGCCAGACTCACTAGGGAGCCCTGGGACAGTATCCTAATTAACAAAACCAGAAATGAAAAGAGAGACATAACAACAGAACCTGAGGAAATCCAAAACACCATCAGATCCTACTACAAAAGAATATACTCAACAAAATTGGAAAACCTGGATGAAATGGACAAACTTCTACACAGATACCAGGTACCAAAGTTAAATNAGGATCAGATTAATGACCTAAACAGTCCCATATCCCCTAAAGAAACAGAAGCAGTCATTAAAAGTCTCCCAACCAAATATAAAGCCCAGTACCAGATCAGTTTAGTGCAGAATTTTATCAGACTTTCAAAGAAGACCTAATTCCAACTCTCCTCAAAGTATTCCACAAAATAGAAACAGAAGGTACTCTACCCAATTCATTCTATGAAGCCACAATTACTCTGATGCCTAAACCACAAAAAGACCCAACAAAGAAAGAGAATTTCAGACCTATTTCCCTTATGAACATCGATGCAAAAATACTCAATAAAATTCTCACTAACAATCCAGCGCCTTTCCCCGCCCAAGGAGGGGTGTCTGCCCGGGAGCAGTCTCCAGGCCTGATCCATCACCCGGTGCCTTTCCCGCCTAAGGAGGGGTGTCTGCCCTAACCTAAAGAAATAGATGCCCATAAACATGCAAGAAGCCCACAGAAGCACAAATAGATTGGACCAGAAAAGAAATTCCCCTCATCACATAATAATCAAAATACCAAGTGCACAAAACAAAGAATATTAAAAGCAGTAAAGGAAAAAGGACAAATAACATATAAAGGCAGACCTATCAGAATTACACCTGAATTCTCAATAAAATCTCTAAAAGACAGATGATCTTGGGGAGACGTCATACAGATGCTAAAAGAACAAAAGTGCCAGCCCAGGGTACTATACTCAGCAAAACTCTCAATTACCATAGTTAGAGAAACTAAGATAATACTTCACCAAACCAAATTTAAAAAATATTTTTCCACAAATCCAACTCTACAAATGATAACAGACGAAAAGATGAAAACCTCCACCACAAGAAGGGAAACTACACCCAAGAAAAAGGAAGAAATTAATCTTCCTACAACAAACACAAAAAAAAAAAAAAAAGGAGAACCAAACAAACATAATTCCATCTGTAACAGCAAAAATAACAGGAAGCAACAATCATTGGTCCTTAATATCTCTTAACATCAATGGACTCAATTCCCAAATTAAAAGATATAAACCAAGAGAATGAATATGTAAGGGGCCCAGCATTTTGCTATATACAGAAAACGCACCTCAATAACAAAGACAAATACTACCTCAGAGTAAGGTAACTCACTTACAAAAGAACACACATAGTACATACTCACTGATAAGCGGATATTAGCCAAAAACCTCAGAATACCCAAAATCCAACTCATAGACCATATGAAACGCAAGAAAAAGGAAGACCAACGTGTGGATGCTTCAGTCCTGCTTAGAAGGGGGAACAAAATAATCATGGGAGGTAGAGGAAGGGGAACATAGGAGGAAAAGCAGGGGGATAAAAGAGGAGGGCAGCATGCTCATGGATTGGCAGGACTAACATAGTCAAAATGGCCATCCTGCCAAAAGCAATCTACAGATTCAAAGCAATCCCCATCAAAATTCCAGCCCAATTCTTCACAGAGTTAGAAAGGGCGATTTGCAAATTCATCTGGAATAATAAAAAACCTAGGATAGCAAAAACCATTCTCAACAATAAAAGAACC
>NC_034595.1:64458663-64460868 GCF_900095145.1 Mus pahari
GGCCCCTAGATGGCGCCTGGGACTGCTGCCAAGTCTAAAGGCTAACAACTGACATCCTCATATCCCTCAAGATAGCAATGTCCGTTAAACTGCATTGCACATATGCACCACGACTAAAGATCAGGTGACGTGACAAATGTAGTCCTGAGCCAATGAACAATGCCTAAGTGGAATGGGGTAATGGGGAGTGGACTAGAGGGTATAAAAGGGGATGGCCGAGAGAGATCGGAGAGAAGGGGGGGATCGTTTTAGTGCACATAGTTCCTGAATAAACTGCTTTGAGAAGGACGTCGGTTTCGTAGCTTCTTTTCTGCTGGTTGGAGACGGCAGCGACAAATGGTGGCCCATACGGGGATGATGTGGAATCGCTACTTGTTTCTCTGCCTCAGGTACTTGTCCTGCCTCTCCACCTCGGCCAGGTACAGGGCTAGCTTCTCGTCCCTGTCATCCACCCGGGGAGTGCCTACAGCTTTGCCTTTGCCATTCTGGACGGGCTTGCTGCTGCTCCGTGCAGGAGTCGGAACTGAGTGAACCTTTGCTTCAGGGTCTTGCTGTTGGTTGGCGTCAGACCTGGAGGCGTCGCTGCGACCACTCGCCCGGTCCCAACCTCAGGAACTGCGCTCCGACCGGCATTCTTCACCCCACGGGCCAGGGCCGGTGCCGAGCTCCGGGACAATCGGGGCCAGGGCAGGGGCCTGGTGCTGGGAGGCCGCCAGGGCCTGGAGGTGCTCGATCCGTTGGAAGTTCCTAACGAGAGCATCGCTAGCAGCGTTTGGGGCCGGGATCGCGGGCTCGTCGGGCCGGAGCAGCTCTTCCAGCAGCCAGGCAAAGGAACCGCGACGATCCGGAGGCGGTGACAGCTGGGCAGTGGAGGCCATGGGCAAGGACTACTACCAGACGCTGGGCCTGGCCCAGGTGCTGTCCCACGATGAGAGATCAAGCCAGCCTAACACCACCAGGTGCTGTCCAACAAAGAGATCAAGCCAGCCTAACAGCCACCAGGCGCTGTGCTACCACCCGGACAAGAACAAGGAGCCTGGCACCGGGGAGAAGTTCAAGGAGATTGCCGAGGCCTACAACGTGCTCAGCGACCCGCCCAAGCGTGAGATTTTCGACCGCTATGAGAGGAAGGCCTGAAGGGTGGTGGCCCCAGTGGTGGGAGCAGTGGTGGTGCTAATGGTACCTCTTTCAGCTACACATTCCACGGAGACCCCCATGCCATGTTTGCTGAGTTCTTCGGTGGCAGAAACCCCTTTGATACGTTTTTTGGGCAGCGCGACGGGGAAGAAGGCATGGACATCGGTGACCCATTTAACTTTCCAATGGGTATGAGTGGCTTCACCAACGTGAACTTTGGACGTTCCTACCTTCTCAAGAGCCCACCCAGAAGAAGCAAGATTCCCCCAGTCACCCACGACCTTCGGGTCTCCCTTGAAGAGATTTAGAGCGGTTGGACTAAGAAGATGAAAATCTCCCACAAGCGGCTGAACCCTGATGGAAAGAGCATTCGAAATGAAGATAAGATCCTGACCATCGAAGTGAAGAGGGGCTGGAAAGAAGGGACCAAAATCACCTTTACCAAGGAAGGGGACCAGACCTCGAACAACATTCCGGCAGACATCGTCTTTGTTTTAAAGGACAAGCCACACAATATCTTCAAGAGAGATGGCTCTGTCATTTACCCAGCCAGGATTAGCCTTCGGGAGGCTCTCTGTGGTTGCACTGTGAATGTCCCTACTCTGGATGACAGTACCATCCCTGTTGTATTCAAAGATGTCATCAGGCCTGGCATGCAGCAGAAAGTTCCTGGAGAAGACCTCCCTCTCCCCAAAACACCTGAGATACGTGGAGACCTTGTTATGGAATTTGAAGTGATCTTCCCTGAAAGGATCTCCATCTAATCCAGAACCATCCTGGAGCACTGTTTGAACAGAAAGCAGCCCAACTTGCTACTGAAATTGAAGATATAAAGTCAAAGTATGGTGAAGAAAAGAGTCTCCAAGCAGCTGCTGAACAAAAAGTGACACATTTGACAGAAGAATTAAACAAACAGACAACTGTAATTCAAGATCTGAAAACTGAACTGCTTCAGAGACCTGGTATAGAAGATGTTGCTGTACTAAAGAAAGAACTGGTCCAAGTTCAAACACTAATGGATAACATGACTTTGGAATGTGAGAGAATCTGAAAAACTCAAAGATGAAT
>NC_034595.1:64478395-64538851 GCF_900095145.1 Mus pahari
ATGGAACACAGGGTCCCCAATGGAGGAACTAGAGAAAGTACCCAAGGACCTGAAGGGGGCTGCAACCCTGTAGGTGGAACAACAATATGAACTAACTAGTACCCCCTGAGCTTGTGTCTCTAGCTGCATATGTAGCAGAAGATGGCCTAATCGGCCACCACTGGGAAGAGAGGCCCCTTGGTCTTACAAACTTTATATGACCCAGCACAAGGGAAGGCCTGGGCCAAGTAGTGGAAGTGGGTGGGTAAGGGAGCAGGGGGGGGGCGGTATAGGGAACTTTNGGGATAGCATTTGTAATGTAAATAAAGAAAATAATAATAAAAAAAGAGGGGGGCAGGATCAGGTATGGGAGTAGATGGAGAAATCAGGAATTTGAACAGAGGAATGTAGCAGTAGGAGATAGGAAGCTGGGGATAGCCACTAGAAAGTCCTAGATACCGGGGATCCAAGAGGTTCCCAGGACTCAACAGGGATGACATTAGCCAAAATACTGAAAAGCAGGCAGAGAGAACCTGTACAGGCCATATCCAATGCTTAGGCACAGCCGCTGGTTGAGGTATAGGGCCACCCACCCATCTCAAAAATATTAACCCAGAATTGCTCCTGTCTAAAGGAAATACAGGGACAATCATGTAGCAGAGACTGAAGGAAAGGTCATCCAGAGATTGCCCCATCTAGAGATCCATCCCATCTGCAGACACCAAACCCAGATACTATTGCTGATGCCAAGAAGCACTTGCTAACAGGAGCCTGGTATAGCTGTCCCCTGAGAGGCTGTGCCAGAGCATAATCCATATGGATGCAAATACTCACATCCAGCCATGGGACTGAGCACAGAGACCTCAATGGAGCAGCTAGGGGAAGTACTAAAGGAGCTGAAGCGATTTGCAACCCCATAGGAAGATCAACAATATCAACCAACTAGACCTCCCTTGGCAGAGCCCCCAGGGATTAGAATGCCAACCAAAGAGTACAAATGGAGGGACCCATGGCTCCAGCTGCATATGTAGCAGAGGATTGCCTTATCCAACATCAGTGGAAGGGGAGTCCCTTTGTCCTGTGGATGTTAGTTGACCCAGCATAGGTGAATGCTAGGGCAGTGAGGCAGGATTGGGTAGATGGGTGGGGGAGCACCCTCATAGATGCAGGAAGAGGGGTTATGGGATAGGAGGTTTGTAGAAGGGAAATTGGGAAGGGGGAAAGCATTTGAAAAGTAGATAAATAAAACAACCAATAAAAAGGAGAGAGACTTAGCCTGCCTTTACCTTTCAGGGAATTACACATGTGAATTAGACATCCCTTCCTAGTGAACTATTGGTGGATTTTTAAGACAGATAAATATTGTCTTCAGTTTTCCGAGTTCACCATGCCCCAGCAGATAATCTGTAAAATGTGGCTACACAGACAGTCCTGGTTAAAAACCAATGGGTTATAAAACAAAGCAGAAAGAGTAAATGTAAGAAGGGGACATGCCAGGAGGAGAGGGAATGACAAGGGTGAAAAGGGAATGAGAGTATTGGAGAAAATAAGCAGATTGTCTTGTAAGCATGTATGAAATTGTCCAAGGACAAATTCCATCAATAAAAGTGGGAGAATGTCTCTACCTTGGGTGAGTACTGTGATCTGTAAGAGAAGGAAGGCCATAAAGAATCCAGGTAAACAGGAAGCTGAAGGTTCCATCACACCTGAAAAATTAGATTGAAAATGTGGCAACAAAATTGGGGAAGTAAAAACGATGAAAATACTGAGAGAAGCAATCCTACCTTTTGAGAAAATTCCCCTTGCAAGGAAAAGCATTAATAACTGATGTCACTCCTCTGAGGTGATCTCTTCTGGAGTCCTGTCTTCTTTTGCACTGGGCTCTGTGCTTTCAGGAAATTTACTTCACTGAAAGAAGTATTATTCATCCATAAATAATAATGAAATCCTGTTATTTTCAGCAAATCAAATAGAACTGTATTTGTGGAACCAAAAAATATAAACCTAGACAATTACTTCAGAACAAAGTCAATTGAAATAATTCCTTCAGAAGATCAGACACAAAGAGTCACCACTTCACACCATACATATATACAACCAGTGTAAATCAGTACCCATGAAGATGGTACTGTCTTGATGCAAATTTGAAGTTATAATTTTTTACATTGTACAGATTTTATATATTGATACAGGTTTAAAGTTTTCATTGTTATGAATATTTGTATATTTGAATTTTGAAATTAATATTGTTACTTTTAGATAGGCATGTGCCTGTGCAACTCATTTAAGAATGCAAGGCTTTGATATAGCTGTCTCCTGCAAGGCTCTGCCAGTGCCAGGCAAATACAGAAGTGGATGCTCACAGTCATCCATTGGAAAGAGCACAAGGTCCCCAATGAAGGAGCCAGAGAAATACCCAGGGAGCTGAAGGGGAATGAAGTCCCATAGAAGGAACATCAATATGAACTAACCAGTACCCCCAGAGCTCCTTGGAACTATACCACCAATCAAAGAAAACACATGGTAGAAATTGTGCCTCTAGCTATATATGAAGCAGAGGATGGTCTAGTTGGTCATCAATGGGAGGAGAGACCCTTGGTCCTGTGAAGGCTCTATGCCCCAGTATAGGGAATGCCAGTACCAGGAATGTGAGTGGGTGGGTTGGGGATCAGGGAGAGGGTGAGGGGATAGGGGATTTTTGGAGGGAAAACTAGGAAAGGGAATAACATTTGAAATGTAAACAAAGAAAATATCTAATAAAAAAAAGAATGCAAGGCTTTGACCCAGACCTTCTATAGCTGCTATTACAAACTATTTAGGATGATTAAGTCACATAAGTTAAGGGCCAGATAGTAAACTCATGATTATATTAGATTATAATTTAATTATAATGAAGCATTTTTAATATTGTTCAATTAGAAATAACTAAATGTAGTCATGTTGCAACTATTCAGTTATACTTTATACAGATAGTCTTAAAAGCATCAGAAATCCACAGAATGTGGCATTTATAATCATTTCATTATAATTAGATTTTTGACTAAGAGATATGTCTGTTCCTGACACTACCCCCTTCAAAGTTAAAAGAAAATATTGAGCATTATAATCTTCATATAGATTTGCTCCATTTGTGGCAAGGTAGCCACAGGGCAAGAATTGCCCTAATTTATCTATAGACAAAAAATACTGTCCGGGAAAGGATACAAGATAGTGGACAGCTAAGCACTGCCAATACAAAGTAAACTAGTCCTTCATAATTCCTGCTTCACTTAAAGTCTCTCAGATGGTTTTGAGTTAGAAGATTGAAGACAGATGCTCCAATGTTTTGAGTAACAGGGGACTGTCCAGGTAGTCAGCTGTCTCTGCAATTTGTTTAAGTTTTGGAACATATGTTTTGTGCTTCCTATGTATTCAGGTTATATTTAATTTGTTCTTGGATCTCTGATGGGATTGAAGACTAGTTATAGTCTTATAATCAAGCTTAAGTTGTTTAGCATTGAGGACAATGATGTAGATTTGAAAGGATGGTTTTTCAGATATTAATGCGAGTTAAAATTAAAACATAATTCAGGTATAGAATTGTAAGCTCTTTAAGTTAGGATAGATGTTAGAATAGTAGACCTAAACTGACAAAATAGATGGACTAAATATTATTGGTGTATATTATAACTTATAGTTTACATAACTATTATAAATATTTGAGTATATCTGAGAGAAAAGGCCTTTTTATTGGATGAAAAGGAGGGTATGTTGTGGATTTGGTTTAATACTTGCATTATGGTTTCCAAAATCAAAGAAGAATTCCAGTTGTGAGATGCTGAGGCTCCCTGTCCTCAGCTGGTTCTGACTGGTAATTAAAGTTGCTGGCAGCTAATGGCTGGGCAGGGAGATACAGGCAGGACTTTAGGATTTGTGGTCAAGGAGACCAAGGAAGAAGCAGAATCACCATGCCACGGAAGGAATAAGATCCAGACTTTAGAGCAGCAGGAAGAGAGGCATACTAATCATATAAGAGCCAGGGAAGAAAGCCCACAGCCCACACCCCGGTTGGGTCTAGGGTCACAAAGGTGGAATATAGATTTTAGTAAGTAGTAACTCAGGAGTATCGGAAGGGAGATGTTAGCAATATTGAAGTTTAGGAGAGGTCCATCAATTGAGCTGTTTAAAGCATATTAAATGTAAGGTGGCGTGTATGTACCTTTTATTTGAGAACCCAGAGCATTGGAACGAGTAGTGAGAAATTAATTTGCACCATCGTTCCCAGGAAGATTAGAGCAGATTAATCACTGCAACACCAGATAGGTACATAGACAGACAGACAGACAGACAGACAGACAGACAGACAGACAGACATTTAATTGTATCTGTTGAAAAAGCTTAGGAGCAACATTTCAGTATCACTGAGTGTATATAGCACCTGACAGTTTCTCTAAATATCATTACACTCCATGCCTCATGGGCATTTGAACAAATAACTAATGCCAGTGCCAGAATATAAAGAGAAGTTGATCATGGAATTAGAACAGAAGGACGAAATTTTCCTTGAAATATAATATCAAGTTACTTTATAAAATAACAAAATGTTAAAATTAGTTTGTAGGATCATATTCTTATCTAAAATCCACTCAGGTTTCTAAACCTCCTGCAATCATCTTCTCACTTTCCTATAAAAGTTTTAGGAAAAAAATTTCCCAAGTCAATTTAACAGGGGTTTTTCCCTCTTTGATACCATAATATCTGCTATGGTCTTTCTTATATCATCCAGTATGTAGTCTGATAGCAAGAAACAATTCTGTCAGTACAATTCAGTCAGAATTCTTCTGATTCCTTGTTCAGTTTTAGAAATTCTTTATCCACGAACATGAATCTGTCCTTGCTTATAAACTCCCATTTGTCCATGTTGTATTCAGCTGAGTTTCATCTCATCTCTTTCTCAAGAAAAAAAAAAATAAACATTGTATTTGTCCTCTATTTTTGCCATAAGGGTCCTGAGTAAAGTCTGCCATGACGTGGTTTAACAAATATGATTGAATTGTTTCTCTATAATATTAGAAATCTCAATTTGTACCTATGATGCTAATAATTAAATTTAGTAAGAAACACAAACACAAAAACTAGTATATAGAACTAAAAAGAGAAATGAGATTTTATTGCAGTAACAATGGAGTACCCCCCACTGCTGGTTGCCTTAGCCAAGATGTCTAACAGTAGGGACATAGTAGCTGAATAGGCCACCACCTGTAGCCAGGCAGGACTTCCAGTGGAAGGATAGGAGCCCCATCATCCACAAAATTTTCTATCCAAAATTTGTACTATCTGAAAAATGCAAGGATGGAGCAGAGACTGAAAGAAAGTTCAACCAATAACCGGCCAAACTCAAAACCAACCCCATAGGCAAGCACCAATCCCTAACATTATTAATGATACTCTGTTATGCTTGCAGACAGGTGCCTAACATAACTATCCTCTGAGAGACTCTAGCCAGCACCAGACTGAAATAGAAGCATATACCCATAGCCAAACATTAGACAGAAGTCAGGGATACTTATGGAGGAGTTGGATTGAAGGCCCAGAAGTAGATGGGAACCTGACAGGGAGAAAAACATAGTCAACAAACCTAGAACCCTGAGAGCTCTCAGAATCTGAGTCACAAACCAAAGTACATATATAGACTGAAACAACCTCCTCTCCTACACCTACCCTTAACCACACATACGTAGCAGACAGGTAGCTCAGTCTTCATGGTTGCCCTTTCTGACCTCAGTGGGAAAGGATGCGCCTAATCTGGCAGAGGCATGATATGCCAGGGTGGAAAAATACTTGTGGGTGTCTCACCCTCTCAGAGAAGGGTAGGGGGTGGGGCAAAGAACTTGGTAGGGAAGGACCTGGACTGATAGCAGCTTTTGGAATGTTAATTAATTAATTAATTAATTAAAATGTAATACCCTAAAAAATAGTTACAAATAAAAGTAGTAGAGAGTAGGTAACTTTATACTAGAGAAATATGGTAGACACCTTTTCAATCAATCAAAATTTCTAACCAAAATTTGTATATACTAACTTCTAGTGGGTAAGATAATCATATGTGATGGCCCAGGCTAAACTAATTATTGTACACCAAATCAAAAAGGAAACTATACAAACCTAAACTGATAGAAATCTTATAGTATGCTTGTCCTATAATCCTCAAGAGAAAACTTAGAAAATTTCCCAGACTTAAAAATACTTGAAAGGTGTACATCATTAGTGCCTTGCATAATCCTGGATGAGATTATTTTCTATAAAGAACAATGCATGAACAAATAGTAAGACTGGAATGGATTCTCTGTGTAGAATGAAGTTTTTGCACTGTTTTTGTGTGAACTGAAATTCTCAAGGGAAAAAAATCTTCCCCTGTCTTAAATATCTACAAAATTTTGCAGATGTTTAAAATTGATGGTTAAAATTTCTGTGATTACATAAAACTAGAATGTTGCAGATACAGAACCAATTATTTTGGGTTTCCTTTACCCATATAAACAGGCATTTATTATCCAGTCTGTGTTTGACTTAGCAGTCTGGTGGCTATCAGTACATTTCTTTTTAACAATGTGTAGACAGTGAGATTAGAAGACAGTTCAGTGGCTAAGAGCACACACTCTCTTGCAAGTTCAATTCATTCAAGCTCAGATTCCAGCAGCCATGTCAGATATCTCACAACCACCAGTAAGTAATTCCACCTTCACCTTTGCAGGCACTGGCACTCTCATGCACATACCTACATGGAGATAAAATAAAATAAAAATGTTAGAATATATAAATAGACCTATAGCATCCACCAACCCAAAGGCTTCATCAGATAGCATCTGAGGGCAGTAGAACTTTTCCCATGTTGCTTGAAACCCACTTATCTGATGGTACCACTAATATATAAGTATCTTGGTCTATGGTTTCCTTTGTCCTATTACTTCATGAAACTGTTACCAGCAGTTTCATCTAAATTTGTAATACAGGGACATGGCCATTATCATTTGGCTGAAAAATAAATTATCTCTTGGTCCCCAATGAAGGAGCTAGAGAAATATCCAGGAAGCTGAAGGGGACTGAAGTCCCATAGGAGGAACATCAATATGAACTAACCAGTACCCCCAGAGTTCCTTGGAACTATACCACCAATCAAAGAAAACACATGGTGGAAATTGTGCCTCTAGCTATATATGTATCAGAGGATGGCCTAGTTGGTCATCAATGGGAGGAGAGGCTCTTGGTCCTGTGAAGGGTCTATGCCCCAGTATAGGGTAATGCTGGAATCAGGAATGGGAGTGGATAGGTTGGGGATCAGGGAGAGGGTGAGGGGATAGGGGATTTTTGTAGGGAAAACTAGGAAAGGAGATAACATTTGAAATGTAAATAAAATATCTAATAAAAAAAGAATATTGCTCACACACAAAAAAATGAATTATCTCTTATTCTCTAAAATGAAGTGGTTTTACATTGATACTTAAAGCAGTGTTGAATGTTTGAAAGTTATTTCAAAGTTTAACTTTTGAGAGACAGTTGCTCCCACACTAAAAGTAAGAATGGGGTAAACCAGAAGTTTATAGACTAGTTTTACATTAATACTTAAAGCAATGACAATGTTTGAACATTGTTTCAAAGTTTGACTTTTGAGAGACATTTGATCCCACACTAAAAGTGCGAATGTGAAACCAGGCATATATAGACAAGAAATACCCATGAAACAACCATGGACAGGAAACTAACGAACTGAATTATGGAAAGTGAGAGGTTTTTTTTTTTTTTTTTTTTTTTTTTTGAGGAGGAAAGTCCTGCAGCTGTTTTCACTTCTGATAAAATCTTGGGAGGAGGAGAAACCTATCATAAACAAAACTGAGAACAAAAAGGATGACAATCATATGTGGGCTGGGATATTCTAATAGAGGAGATTTCACAATAGAATGGTCTCTGCACATGCCCAGAATGCAAATGAAAGTGGAGTATGGGGACATAAACCTGTAATCTCAGTGTTAGGTGTAGGATTGGAAATAGGTGGATCCTAGAGGCTTGGTGGCCAATCTAGCCAAACCAGTGAACTTGAGGTTCAGGGAGAAACCCTGTCTCCAAAGTAAATGGAAAGTTATTGAGGTAAATACCTGATGTCAGCCTCTGACCACATACACACAAGCACACACTCATACACAAACACACACACACACACACACACAAAGACACACAAACATATATACACACATATAAGCATACACAAATATATACATATATAAACACATATAAACACACTCACAGACACATGAAACAAAATTAATTTAGCATTAAGTACTATAATTAGAACATTAAATTAAAAATATTATTAAATATTATGTCAAAATATAATTTATAAATATAACATCAAAAATAAATATATATAGAAAAAGTCTAATAAAATGAGTATAGGGTTCACACAATAAAAACTATAAAGTATTATTTAGTGTCCTGACCCTCAGGACCCAGTTATTCGGGGAGTTCAAGGGGGACCATGCCTGAAAGAGAAATGGGCAGGAAAGGAGGAGCGAGACCCTGCAATGATTGTCAAGGTCTGTTTATTGTGAGCAAGGTTACAGAATAAACGCAGTAAGGAGAAAGTAAAGAGGGAGAAACTTGCCCCTGCCTCTGCCCAGGGGCGGTGGTGGTTCTGCATACCTAGCATTCTGTGGTTTTTCCAGGAAAGTGTGCAGTTACTATTGTCTGATCTTGGTGTTCTGTCAGCTGTCCTTTCAGAAGGTCAGAAGTTTCTCCGGAAGGGAAGGGAACTTTGGCTTATGGCTCAGTGTCCGTCTCCAACAATTTAGAGAAGTTGAACAGCCATATGAATGCAAAACTATAACAATTCATAGATTGAAAAAGTATTGTTTATAAATTTACTGTTAATTTTTACCTATACATTAAAATTAATCCAAAAATCAAAACAGATTTTTGTAAGAAACTTGGTATACTGCACATATAATTTTGTGGGAAAGCTCAGAATACTGATTATCCATAAATATCTATTTTCTCAAAGATTTAATATTTGTATTTATTTATTTATTTATTTATTTTCCTGAGGCATAGTCATTCTATGTTGCCAAGGATGGCCTTGAACTCCTTGACTCAGGCTAACATCTAATATCAGAGTTGATTAAATCATTTTTTAAAATGCATATTTATGGTATATGCTGTCTCTAGATTGGAAGTACCACTCAGAACATAGACTGTACAACCTGCCAAAACTAAAACTAAGGCCAAATACATCAAATCCATAATTCTAGGAAAACTATATACTAACTAACATACTGTACTAACTTTGCTTATTGGCTTCTGTAGTTCTGCTTCTGACTAACTGTTCCTGTTAACTGAACAATGTCAATTCAGAGCATAGTTTTTGTGCTTAAAACTCACCCTGAGAAAGGCTCAATGCTACAATAGGATCCTGAACACCCAGTGTAGTCACCAGCCACCTAATAAAGACTTCCTATTAGCATAAAACCATGTCTAAGCAGTCTTATCTGGTGAATATCCCACAACACTATGATATTTAGACAAATTTACAGAACTGCACTGATGCATATGTTAATACATACAGTACAGATTGTTGTAATTGTTCATTATAGGCCTTGGTAGCAGAAACACTTGAATATGCAATATGTAAATTATAGTGATCCTATAAGTTTGTGGGCATTTTAAAAAGAAACCACTCTATGACTTAGACAAATCAGATACAAGTTTGCCTATTGCTTTGACAGATTCTTCTAAGGTGGCCAAGAGACCATGTCCAACAAGCACAGAGCAGCCCTAGATATGCCCATGATAGACACTGGGTATGACTCCCAGACCCAAGATGTCCTGGCATCAGGCAATTGCAATGGCCACTGTCCCTTGCCTCAGCACATTACCTAAAGGACCTCCCTGAGCCTCTGAGGGATACTACCTGTGCACAGAAACTGCCACCCAATCCTTCCTCTCAGGCTCTATGGACTTATCAATACCATAGTCTTGGTTCTATAACCAGGTGCAATATGGCCATGGATGCTCTTGAGCCGCCTACCAGTAAGTCATACAGCCTGCTCTGACTTGGCAAGCCTTTCCTGGAGCAAAGGAGACTGACATACTCCCTGTGCAGAGATTCATCTTGATTACCCCAGCCCCAAGATCCAGTAGAGAGACCTGCATAGAGGCTGCTCTTTCCTCAGGCTCTCAGGAGACCAGCTCTATCACCTACTACCACCTAACAAAACTGGAGCTCCACAAGAGCCTCAGATCATCTCGCTGAGTTGAAACTACAGCATCTCCAGGATCTATCCTCAACTGCTGTGCCTAGACCACCTTGCAACCACCTAGGAACTTCCTAACCCAATGAACTCTAACTAATAGCAGTTTGCCAGAGGAATTACAGAAAGTTTTTATCACTTATTCTATAGACACATCCATGAGGTGATGAAATTCATGAACTAGGAAAACTAGTTTTGGTGAATGGCTTGTAAAATGCAACTGATATATATAACTATAGAATTTGAAGTACAGATATTATTAAGTAGGTGGAGCACTACCTTGAAGAAATAACAGCAATGATAATCACAGAAATCAGCCCCAAATGCAAACAGATTATATATGGCACTGAATCACAACTGGATGAGGGTGAGCATTGCTTACATTCATGGAATGATGAAAGTCGGGTTCATGAAACAAAGAATCGTGAACTTCAGAATCATCTCTGTGCTCTTCCTAAATGCCAAGAAGAAACATGTGCCCACCTGGCTTCAGAACACTCTTGGACCAATTTCTAGCTGTTCTAAGAATTTAAAAAATACTGTTGTTGCTGTTCCGAGAGGAAGAGTATGTATCTTCTTCCTTCAGCCCTCAGCATACCCTTCATATGATACTCTTGTGGCATTAGTAATCTCCAGATTGGCAGAACTCCATTCTTACCATGTTCTTCTAGCTGAGACTTGGTGATGGCACTCAAGGTTGTTTCTTAATTACTCCTGGGTGTGGGGGCACTCAGGGCCCAGAACACCTCTTCTGCAGCATTCCCTGTCTCCTAATGCTTTGGAGATCTGTATTTCCTGCCTTTGAAATGTACATAAGGTACCCATGCCCTCCTGAGTCCAGATTGTCCACTCTCGGCTTCCAGTATTTAGTGAGCAGATACTGCAGGGGTTGGCAGCAAGCACATATGACTACAAACATTCTCTCATCACTGAAGCTACTTCAATGCATTAGCCAGATGCTTGTGTGTCCCCACACCAAACTGACTCATGTTCAAATAATTAAATGAAAATAAAATTTCATTTAAAGCAGTTGAATCTCTGATAGAAATACTACCTGACCGCCAGGCAGTGGTGGCACACGTCTTTAATCCCAGCACTTAGGAGGCAGAGACAGGCAGATTTCTGAGTTCGAGGCCAGCCTGGTCTACAAAGTGAGTTCCAGGACAATCAGGGCTATACAGAGAATCCCTGTCGCGAAAAAAACCAAAAAAGAAAGAAAGAAAGAAGGAAAGAAAGAAAGAAAGAAAGAAAGAAAGAAAGAAAGAAAGAAAGAAAGAAAGAAAGAAAGAAAGAAAGAAAGAAAGACAGACTACGTCACCATGTAGAGTTACACTGACTTATGAGACATAGTTTCATATAGAATAGTTTGTTACTTAAACTCTGAAATGAATTGAGTTAGACTAAGGTTCAGGAAATATGTGACTCTATCTATCAACAAAAGGTCTGATAATAGTTATATATTATTAGCATAGTTGTCCAAGGTTTGCTAATGGGCTGGAACCCCCAACAATCAAGTGAACTAAGTGCTTTATCCTATGGATGTCAACTGGCCTTTGTTTGGAACAACTTTAGTGTTTGTTCAATGAAGGAGAGGTTTCTGATCTCAAAAAAAAAAAAAAAAAGTATTTTTCCTCCTTCTTTTCCTATGAAGCCATTGATTGCACAGCTTCCACTAGCAAGGACTAACTATCTATGGAGCTTCCTCTCTTACTTATATTGAATCACTTCTTTCACACAGAAAAGAACAGTTCATCTTCACTGAGTTAAATAACACAAAAATATATCTTACTGAGGAGGTAATACGCGCATGCTTCTCATGTTCTCTTCGTAGGGCACTGGATTACAAATTTGTACCTAAAATGATTACTGCTGATCAAAAAGTATGTTATTCTAAGAATCACGTACCTGTTTAAAGTACATATGTACATCTACAACTAGGGTTTGAATGTGTCCTTTCTGTAATTATCAGATTGGTGCACTACTGGCATCTAGCTGCTTAGGTTTCTAAGTAGGTAGCATGTTGCACCTGAAGGAGTCTGGTTTAAATAGTTTGGACATGTGAGAAAATAATGATAAATCATTGTCTTGAAGAGGAACAAGCATCTGAGTATTCCATTTTCATTAGTGTTTTAATAACCTAAAGCTAGCAGTCACCTCATGCACAAACCTGAGTCATGCCAATGTAAGTCAGCACCAGAAACAGAAAGCCTTTATGAAAGTCAGTCTAGCAGCTCTATTCCTAAATAAAGGAATCCCCTCACTTAACACTGCAGAAAAGCAATTTGTTTTTTTTCTATTCAGCATTATTGAAGTATAATTAGCAAATTAAAACTGTCTGCTTTAGGTATGCAAATACAAGATAGTACCTTGACATATAAAATCTGAATTGCCACAAGCAAGCTAATTTACATATGTCTTACCTCATAAATGACCTTTTCAGGGTAGGTACTCATGAGAACTACTTACTAGGCACAAATTTAACTATTAGAACTCTAGCCACCTTACATAAAACTTAGTCATCTTGCACAGCTAACATGTTGATTCGTTATCACTTATTTCTTCCTTTTCCTAGTTCATTGCAAATATGAAAATTAGTGATGATCTACTCTTTATTTTTTATATATTTGTTTACTTGTGGGAGTAAAATTAATAATTTGTCTTTCTATGTCTGGTGGTCATATCACATCAGCAACACTAGATGCCAGCTACGGAACTACAGGATTTAATTTTTTTCCGTGTTTTATCTTTCTTCAGTCCCATCATGCCTTGTTATTCTGGTATTTCTCTCAAAATGAGACTGCTTATTCTGTACTGTATGTACACAATCACAGCTAAAAGTGGTTTTGAGCCTTAGAAAAGACTTTGAACTTGGAATTTTTAAAAGAATATTAGTACTGGAAAGAAATTGGAGACTCTAGAGATGGACTAAATGCATTCTGCATTATGGAATGATCCTGAATCTTTGGGGGCCAGGGTTCAAATATAAAATGTCTCTCACATATTCATGTGTTGAACACATGACCACAAAGTGATAGCTCTACTTGGAAGCCTCTGGAAATTTTAGGAGCTGAAGGAAATATTCCACAGGAGCTTCTTATTCCCACTCCTTCCTCTTCCACCCACAGTGGCCCAGAAACAGAGACTGGAATCCACTGTCAGGCTCATCAGAAACCTTAAGTTAAAGTAAACATTTTTATCCTTTAGGATATTCAGTTAACTAGGAATAATTGAAGATAATCTGTGGGAATACTACCAAAAGCGATGAAAAATTAAAACCAAGCTATTATCATGAAAGATTCAAGAATAAGTAATTAACAAAATTCAACCATCTATTAAGGAATAATAATAGTACCAGAGATATTATACAAGAAACTTATCATGAAAATGCCATATACAAAATTATTGTTTTGTTTTTCACAAAAAGGTAAGGTTACCTCTAGGGTAGGAAGTTTATAGATCCAGCTATGACTGTTTCCTGAAATACTGTCACTTTTAGTTTCCATATGATATTAGTCCTAGGTCCCTCATGTCTTTCCATAGATAACCAAGTTCCTATTATAAAATAATGCATTATTTGTGTCTAACCAATTAAATCTTCCCAGTGCATTAACTCATAATTAGATTAGTTGCACTAGCCAAAATGATGTAAATCTATAAAACAGTTGCTATACTGTGCTGTGAGAATTAATATAGTTCCTAATTAACTAATAATCCATATTATGAAATTTCAATATATACATTATGTAAATAAAATATTATATTTTATATATCATATGATATATATTATACATAAACATATATAATATATATGAATATTTTTATAAATATACCATATAAATATATGTAAAATTACATATAAATATATGTAATATGATACATGACAAATAAAAAAATGGCATTTGGCATGATATGATATGTGATTATATAATATGGTATGCATAACATGTAACATATTATATCATGTATCATATTTAATAAATATATAATATGAAATATATATGTTAAATACAATTTAGTTTAAAATAAAGAGCATGCAATATATAATATGTAAAGTGTGAAATATAATATGTGCCATGTCATATATATGACATACAACATAAGACATATGACATGCACTATATTACATATGGTATGTGATATATAACATATAATTTACAACATATGCATGATATAGTATATATCATATATGATATAACATAATATGTAATGAATATATCATATAAACATATATGATATAAAATTTACAGTATATAATATATTATATGTAATATATGTGCTGAGGGATAATAGAAGTATGATATTTGATATATGTTATATATAAGATATAATTTATAAAATGTGAAATAATATGTTATAATATGTGATATAAAATATATATGTAATATGTATTATATGATATATACTGTGTGATTATGATATGTGATTTGTTGTGCCTGGCATGTTATATGAGATATATAATATACAGTATATAATAATTATATATGATATATAATATATGATACATAATGTGTAATATTACATATAATTTAATAATAATCATAATATATGATTTATGATATATGTGTGATATTTGAAATATGATATACAATATATGTACTTTATATCGTGTAGAGTATATAACATGTAATATATGACATATAGTATGTAATATACATTTTATAAGATATAATGTATTATATGTAATATGTGATATGTATTGTAAGATATATAATATATGAAATATTATATATAATAGACAATGTGTGATATGTTATATATTATATGTGATTTGTGATATATATTATATGGTATGTGATATGTGATATATGACATATGCTACATTATATAATATATGGTATACTGTACAGTTTATGATAAGTAATATAATATATATTATGTATGACATATAATATAATGTATGATATATAATATATACTATATAATATATCATGTAAAACATATAATATATAACCTATAATGTATTATCTGTCTGTATAGTATAAAATACATAACATATAACATATGTGTATTTTATAATATATAATGTATAACATATAGTATGTTAAATATATTGTACAATTTATAATATTTAATACATGCCATATAATATTGATTTGTGATAGTTATGATATGTAATATGTACTCTATAGTGTATAATATATAATATTTAGGGCCTGAAGAAAATATATTTTAAGAACATATATATTAGTTGTTGAAAGGAAAATGTATAATTCACTTATTAGATAGCATATATATTATATAGAAATATATGTAAATATAATAATAGCTCTATAAATAATTAAATATAGTTCTTAATGTGTTAGCTTCTCTTGGGTGTAATTTTCATTAAAATTGGAAGATTGGCTCCATTCTAACCTGTCCTACTACATTCCCTTTTCTGCAGACAAAAAAATAAGATTGGTACATATTTAGTGCAGGCACCACAGTTTTATATTTCACCCATAGACATACACGTGTACAACCCCATAGGTTTAAAGAGTTGCCTTAATTTGTGCAGTTAACACTAACCTTGTAACTTAGATAAAGAGAATATACTTAGAGAATCAGCAGATTCTGACTCCCCAGCCAGTACAGAGAAAAAGAATGGAGAGATTATGAATGTTACAAATTAGATTCCAGAGTGAGGATTCAATTTGTCATCAACCATTGAGAATGGGTACATTATCAGCAGGTACTCACAGGACTCATGCCTAGACAGTATCTCATTTCATAATGCAGGCAAACCCAAACTGAGGACTTACTCATTTATCCTTTTGTAATGTGGACAAGTATCTTGTGCATGCTCCTCAAGGACTTCCCAGACTAACCAGTACTTGGGAGGCTTCTAATACACACCTTGAAACTCTAAGCTACAGTCCCCATCACCCTAGCTCCAAATGACCAGGACCGGAGAGGGTGTGAGACCCAATTAAACTTTGACATTATTTGAAAAAAGTCACAAGAATAGTTAAGTTTTTAAAGTCTAGTGATAATAAAGAGTAGCTATAAGAAAAACTACAGACTAAAGGTATACCGTGGAGTATAAATTTATGGTTAAATATTGATATTCTTCTTTTTAATTATTTTATTAGATGTTTTCTTCATTTACATTTCAAATGCAATCCCGAATGTCCCCTATATCCTCCCCCCGCCCTGCTCCCTTGCCTGCTCACTCCCACTACTTGGCCTTGGTGTTCCCCTGTATGGGGCATATAAAGTTTGCAAGAAGGGGCTTCTCTTCCCAATGATGGCCGGCTAGGCCATCTTCTGCTATATATATGCAGCTAGAGACACGAGTTCTGGGGATACTGATTAGTTCATATTGTTGTTCCACCTACAGGGTTGCAGACCCCTTCAGTTCCTTGGGTACTTTCTCTAGCTCCTCCATTGGGGTCTCTGTGTTCTATCCTATAAATGACTGTGGGCATCCACTTCTATATTTGCCAAGCACTGGCATAGCCTCAAAAGAGATAGCTATATCAGTGTCCTTTCAGCAAAATCTTGCTGGCATATGCAATAGTGTCTGTGTTTGGTGGCTGATTATGGGATGGACCCCCAGGTGGGGCAGTCTCTAGATGGTCCATCCTTTCGTCTTAGCTCCAAACTTTGTCTCTGCAACTTCTTCCATGGGTATTTTATTCCCTGTTTTGGGGAGGAATGAAGTATCCACGTGTTGGTCTTCCTTCTTCTTGATTTTCTTGTGTTTTGGAGGTTGTATTTTGGGTATTCTAGGATTCTGGCCTAATATCCACTTATCAGTGAGTGCATATCAAGTGACTTCTTTTGTGATTGGGATACCTCACTCAGGATGATATCGTCCAGATATATCCATTTGCCTAAGAATTTCATAAATTCATTGTTTTTNATAGCTGAGTAGTACTCCATTATGTAAATGTACCACATTTTCTGTATCCATTCCTCTGTTGAGGGACATCTGGGTTCTTTCTAGCTTCTGGCTATTATAAAAAGGGCAGCTATGAACATAGTGGAGCATGTGTCCTTATTACCAGTTGGAACATCTTCTGGGTATATATTAAGAAGAGGTATTGCTGGATCTTCCAGTAGTACTATATCCAGTTATCTGAGGAACAGCCAGACTGATTTCCAGAGTGGTTGTACAAGTTTGTAATCCCACCAGCAATGGAGGATTGTTCCTCTTCCTCGCCAGCATCTGTTGTCCCCTGAATTTTTGATCTTAGCCATTCTGACTGGTGTGAGGTGAAATATCAGGGTTGTTTATATTCTTCTTAAGATTTTAGATTTGTAGTAGTTTCTACTGATGATAACTGAAGCTAAGTTATAGGTTGTCAGGAGAATGCTTTGCTGTGCGTATAAATACTGATCAATTGTAAGAGCCAAATGGAATTCTTCACTCTCCCTTCTCATCCATCCTACTTGATTAATCACCCTGTGACCACCTCAAAGTCTGCTTATGTTAGGACAAATAGGCATGCCATCTGGAATCTTAGACAGATTTTCCATAATTTGAATAGGAATGGAGTCTCCATAGCATCTGACTTTTGATAAATTATTCCCATACAATTTGAGAAATATACCTAATAGTATCAACACACCAAAATGCCTCTTCTCCTTTGGATGATGCTATGATTTGGCTACAGTATATATAGGTGTCTCCCTTAAAAGTCTGAGTGCTGGAGATGGCTGAGGGAGTAGAATTTTATGAGTTGGGGCATGGTAGAAGACAATTAGGTTGTTCAGCAAGCTGCCAACAGAAAGGTCTGATTCCTATGGAAGCCAGTTGTTGTTTAAAGCAAATTGACCTCACCCCAGTCTCTGTACTAGATCTTTCACAAGTGCTCTCTTCATGATGACATGCCCACGGAGCCCTTGCCAGAACAGAACAGACAGAGATACAGATGGGTGATTTATAATTACCAGTTTCCAAAACTGTGAATTAAATAAGTCCCCTTATGAAATATCTAGACACATACATATATTTTTGCTATATCGACAGAAAATAGACTTGAAAAGACAGAAAAAGCACAGTGGTAAATCAAGAGACCAGTAGTATTGGGGGAAACTTTCTTCTCCTGGCAACAACAGGAATTTTCTTAAGTAAGCCATTTATTTCTCTAACTAAAAATATATAAAGTAGTTACTGGTAAGTGTGGTTTTAAGAAGTGTATGCCACTCTTAAAATAATAATTTGGAAACTATTGTAACAATGGATGTCTAAAGAGGAGTTCACATGAACATTTTGGCTTTGGGGTATACCCTTCAGTCATTAAAGTTTCATATAATTAAACAGCAACTGTACTGAATAAAACCATAGTGATCACCAATAAATCCTGTGTACTGATTGTATAATCACCCATCATCTTACAGTGCTACTTTCTACATATGCATTGTCTCTGATTTTGATGACCATCCTTGGGTATATTACACAGTCCTGACAGTGTAAGCTAAGACTAGACACTGTTATAGAGGGAACAGGAGCATCAGGAGTGTTTGTAGATAACAAAAGTAACAATTATAAAGATAATGTTGTGCTGGCTAAGGAATGTCAATAACAAAGAAAGATGAGGTTTTTCTTTTCAAAGTGCAGACCTAGTGTCCTGAATTTTTGTTCTAGCACAGGGAAGGAAAAGTAGTAGCAATTAATGATGCCCACAGAGGAGGTGATTTACAACTGCATCAATTCTCTTTAAGAGAGTATATCAGAAAAAGTTTCCTAGAGAGATTAAAGCATGATTGTGTCCACAGTGTCCAAGCTAAGGTACATGAAGGAATAAATAGAACTAAGGCATAGCGTGGCTCACAGAAATTGGAATTCCATTCAAAAGGTAGGAACTTATACTGAACAAAAGGTACAGAGGACCTAGGAAAGAACCTGGACCCAGACCTGGATTGTGCTCTCATGACTGGGAGGAAAACAGAAGGCATCATTGATAATAATTTTCTTATGATTTATATCTTAAATGTCACCCCCAAAATACATATGTTAAACATTTGAACACTAACCTGTAACACTATTGAGAAGTGGTAAAACCTGTAAGGCTGGTGTCAAGTGGATGAAAGTTAGCTATTGAAATCATGCCCTCAGAGAGAATATTGTGTTAATAGCTCATCTTTATCTCCCTCCTCCTCCCCCTGCAGGTTTCCCCCAGTCCTCTTCTCTTTCTCTCTCTTTCTTTATCCCTTTCATTCAATTTTCTTTTCAATATCCATAAAGTAATAAGTTTTACTCAGTATTATATACCCTATTCACAAATCTCACTCACTGTCACCCCTGCCTCAACACAGGAACTAAATCACTGGATCTAACTAATCACAAACTGAAACCTCTGAAATTTTGAGCCAAAATAAATCTTACTTTCTTGTGAGTTGATTTTCTCAAGTCCTGAACTTTTTATACACAGAAATCTGTCAAGTGCCTCCATGCAATGTTTAGATATCCTACCTGATTCCTTCCATTTGCACCCCTAGCTCACCCTGCCACTTTCCCTGGATTGGTCACTACCAACTTCTAATTGGTCCTGATGATATCTTGGGGGCAATAAGGGAAAGTGACTAGATAAAATAATATGAAGTCTGAATTGTCACAGTACACTTCATCCAGATTAACTTTGTTTCTCCAAAAAGAAGAAGAAGAAGAAGAAGAAGAAGAAGAAGAAGAAGAAGAAGAAGAAGAAGAAGAAGAAGAAGAAGAAGAANCTCCAAAAAGAAGAAGAAGAAGAAGAAGAAGAAGAAGAAGAAGAAGAAGAAGAAGAAGAAGAAGAAGAAGAAGAAGAAGAAGAAGAAGAAGAAGAAGCAGCAGCAGAAGCAGCAGCTTTTGGCATGATTCCAAGTAAGTTTCTTTTAATTGATAAATCTCTCTTTACTTTTGAATTTGGTGAAAATTTTTAAAATATTGAAAACTCTCTTGTTATCATCCCAACAGTTCCCAAAATAGGCTGCACCAAGAAACATTATTTTTTAATTTATTCATTATTTATATTTTATTTATTTATTATTTATATTTTAATTTATTTATATTTATATTTTATTCCCCCCATCCACCCTCTGACCATTGCACATCCCATACCTCCTCCCCACTCCCCACCACACTTGACCTCTAAACTCCCTGGGGCCTCCAGTCTCTTGAAGGTTAGGTGCATCATCTCTGAATGAACACAGACCCAGCAGTCCTCTGGTAGGTCGATGGTGGTGTGTGAGTCCTAAAAGTGAGAGCAGGAGTGTCTATGACTCTTTTGCCTTCTCTTAGGACTCTTCACTTCCTTTTAACTTACACTGTCCAGATAGGAGGGCTTTTGACTTACCTTACTGTATCTTGTTTTATAATGTGTGGTTGTTGTCTCTTAGACATCTGACCTTTTCTGAAAGGAAGTAGAAGTAGGAGTGAATATGAGAGAGAAGGGGGTGGGGAGGAACTGGAAAGAGTGGAGGAAGGAAAACCTGTGGTTGGGATGTATTGTATTTGAGAATAATCTATTTTCAATTAAAAATTACATGGATTGAAATGGAGAGGAGCCTAAGGAAAAGAAGGTCCAGAGAAAGGCCCAAAATGGGATCCAGCTCGAGGCAAGGTTCCAAGGCCTAAAAGTATTGCTGAGGCTATGGAGCACTCACAAAAAGGGATCTATCATGACTTCCCTCTGAAAGACCCAACAAGCAGCTGAGTCAGATACAGATATTTGCACCCAACCAATGGAAAAAAGCAGCTGACCCCTGTTGTTGAATTAGAGAAGACTGAAAGAAGCTGAGAAGGCTGATCCTGCAGGAGGACCAACATTCTCAATTAATCTGGACCCCCAAGATCTCTCTCAAACATTGGACCACCAAACAGGCAGCATACACCAGTTGAAATGGGGCCCCCAACACACATACAGTAGAGGACTTCCGGGTCTGTGTTCATTCAAAGATTATGCACCTAACCTTCAAGAGACTGGAAGTCCCAGGGCGTTTAGAGGTTAGGTGGTGTGGGGGGTGGGGACATCACGTGGAGATGGAGTGGGGTGGGGAGGAGCTGTGGGGTTGGGAGCAGTCAGAGGGTGGATTGTGGGAGGGGTGACGAGGAATGGAATATGGAGTATAAAAAACAAATTAAAATAAAATAAAATTAAAAAAAAAAAAGAACAGGTCACTCCATCTTCACCTCTGTATATGGGATTCCAACTCTAGTTTCCACATCAGCTTAAAAGCATACCACAGGGATATTAAATTTTCCATTAAAAATTAATATATATTAAGTACTCTGTATAACTTACTAATGACTTGAGGTACATCTAAAAGAGTCATGTAATCAAAGCATGATGGCACATGTCTGTAATCCCAGCACGTGGGAGCCTGAAAAAGGAGGACTAAAATTCAGTGTCTGAGGGACTACAGAAAAAACCTGTCTATAAAGTTAAGTGGCTCTAAAACACAAAGTGATACAAGTTATGTTTGAGAATTCATAAGGCATATATAGTGTATAAAGATCAAAACTACCCACTCTGTCCTCCAACTCCTACACTATCCCCCCCCAAAACATTCTTTCTTTCAAGCTTCATGTGCTCTTTAAAAAAAAAAAAAAAAAAAAAAATTCTAAGTCCCTTTAATGCTGTCTGTATGCGCATGAGCGTAGTGCCATCCACTGAAGCATGGGCAGCCTTTTAGGGAACCACAGCCTTGAATAAAATTAAATAAAATGTTCTCCATTCTCTTCTTTTTTCATTCTGTCCTATATACTCCCCCCCACCCAAAAAAAAATAACTACAATTCTTACCATGGTATGTCACTATGAAGTCTTTCTTTCATCCATACTAACACTTTTGTTTTACAATCTCTTTTCTCTGAAATTAAAATTATGCTTTTAGTTTTCTTTTGTTTATGCACAGACTATAAAGTGTGTTTGTGCACGCACATGAGGCTGCCTGTGTGTCTGTGTCTGTATCTCCCTTTTATTTTCCCACCTTTCTCAGAAGTCTTAACACATACTAAATCAAGTCTCTGCCATACTTTACTTTTTTAGATCATTCAGACAAGCAGTTTCCAATAATAATACCATGTCAGACAGGAGAGTGTAATTGCTCACCACCAGCAAAAGAGAAAAACACTTTCATTGCATTATACTTTTCTTTAAATGTACCATATAACCTACACAAATTTAAGTTGATGCTGAATAGACTATGTCGTGCCCAAAGCCTGGAAACTGATAAGGAGTACCAATCCCTGGGTGAATCAATCCCTGGCAGCTTGAACAGAGATGATGAATCATATAACTTTGCGCAAACAGATCTTAATCTCAAAAATACATGACAGTAGCATTAAAAATTATTTCTGAAGAGGACTCCACCCTACCTAGAATGTCTACTTAGGAATGTGTTTGCATAATTGTGATCATAATAATGGGCACAGTAACAGGTACAAAGATGATCAGTTTCAGACAGCTCCTAACAAGGACAGACAGGGGTATAAAAGCTTAACTGTGGATTCCAGAAAACCTTGAGAAAACTTGGGTAGGCCTCATGAAAGAAGAATAAAAACTGTAGAGAGAAGAAACAGAGACACTGAGGCAGAAAAAAATCATGTGATTTGATCTAGGCTGTGTCCCTGATACACCTAGCAGACTGTGAGCTACAAAATTGCCATATAGGCTGTAAATGTGACATCTCTGTGATCAATTCTTACCATGATAGGTCACTATGAAGTCTTTCTTTCATCCATACTAACACTTTTGCTTTACAATCTCTTTTCTCTGAAATTAAAATTGTGCTTTTAGTTTTCTTTTGTCTGTATCTGTATCTGTCTGTATCAGTATTTCTGTCTGTGTCTGTGTGCAGTGTTAAGACCAAAGCACAAGAATTTCTCATGCCTGGCAAATGCTCTACCATTCAGCTACACCCCTAGTACTTACATTTTTAACATAAGATCTCACTATGTAACTCAAGCTGATCTTGAACTCAAGATATTACTACTTTGGCTGAGTGGATGCTAAGATTACATGGGTGCATCTCTACATACTCTGAGGAATATATTTATCCATCATTTTACTTCTAACTAAATTTGTAAATTACAATGAGAGTATGTCTTGTGTAGGTAAGATTTTGAACTTGCCTTTAACTAGTTTTCAGAAATAGGGAATAGCTTTTTCTAAATAACTGCTAGTTTCTAACCCTGGGGAAGGAAGTGCAGAAAGTAGACAGGTAGGAAAAAAAATCATTCTAAGGAGCAGAAAAAAAGAAATTGATACAATACTGCACATAATATGTGCTTGATATGCATTAAGTATTAAGAAAAAATAGAGAATTGAGTAGTAAGAAATTAACAATCATGGGCATATCTACTAAACACCAATTTGAACTGAATGGATTGAAAAAACAGGTGTTAAAATAAAAGAGCCTTTAACTATGTATGATGTGCCCTAATTTATTCAACTAAGTTCTTTTTATAGGACAACTTCATTGTTTCGGTTTTGGGAGTTATAAGCAATGCTATTATAAAAATCTGCACGCTAATCACTTTGTCCACAGCAAATAATTTCATTAGGCAAAATTCTGAAGCTTTAAATCTTTGACAACCCTCAACTAACTTAACTGAGCAAGTGTACCCTGGGGGCTAGTGATGGAGACACAGGATAGGCCAAAGACATTGCTAAGTGAAATTGTAGCACCAACAGCTCTGCCACATAGATGTGAGAACAGACAAGAGCATTTCCAAAATTGTAAAACAACTATTGAGCATTACTCTTACTTTTGTTGTTGTCCTTTAATGCCAAATGATGGTACAACATAAGTAATGTTATTAGACCATAAGTAATATTAGACCAGGAGGGAATAAAATTTGCAGTGTAAAAAAAAAGATTAAATAAAAAAGGAATATATATGGGCAAAGTGTGGGTGGGAGCCTGAAGAAAAGGTCATCCAGAGACTGCCCCACCTGCGGATCCATTCCATATACAGACACAAAATCCAGGCACTATTGCAGATGCCAAGAAGTGCTTGTTGACAGGAGCCTGATATAGCTGTCTCCTGAGAGTCTCTGCCAGAGCCTGACAAATACAGAGGTGGATACTCGAAGCCAACCATTGGACTCTGCACAGGGACCCTAATGGAGAAGTTAGAGAAAGGACTTAAGGAGCTGAAGGGGTTTGCAATGTTAGGAAGAACAAAAATATCAACCAATGAGACCCAGAGCTACCAGGGACTAAACCACCAACCAAAGAGTACACATGGATTGCCCATGGCTCCCGCTGCATATGTAGCAGATGGTTTTATCTGACATCAATGGGAGAAGAGACCCTTGGTCCTGTGATGGCTTGATGCCCCAGTGAAAATGAAGGCCGGGGCAGGGAAGTTGGAATGAGAGGGTGGATGAGGGAGCACCCTAATAGAAGCAAAGGGACAGGGGATGGGATAAGGGGGTTGCAGAAGGGAAACCAGGAAAGGGGATAACATTTGAAATGTAAATAAATAAAATATCCTGTTGCCTCCCCCAGCCTTGAAGCAGGCTGATTCAGACCTTGTTGCCACTAAGCACGGGACCACCTGGGGTGGACTTACAAAGCAGGTTCTATTGTCTACACCTGCCACTTCTTTCCTCCAAAACAGTATCTCTAACTGCTGAGACCCTTGAGACCTTCTGGAGACAGCATCCTGCAGATCACCTTCAGCTGGTGAAGGGCATCAAGAATGGAGTGGTGGGGGATGGGCCTCCTCCCTCTGTATAAGCTCAGAATCTTAGTAAACTTGGGGGCTTTGATCAGCTATGTTGTCTTAGCCTTCCTTCCTTGTTCGCCATCTAATCTCTTTCAGCCCCAGCCCACCTTTCAGAAGTACCTGGTTTGAGTGTGGCTGCGGGTGGTCGCACTCAGGTGGCCCCAGAACGTGGGACCTGAACACGGTGGGACAAGACTGAGGGAAAGCTGTCTTATGTGGAGCTCCACGAGAAGGGAAGAACAAGAAGATCATATCAGGCACAGTGAGCAACAGGTATTCATGCTAGCACTGGCTTTAAACTTCATCTTTTTTAAAGTTGTTGCTGTAGGTGCGATATGGGCTAAGTTGGGACTGTGTTGACCCAGCACTGATTCCACTTAGGGGTTGACAGTGGAAAATGGGATTAGAACATTCTAAACAGGCATTTGTCTGCAACCTTCAAGAGCTGCTTCAGGTGAGAGGAATAGGGTTTGAAGAACAATTATTAGAAGATTTTTTAGATCAGATAGATTCTTGCTGCCCATGGTTCAGAAAAGAAAAAACTTTAAGATAAGAGAACCTGGGAGAGAATTGGAGAAGCTCTGAGAAACACCCAGGCAGATAATTTCACCCTCTGCCTCTGGGCACTCGCAAAAGATGCTATTGGTGAAGAGACCTCCCAGGTGTCAGATAGTACCCAGGCAGAGCTTGAAGAATCTCATGAAGACTCTAAATTAGAAAGATATAGAGATTCTGATGATGAGCTAACAGTAGACAAAGCTCATTCAGAAAAAGGAGCCGCCAAATATTCTGATGAGGATTGGCCTCCTTGCAAATCTTCTGCTCCACCTAGGGCCTCCACTACAGAGAATTTACAGCCTTTCTGTTGTTTCTCAAACACACTTCCCCCAAGAAGCTTTTATCCTGTTGCTTTACAACTGTTTTGGCTTTGTGTTTCAAGCAGGTCAGCTAACATCCTACAGCCTGTCTGCAGCCAGCATACAGCCTCACCTCCAGCAAGCACAGAGGCAAAAATTCATTGATATGAAAAAACATTTCGAGTATATATTTCAGCTTTGGTCTGATTTGGGAATAAGGTATGCTATGAGGGACAGTCAGTCAATGATGGGCAACCAGATTTCTGAACTATATCAATCTAAGAAAGAGGTATATGCCAAGAGGCCATGGTTTAGTAATAATGCTCCACAGAGCCATGTTTATACAAAATAAACACAAAACAAGCTGCATATATACTCCTTGACAGATAAGACTAGTTCTGGAAAAAATCTGAGCACCTAAGCCAGGTGCGGCCGCCAGCCACCATAATTCCTAGGCAGGACTATGAAGCATAAATATATTTTGTGCCTCAGTCCAGTTGATTTTTACTACATATATTTAGGGGGTATTTGTTGTCATCTCCACCTCAGTGAAGACCTGGTCCATCTCCAGGATGAACCAGGCACTTTTGAGGAAAATGCTGGAGTGGTTGAGGAGATTATCCAGAGCTGAAAGCCACTCTGGCCATTTTGTGTGTTCTTCCACCCGAAAAAAACAGCCCTTGGCACAGCTTTCTCAGCTCAGCCAGCTTGTCCTTCAACATCACAGCGGTGGCTCCAAATCCCTCATCCTCCAGCCCGGTAAAGTGGCGCTGAGTTTCCCCGAGATTTCCTCCCGCTGTTCCTCAGTGGACACTTCCTGGTACTCAGGCTGGTATAGCTTGTCCTGGGTCTCTTAGATGAAAGCCTCCAAGCTGTTAGCAGCTTTCTCCCTCTCCTGCTTCTCTATGTCGCGCAGAGTCAGGTCCTCAAGTTTCTGCACGGAATGGGCCAGCTCATCCTCTGGCAAGTCCGGCAGGTCCAAGACAGCCAGCTCCTCACCTATCTCCTCCACCATTTTCTGCTTCCGAGCAGGTTTCGGCCTTTTTTTCCTCCTCAGGAGCTGGAGCAGCACCCTCAGGCCCTGCTTGCCCCTTCTCATTGGGCTTCTGGGCCTCAGGCTTGTACCCACTCTCTTTTTCATCAGGTTTTACTCCCTCACGGGCTGCATCCCCCTTACGCTCAGAGGGTGGAGGCTGAGAGGTCTCCTCTACTGGGGCTTCAGCTTCCTCCTTGAGCTCCCCCTGCTCTGCAGGCTCATCCTTGCTCCCCTCAGCAGGGCTCTCCTCTTCCTCCTGTACAGCATCAATACCATTCTCTTTGGCATCTGATGAGGCACTACCTCCAAACAGGCTGGATATGGTGTTAGTCCTGGAAAAACTGTCATGCTTGTATGAAGGTTTGCGATCCACGTCAGAGTTTCTTCAACCTGATCTCTGTCCTCTCACAGGGGGTCTCTAACCACTCATATCTCTCCAGGGATTTTTATAATGGTCTTCAACGTTCTCCTCTTCCCATCTGTTTCCTATCAGCGAGGTTCCTGCAGGTCTCCAGCATCACATCTCTGTACAGACTCTTCTGGGAAGAATCCAGCAAAGCCCACTCATCCTGGGTGAAGTGCACAGCCACGTCCTCTATCCATGGATAGATAGATGGATGGATGGTCAGATGGGCAAATGAACATATAAATGATAAAATATAAAGGGTATTTGTTCTCAGCCATTTTTTGTAATTATAAGTGGATACCCTCACTTAGAGACACATAACGATTTGGGCAAGTTTGGACAGTGTTGTGTTACTTTGAACAGCAGCTTCAGACTAAAAAGGTGTCTGATTGCCATCTACAGGTATAACTTCAGTACTGCAGGATTTTTAAAGGCTACCAATTCAGCAGAAAGGTTGCCAACACAGCATGATAGCTGTTGATTGTGACCAATGGTTAGCAGAAATCAAGTTTTACACGGCCACAGTCAACAATCTACCTCAACTTCCCCTATCATCACAGACTACACTAACTTTCAATTCACTAACAGATCCTAGAGTATTTTCTTTAGAACTTTAGGTGCCAATGCAATTTCTTTCTTCAACAGATACTATTGATATATTCTTACTCTATGGTTATCAATGTGTCTTGGCCAATTCAGATTCTCAGGTCACTTCCTGAACTGTATGAGTAATCATATTCTCTCTAGTTCCCATCAGTGGAGCACCCTGGACACCTCCGAAATGTGCTCAGAACCAGATTCCCACTTCTAGAAGATCACACTCTACCATTGCTGGGACACTTGAACAAAATTTGCATGCTTGTACCTTAGTGTGGTGAAAATCACTGAAAGGCAGCAAGATGTGCTACTGACACACAGGCAAATTATTCAACTATTTTGGGACCAGATTTCCCAGTTTGATAAGTGCAATAAGAAAAACCTACACTGTGGTTATATAGTAAGAATTGGCAATTGGGTTTATTATTTACATAGAACCTAGCAAAATTCCTGAAGCAATGTACTAAGAAGATGCTAGCTCATCCTCTTATGACAACAATAATGTCAACTATGAGATTATCTCACCTATTTATTAAAATGTGTACACATTTGATAAGCTGCCAAGACAGAAGTTTACCATTATTTTTTTTTCATTGAAAGAACCTTCCCGTGGCTTCAATCTGACAGTTGATGGATAGTCTCTTACCTTGATTCAGTCTTTTGATTTTGCTCTAATACTTTGGCTGCATCTTTCAGTTACTGCAAATAACCAAAGGATCACACTGAAAAGTGAAACAACCATAACAGGATTCTTTTAGGCCAACAAAGAGTGCCCTTTGCCCAGCATCCTACTCCTGAGAGGCTAAATTGGTGTGAGATCCTGTGTCTTGCTCTCTGACAGTAATCAAGATCGGGCCCTGACAGGCTGGGTTCATTTGGGAGCATTGCAAATTCTTCCTGCCAAACAATATTCTCGGAAAAGTCAGGAAGGGGAGTTATTACAAGCAGGTAGGTCTTGAGCAATCACAAGAAAAAGTCATGCAACCTGTTTTCATGTTCAGGTGTCTGCAGCAGGGCATCTGGTGTTGGGTAGCACTCAATCGGGTGTGGTTCTTACTGCTGACATTATTTCATGTAGTTTCTTGTTAATCTGATCCAGAGCTCCTGCCATCTGGGTGTAGCCCCATCTGGACCCAGTTAACCATCTCTTGTGAATTCTTACTCAATGACCAGAGAGAGGGCAGAAGGACATGGGCAAGAGTCTACAATGTGCTTCACACATTTCCTCTTTCAGCACATGGTTTTTCCCCAAGCATCCCAGAACAATGTCTGCCCTCTGAATGATGCTAATAGGAACAACTCACTCAAAAACAAAACAAAACAAAACAAAACAAAAAACATACAAAATAACTCTGTGATATTTTAAGCACAGCTGCCCACCTTGCAGCTTGTCTTTTCTTTGCCTTTTCCTGTCGATGTTAAACTTCACATAAGGACACATAAGAGCACAGGAGATGTAGTAATAGTGTTTGAGGAAGTGACAAAATTCAGAGGCCCGGAAACCTGTCCTGAGGGTATCTCTCCAGTGAGCCCCTGTCTACTCAATACATCATGAATCCTGAATTTATACAATGGCAACCTTAGCAAAACAGTCATTGGGAAGCAAAGTGCCATAGCTACTGTGTAGGCCCAGGGTACAGCATTCCTTATAATGCACACTTAATTACTTTAGAGGCATGGGGAACAAATTAGATCACTTAGGTTTATTCCTGAGATCTCTTTGTGGATGCAAACATCCACATCTATGTCTAGGTTTATGGGTGACGAATGTCAGCCTGTTGTCCTGAGGGTAAAATAACATCATTGGATACAGAATACAGCTTTCACACAGAAATTTCACACAATCTCTGAATTAGAGACAATATCAGCCAGACTGGTCTCCCCTGAGATATGTTTTTAAGCCACTCTTCCACCCTGGAATCACCTAAGGAGCCTTTTAAAAGAAAATTGTTACATTTTAACTTATTGATTTTTATACCCACATGTTGGGAAGGGGATTGTGCATATCATGGTGCTCATGTGAAGGTCAAAGGATGATTCACAGGAGTCAATTCTCTCTTTCCATCATGTGGGTCCTCAGAATGAAAGGAATGTCATCAAACTTGGCATCAGGCACCCTTACCAGCTGAACCATCTCACCCCCAGGTCCTAAGGGGTTTTTTTTGTTGGTGGTGTTGGGTTTTGGTTTGGGGTTTTGGGTTATTTTTTGTTGTTTTGGGGGGTTTTTTGTACACACTCCCACTTCAGACATGTTAGGACAGTATCCCTTGAGTCAGTATCTAGTTGTCAGTACATTTTAATCTCCCAGAATATTGATAATTGTAGCCCAGAAAGAACACAGCCAGAATACCCAATTCTATGACTACACAGGCAGAGAGGCTTTGAGGCCCCTCAGCTAACAGGTCTTGTGCACAGCCTCAGATGTGTTGTGCAGTTCTGAGTCTAGCTCACACCTTTCCTTTGGTTCCAGCTAGCTTTCAGGTCTCTATTTTTTCCACTAAGTCATCAGAGTTATACAGGTTACCTGCATCATTCCAGAAACCCCATTCATAACATTGCCTGCTACCCTCTTGAACCCACCACTCCTTTTCCATGTAGTGATTTTTTCTTCCATTACTGAAAGCCATTAGAAACAGAGTAGATGAATAATTTCTATTTACTAAACTACTGACAAAAGGGTTACAGTATTTAATGGTAATGAGTTGTACATTCCAAAACAGCCAATAGGAGGATTTTTAATGCTCCCATCCTCTGAACAATTCTAATTGAAATAAAGGCATAAGGGAGTGGATACACAAATTCCTCAGTTATGATCATGAGATACTCCAGCTTGTGTCACAGCATCACACTACAGTCATGGATATGCACAATTACTGTTGAACTTTTCTTTTTAAAAGACTATTATGACCACCAGAGGGAGCCAAACACCTCCCACTTAACCCACAGGTTGGAAAAGATCCAGCAGGGAACAAGGAGGAAACCAGCCTGCCAGCTTAGACATGGTCCCCCAAGTCACCTTTCATGCCGGGGACATTGCTAGTCACCCTGGATGATCTTCAAATAGAGCTGGCACTACAGAAAGACATATCTGTTTCTTACTAGGCTGGGTTTATCTTCAGCCATCATCAGTAAATCCTGAGAAGGTGTTATGTATGGGGATTAGGGGCAGCCCTTTACACACTGCACCAGCAGTCCTCTACTCAGTCAAAGAGTTGAGGCAGGAAACCCATCCCACAAAATAGTCCATGGCCTGGTCTTTCTACAACTATTGTGGATGGTCCAGCCTCTGATAAACACTCCCAAGTCTGACTTTCACCACCGTACAGGAGCACTTTCTGATAAGAACCTTCTCCTCCTCTGAAGGTAAGACGCTGTCTCTGTGATGCTTCCACCCTTGGCTCATCAGGGATGTGTTTCTCTACTTTTGACTTTCACAATCAGTCCCTCCTCAACCTGACAAGATATCCTCAGTTTGTGGTCCACACTCCTAAAGATGATTGGTTCTGTGTGGCAGCCAGGGATGAAACAAAAGAATGCTCAGATATGTTTGTGCTCTCACACAGCCTGCCCTTTGCTGTCTGCCTACTGGTGCTGCCTCGGGGTACCTTAGTTACTCTGATTAAAGAAAGCATTGAACTCCCCATGACTAGATATTTAAAGGTGACTTGGGCCCAAAGCCGGACCACCTGCAGCACCCTTCCTCAGTTCCCCTTTCCTCTTCCCTATCTCATTCCCCACAGGCAGGTTGGAGTGTCTCTGTTGTCTAACTGGCACAAAATTCAGCCCTCTACCTCACAAAACTGTTTAGACTCCAGCTCCTCAGTTTCCTCCAAGGAAGCGCGAAGCTAGCAAGATTCCATTTTCAGCTCCTTTCTACCAGGGTTACCATTGACCATAGTAGGATCTGATCCCTCTCAAAACTAAGAGTGAGAATTGGCAGCCTCTCAAACTGATGCAACTAAGCTGCCCTCCCATGTCCTTTCCAACACATAAAGATTCACATCAGACACACGCACAGGCATACATGAAGACATATACATGAAAGCACAAACACACAGGCATCACAGAAGTACAGAAGAGCACATAAATATATAAACACATGGATACACACACAACCACAAAATAAGCAAGAGACACATACACACACACACTGAGAGAGAAAGAGACGGAGTCAGAGAGAGAGAGAGAGAGAGAGAGAGAGAGAGAGAGAGAGAGAGAGAATGAATCAGAGGCACACATGGACACACACCCTCTATCAAAGACCTATGAACCCAAGGTCTACCACCCAGTATGCATGCTCGATAAATGTTTGCTGAACTGATCTGAGCCACAGGGGATCCAGTCAAGACAGATGCTTCAAGCAGAAATGGGAAAAATGAGTCCAGTCTGGATTACCTGCTGATTAATCCCTGCGTATAAAGTTCTAATAGGAAGACTTTACACAGTGCCAACATCTCTACGACCCTCCTTTCCTTTCCCAAAAGGCCTAGTCTGCATCTAGACTCTCTATGCCATAGCCACTTCTTTTTGTGCTACAGCCTCTAGGAGGTGGGCAAGTCTTCATTAGCATTCTGGCACTTTCCCTAGCTCTACATGAGAAGTCTTACAAGCCCTGTTATCAGTCTACCTGGGCAATTCTGGAACCCAGGTGCGCCTGGCTCTTGGGCTCATGATAGAAACCTCTGTGATGTAGGATCCCCAGCACCATAGCTAAAGGAGGGGGCTCAAGCATTAGGAAGTGCAGCCCAGCAAATAGCAGGGGCAGAGTGGCTAGGAGCCCAGGCAGTTCCAGAGGAGGTAATCATGATACCAGAAGTTCCCCAGAGGCTGGGTATCTATACATGGGGGTTTCTTTCACTTGGACATTAACCTTAGTGTAGAGACACTAGTCAAACAGAGCCTCCAGCATCACACTGACCTAGGCTTCTTGCTGGGTTCTGCCAGGAAGGAAACTAGGTTATCCTGGCTAGTCACCTGAAACAGTTACTCTCACTGAGCCACGAGTCTAAGGATGACAGGATCCCTATTTCAAAGATTCTTTTTTCTTTTTTTTTTTATTAAAAAAAAAAGATTTATTTATTTATTATATTTAAGTACACTGTAGCTGTCTTCAGACACTCCAGAAGAGGGCGTCAGATCTTGTTACGGATGGTTGTGAGCCACCATGTGGTTGCTGGGATTTGAACTCCGGACCTTCGGAAGAGCAGTCGGGTGCTCTTGCCCACTGAGCCATCTCACCAGCCCTATTTTAAAGATTCTATGAGGGTGTAGTTATTGAACCTTCCTTAAAGCTCCTCTAACTAGATACAGAGGAAAATGTTGAGGTGTTTGAGCAGAATTTTGTCTAGCTTGTTACTGGCAAAGTTGAAAAATGGGACATAAGTTTGTCTGTCACATTCAATTCCACCGTGTCTCAGAGCACTCAATGTCTGCTGCCACCTGCATGTTCATTCTTAAAACTCTGTCACTGTAGCTAGGACAACCCAATCTTGGACCCCTTATAATCTGTGGTTGCTTCCTTTCCCAGAGTTCTTTGTACCCCTGCAACTCTCCTGGCCACCAGTTTCCTGTATGGTTATGGGGAAAGGAAACCCAACATCCTGACAGTGGCAACAAAGCCATTTTGTTCCTTTTTTCCAGTGGGCAGGAGGAGCTGTCTGTAGCCTGAATCTCTCTTACTTCAAGGAGAAATCCTCACAGCTGCCCACTGCCGCAGAAGTCCATTGATTCTTACCCAAGGACCGGAGGAACTCTGATCTCAAACATGTCTGCTCACTCTGCCTTGCCAGCTTGTCCCTCTGTCAGATGCCAGCCTGACCCTCAGTCCACTGTAATCTCTTCAGGGTCCTTCCAAAGAGTCTCAACTCCAGATGTGGCCTCCTTCATTTCATCATCTCCTTCCCCTATCTAGAGGACAACTCCTTTCCCACCACAGCTCAGGTCTGCAAGGAGTTGCCTTAGCACCCACAGCATAGTTGGCCTTTTATGACTCCAACGGATGGAGAGAGAATGTAAGAATCAGCTGAACTAGTCATTTAAAATTATCCCTCTGCAAGAGGTGTTGATTTGGTAGAGCCATTGTGAACTCTGGCCCTGGGTTACTGTATGGCTTTAATGCCTTGATTCAGGATCTTGGGGCAGGACTACAGTCTTTATTTCTCAGCCTGCATCTCTGAGGTGAAGCTGACAAAACACAGACTTCCTTAAGCATCCATTGCAAGACCCTGGTTACCATCCCAGGTGTACCACCTTTTAGCTATACAGTTGAAGTCTAATGACTTACCATCTGTGAACTTCCAATTACTCTTCCCTGGTTCCCCTCCTTCATGCCTATTTTTAGAGTTATCATGAGGAAGTATTACTAAAGTATTAGGTGAAGTATTACTGAAGTATCCACTGAAAAGTCCAGAGCTCAACTAATCAGACTCCCTACAGTCTCTAAATTGCACCTCTACCAGGGAGTCTCACACTGGCTCCCCATGCTTTGTAACACACTGAGAATATCTAGGTCTATCTGTCTAGGTCTCTCTGTCACTTATCTATCTCACCCCTTCCTTTTCTCCCTCCTTTCCTCTGACTTCCCCATTAGGCATGTACTCTGTGAAGACAAGGGTCATGGTTAATAAATATGACTGAATACTTCCAGGGCACATACAAGGTTGACACACAGTAGAGTCTATGAGAACTGTGGGTCTAAGGAAATGAAGAGAACAGACTCCTACCCTGGGACTCTCAGTTAGATCATACAAAACTCATAAGAATTGCAGCATTTATGGAAGTGGAGGACCTTGCACTACTTGCATGGCACACATCAACTTCTAAAGCCTATTTCATCCCTGCAGGTACACTAACTCTGATCCCGCACTATGGCTCTTTGTTTGTCTGGGTGTTGTTCATTCATTTTTAAACTTGAAGGGTGACTGTTTTAGAATGTCATGCCCAAGATCACACAATTAGGGGATGTCAGAATCAGGACTGAAACACATATCCATGATCCCCAAAGCAATAACCTCCTCCACAACAAAACTTCCTTCCTCCCTGGGGTTTCTTTCCCTATGCACAGAACTCCTGAACGTCAACGTAAAAGACATAAAAAGCTGAAGCACAACTTGGGATCCACATGCTTTTAAGCCTATCTGATTCATTCTCATCCAAACCTCTCTAGACAGAACCCATAAAACCACAGCTTTATTCCATGTCCCTCCCATCCCAGCCAAGAGGCAGCCCCACCACTCTTGGCTAAGAATATTATTTCAAATAACTCATGTAGACAGTTGTGTGACTACAGAAGAAATAGATGGGTCCTGGAATGCCCTCTTGCTATAGATCACAACCCCCAACTCCCTGCCCTCCCCCAAGCTGCCTGGACAGAAAGAGGTCAATGATTAATTATGCCAAGATAAACAGAGTTAATTTTCTTCCTGGATAAAACTAATTATGACTGTGTTTGTTTTGGTAGGACACAGAATTACTATCCCTAGTGACAAATATTCCTAATTGAAAGAGTATTTATTTCAAAGGGGTGGGGTCCAGGGTCGCTTAACAACATTTAGATAGTATTTTCCCCATTTCTCATTTGAAGAGGGACAGCAATTAGATACTGGCTTCAATGAAACATGGGAAACCTCTTTTTCTTGTCACCCTCCCTCAGACCTATTGAGCAGCCTGGGCAAACCATGAGATGCAACTAGCAGTTTAGAAGTAGTTCTTGAGAATTACCGTGCCCTGTATCTGATGATTTTAGATCCACACCCTCTCTGACACCATAGTGAAAAGGCAGGAAGGAACATTTTGAATCTCACAACTCATGAATAAACTCAAGTTCTTCCTTCCTCATATATCAGTTTCAGTGCTAAATGCTGACGGTTGGGATGAGAAGCAGGCCATGATCAAATTAGAAACATATACATGTGTTCACCTGAAGATTCTATAGGAACAGAAGGAAGAAATCTGGAGAAGAGTCAGGCAGGTTCAAAAGCAGAGAAGCCAGTGTGGACAGGGCTATGTAGAAATCAGTGTGCTCGGAGAGTGATATTAGATCCAGAACAGTTAGTCTGAGAAAACAGGGGAAAGTGAGGCATTTGGTAATAGATGAGGAGCATAATGGATAATATTACTGAGGCTACTATGCAGATTACCACAAATTCCCATAATCAGTTCCACAAAAATGCAATGCCTTGGCTTCTAGAAGCTAAATATCCAAAAATCAAAGTATTGTCAGATTCATGCCCCAGGTCAAAAGTCTTTTAATTCTTCCAGATCCTGTAGGAGACTCAGGCTTATCCTGACTTTTCTCAGTCTACCTCTACTTGGCAAGTTTATCCTCCCTTTATTCCTTGTCTGGTTCCAGTTCACCTCTTCTACTAGTTGTGCAGGATCAGCCCCATCCCAATCCTGATAGCCTCATCCTAAGTAGTCACATTCCAGTAGCCCTGTTCCTAAGTAAAACTACTCTCTGAGGTACCAGGGTGAGGACTGCTGCATGCCTTTGGGGACACACGGTTCTCTTCATGGTATGGGTTTCAGAGGCCACCTTCAGAAGTAATGAGCTCATTCTGTGAGCAGGAGGAACATAATGAAGGTTGTGTACACAGTGCAGTGGTTGTGGCCTAATATAATTGAGGGCCTAATATTGAAGTCACTGGTTGCCATGAACGACAATAGGAGATTAGTTAGGTGAAAATTTGCTGTGGTAACACGGGTGAGTCTTAATAACACCTCAAGTCCGACAGTAAACGATGTGAGTTGAGGAAAAGGGAATCTAAGGTAAGGACATTCATAGTTCCAAGATTCTAAAATTCTACAGCTCAAAGACCATAGTGGTTACTGGAATGTTGGAGGAACAAGAAGGATTGAATGAGGCTTCTGGTTCTGGGTTAAGCAACTGAACTCTAGGAGAGGAAGCAGATTGGAGAGAACTTTGGTTTGAAACAAAGGACCTGAGAGGTCTGTCTCATTAGGAATCCAAGAATCAAGGGATTGAATTGGAAAACGATAGTCATGGAATTTTGCAGAAAACTAAAATCAAAAGCTAAGGTCTGGAGGTCTGACTGCACCCAAACAAGCCTACTGCCATGATGGTGCATGGAGCAGGGCTGAGCAATGTGCCCAGTGCTGGTTATCTACGACAGTGTGTGTGTGTGTGTGTGTGTGTGTGTGTGTGTGTGTGTGTGTGTGTGTGTGTGTGNTGTGTGTGTGTGTGTGTGTGTGTCTGTGTCTGTGTGTCTGTGTGTGTCTGTGTCAGTCTCTGTGTCTGTGTGTATCTGTACATATGTGTGTCTGGGTCTGTGTGTCTGTGTTAGTCTCTGTGCCTGTGTATCTGTGTGGGGACACATATGCCGACTCTCCCCACCCCCCTGGCCTCCTACCGAAACTCTGTCAACTTCTTAGGGCCACTGTGGGACATGTCACTTCTTTTGGTTTTATTACAGACTCGACTCACTGAAATGGTTTGGCACAAAATAGTTGTTTGTTGCTAACGTGAATAATTGTAATTGTGTGAACTACCATTATATTAATTACTGATAAAGTTATCTGACAGAAACTTAGCAATGTCCCAGAGCAAGACAAGTGATACCAAATGCTGGTGGAACCGGTGGAGACAAACAGGAGGCAGGCAGCTGGCAGCCAGGGCTGTTTAGAAAGATGCCAGAAAGAGGCTTCATGGGAGAGGCTCACACTGTGTGGGTGCGAGGTAGAGAGAAAGGCAGAGGCCACAAGTCAGGCAGCAAGATGGCATGCCTTCCCCAGTGACTCTCAGTGACAGTCACTGGGCCCACTTTGTCCTTCTCTGAAAGTAGGTGTTTAAGCTGTAAGGTTTTTAAGGAGTCAGTGGCCTCTGTACAGGTAGTATGAAAAAAGAAGACACAGGGGAAGGTATACTCCCTTAACATTTCACACAGAATTACTGTACTGAAATTGTTGCCTCGGTTCAGTGACGCTCTGCTTGGCTAAACTTAGACTCCTGAACCTTCTCCTAGGCCAATGTGTACAGTGCCTTGTAAAATCCATGTTAGTGCATAAGCAAAGCAGTTTAGTAAGAATCTTTCACCTTTATTCCCTAATCACAAACAATGTCTAATCAATATTCTCATTCCTTGCCCATTTTTATGTATATGATCACCTCAGATGATTCTTCCAAAGAATTCTGGTAGATTAGCTCAGCCAGAATCCCATACCACACACAGAAGAAACATACACACACACACACACACACACACACACACACACACACACACACACAGGGGGAGAGAGAGAGAGAGAGAGAGAGAGAGAGAGAGAGAGAGATTCCTACTATTTCTTCATAACATTTTTATAGCTCAATACCCTGTTCATTGGCTCTGCATCCCCACTTACTCTTGATACATTCACAATGAAGCCCAACCCTATTGAGACAAAATGACCTCACCATTTTGTATAACTCTGGTTCTCTTTGATATCTAGCAGAGATGTTTTGATTTGCCTAAGGACTGTGGCAGAGCGGAGTGGAGGGCACAGAAATACATCAGAGGTGGAATTCAGGTGCAGACACCACTGGTGCGTGTCCTCTGGAGACAGGCTGATGACTGTGGATCCTGATTCAAGCAAAAGCATGTTTCACACAATTTGTGGTTATTTGGGAGCTCATCGTGTTGAGAAATCCCCTTGCCCCCGGTTCCAGGAAACCATCATGGTGAGCTGTGCAGCAGTTCCAGGCTTCACATTTGCAGGTGGCTGCTGCTATCTGGAATTTTCAAACATGGATACAAGTGCCTGAGACAAGCTTATTCAGAGTTAATCTGCATAGTTTAAAATGTATATGCCTGGGCTGCAAATTTGACCCATGGAATTGGGATCTCAAGACAGGGCCTGAGCATCTGTGTTATAGCTCTTCCCAGTTAGTTATGTAACTAACTCTCCCCATTTTAGACATAGCATCTACCCCCTGGTGCACACAAAAGGTACTGCATCGTATACTAAAGTTGTAAAGCTCTAGGCACAGTCAAAGGTTTCTGGTGTCTCTGGAGAACTTGCTCTTAGATTAAGATGTATTTAGATCTTCACTCTGACACCCTCCAGCAATGGATCCAAAAAATGTGTTTGGAAAAGCGGGATAGATGTCCATGTCAAGTGTGGGCTTTCTCTCAGATAAGAAAGAAAACAATAAAACCTTCCTTTCTTTCTCCTGAATGAGAAAAGTGGTTCTTGCTCAACAAAGATATACTTCTTGAGGTGATAAATGGATTCCTAGTGAAAGAGTTGCAGTAAAGATGTAGTGAAGGACTCCAACATGTTCTAATCTGCTGGGGGGGGGGAGGTTCGTTCGTAACAATAAGGGGCAGTTGATGACAGCACTAGTCCTTAGATCCGTGAGGAATAAAATGTGCTCTGCCAAGGCCTCCTTGGCCTGCAACAGCTGTTGGTAGCAGATCAGATGAGACCAGCTTATTACCTTAATTCACTGGAATCTAAAGACAAGTAACTCAGTTGTTGTTTTTCCCCTCTAGCTTCTATAATTACCCATGATTTCTCCAGTCCTTCAGCCTCATCTAACATCTCCAGACAGGCCCTATTGCTTTCGCATCAGTTAACAAAAATCCACTCCAGCTCAGTTCACAATTCCACTCTCATATCTAATTTCCCCCAGCATTTTCTCTCCTGTTTGCTCAACAAGCAGCTCCAGTGGAAAGAATGAGAAAGGGATGTGGTCTCAATGAGAAGGGGTGTGGTTTTAATGAAAATGTTCAGTCTTAACTAGAAGGGGTGTGGTCTTGTCTTTTTCTTGGGTTCAGTGCCTTTCAGGTTGAGGCAGTAAAGGAAATAAGAAGCCAAGGTGCTCACCATACACAAGAGACTGCTTGTGACAGGAGGAAGATCCCTGATCCCCCTCTGTTTCTATCTCAGCCATCTCCGGCTGGTGGCTTCCATACATAGGTCTCCTATTAGATAAGTGGCATGTGGAGTTATGTGCATTTGGACACAGATTCTTACCTTTATGTTACCTCCCTCTGTTATCGCAGATTCCATAGGACAAGCAACCTTGTCTTTTTCATTTGTTTGTTTGTTTGTTCGTCCCATCAGAGTGAATACTATGGGCTTCCTCTCTGGCTAGAAGTCACCTTATATGGTCCAGAGTGATCCAGGCATCCATGAGCTTCTTTGACTTCTGCTCTTGTGCAATGGAGCCTTGACACTCATTAACATTTTCTGTTCACCAGATGCTGAAGGGAAGTTGGTTAAGTAAGTGTGAATAAGAACATTTTCTTCTTTCCTAGAGACCTCCACTGGAGTTCATACTGTCATTTTCACTAGTGGATTGTTCCACTATCTCCCTAGCTGCAGAAATGTGTGCAAATAAGTGGCAAATAAGTGACAAATAAGACATTTTTACACTTTAATCTGAAATGAAATTTCCAAGGACAAGTTTACCTTCCTACCAGAAACAAGCATAAAACAGAAAAATTATCAGAAACAGCAGTTTTTCAGATACTTGCCATCAGAAAACAAAAATTGGTGATCCTGCAGAGAGCATCCACAAATCAGTAAGCACTAGGATGACCATCCTGCATGCTGTCTCCAAGAAGATTTCAGGCCAGTGGCAGCATAATAATAAGAGCTGAGGGGAGCCAAGAGATGCTTAAATTGGGAAGAGCTTGCTAAAAGCCAATAGTTTGGGGGAGTCAAGTAGGTTAGAGGGAGCAGCAAAAAGTATTGAAGAGCTACATGTAGGAAGGTCTACAGGGAACCCCTATATTGAAGTACTAAAAAGAGCATTCATGTGATGGAACACTGCAGGACAGGAAAAATCTGAGATTATTGGATCTCTCCTCCCCCCAGTTAATGCAAAAGACTCATAATTCATTGGTACTATACTGAAAAGTCTTGTTCAGTAGTGGGGAATAATTCCCCATAGATTGCTCAGACATGCCAAACAAATCATAAAAGTCAGACACAAAAAGATCAAACTCTTCCTAAGTAGTTTAATATATCCCAGAACAAAGCTAAAAGAGATTTATGAGAATAAAAATATCTACCACCCAACAAGGTAAAAATCTAAGTTTCTGGCATCTTATCAAAGATTACCAGGCATGCAAAGAAGTAAAAATGGGGAGAGAACAATGAAATAGAACACTTCAAGGAATGGGGTAGATTTATAATTAGTAAATTAGGCTGTCAAAATAGTTGACAGTACTGTATTCTATTTGTTCAAAAGTTAACTACCAAGTGCTACTGAATTTATGAATCTTAAAGGGGAACCTACAGCCATTACTTTCTAAAGTAGCTGCACTGCCTGGTTTTGTGTCTCAACTTGACACAGGCTGGAGTTATCACAGAGAAAGGAGTTTCAGTTGGGGAAATGCCTCCATGAGATCCAGCTGTAAGGCATTTTGTCAATTAGTGATCAAGGGGGGGATGGCCCATTGTGGGTGTTGTCATCCCTGGGCTGGTAGTCTTGGGTTCTATAAGAGAGCAAGTCAGGGGAAGCAAGCCAGTGAGCAATATCCTCCATGACCTCTGCATCAGCTCTTGCTTCCTGACCTGCTTGAGTTCCAGTCCTGACTTCCTTTGGTGCTGAACAGCAGTATGGAAGTGTAAGCTGAATAAACCCTTCCCTCCCCAACTTTCTTCTTGGTTATAATGTTTTGTGCAGGAATAGAAACACTGACTAAGACAGGAGCATAATCCCTAACTATACTATACATATTTGTCCTTATGCTCACAGATAAGTGTATTCTTCACCCCTCATCAAGGAAGTCTGTCTATGCAATAGGCTGAGACCATTACAGAAAACCACAGTCAATCAAAATGCAGAGCTGTGAAGCTGAGTCTCGGTGCATACATCTACAAAACACTCCCGTGTGTGTGTGTGTGTGTGTGTGTGTGTGTGTGTGTGTGTGTGTGTGTGTGTGTGTGTGTGATTTAAGGATCTGGTCCATTTTAGTTATCCAACTAATAGAATATTTTTATAATATTTGAACAATATTACTTGTCTCACTCCAAGAAAAACATATTAAGATAATGATAACTTTAATATCTCTGTATCTATTTAGTGACCTGGTACTTATAGCTTAAAATTTTTCCACAGAGAAAACTCAACTGTCTTCACTGCTGAATTTTATCATACTTAAAGAAAGGAGCAATACTACTCCTACACAGAAGACTGAAGGAGAAATGCTTCCCAACATATTGTCTAATGGCAACATTTCCCTGATGCTGAAACCAGTTAATGATATTACCAGAAAACTACAAACCAAGGTCTTACAGAAACAGATGCAAAATCAGAAAAATAGCAAATCAAATCCATATTAAAATTTAACAAATAAAATCCAATATATTGAGAGTATACTGTATCAGGGGCCAAGTGGAGTTTTTCCAAAGAATGCAGAGTAAATATCACATTTAAATCTCAGTGCATGTTGAAGAAATCTGCTGCTTGGCAATGTGAATACACTTTAAACTATTGAGCTGTATACTTAAAAGCGATTCAAACTGCAAAAGATAGTTTGACATTTTTCCATATTTTACCCCTTTAATTTCCTTCTCTTACCCATTGCCTTGGTTACCCTTCAGAACTTGTTGGACGAACCTATTGCTGCAAATACCACACACTTGAGTAGTAGGATATGGTGGAATCAAACTGTACCAACCTGGAGGCTACATCCCTCTGGCTAACTTTCACAATGCTGGAAGATTCTGTGCATTATTGTCAGAGAAGAAAAGTTATTGACAGTTTTTCCCAGTGGTGAACCCTTTGAACTACAATAACAATACACCTGATGAGATATGCCCCCTGGTATAATATTGGCCTGAATGGTATGAAAATAGCCAGTTTATGATTGAATTTGAAACTCATGTCTCATGCTATCAACTGGGCCAAAAACCTGTGGCTGGCTAGGTCATAGGTTCTAAAAAATACCCTTATATACTCTTGTTACTTACATTTATACTATGTTAATGGACATAGTACTAAACTCCCTAAGTTGTTATCTCTATAGTCATAAATTATTGCATCTCTCAGTCTTCATTAGAGAACCTTTTTGTAGTAGTAGTAGTAGTAGTAGTAGTAGTAGTAGTACTAATGGGTGGTGATTAATAGAGGGACTCACTGGTCAATATGCAGAGAGTAAGAGATTGTGGAGTGCCCATCTTTAAATGGAGTATCCCACCCCTGTCCCTAATGTGCATGGACCATTTTGGAAGAGGAGGTAAATGATTGTGAGAACCAGAAGTAGTGGACAACTACAGGAAACAGTATTTGTCAGATATAACAACGTCATGATAGACATGAGTTACAGTATGGATGACAACATGTATAATATTTTCACAAGATCAGGCCAGGCAAATTCACATCATGAGTGGAGGGCAGACTCATGAAATCCCATTCCCTAGCTTAGGAGATAAAGGCAATTGTTGGATACAGGTAGAAAGTCAGTTTTCTTCATGGTATGGCTCCTGATAGGCAACCCATGCTCTAGTAGATAGACAGACACCTATGTCCATACAGTCAGCACTAAGTGAATTCAATGGGTTTAGAAAAATATCACATAAAGCTTGAAGGGAAAGGTTATAGAAATAGAATTAGATAGAAGACTGTGTTGGATAAATTCAGTCAGAATGCATTATATTCCTGTATGAAATTCTCAAACAATAAAAAATGAAGAACACGTTTGAATAGCTATTTTATGAAAAGTATTTATGCATAATCTATATATGTATATATATGCGTGTTTGTCATTAGTGATTTTAAAAATATGATGTGAAAACATTAAACATATACTAAAATGACTATAACTAAAATATTAATTATTAGCAAGAATGTGGAGAACTTAAATTCCTATACACTACTGAAGGGAACATGAAATAATACAATCACTTCAAAGAATAGTTTGGTAACTAGTCCACTGAGGATATAAGAATGACCCTACAATAGCTTCAGTATGAGAAGTCATACCAAACTTTATATGTAATAATTTTAATCCATGTATAACACAAAGGACCACCAATGAGTAAGCAGATAATTTTTTGTATAAATATTGTAGAGCCCTATTACAGAAAAAATAAATCAGTAGTACAGCAGTAGCATGACTGAATTTCTGAATATTCCTACTGGATCAAAGAAGCTAGACAAACATAGTTTTGGTAATGGATGCATAGGGATGAGTTATAGTCAATTTTTACAGAAGAAGGGAATGTAAGAGGAGTTGGAGGGGAAAATGGAGAGCTCAAGATAACAAATACAGTTCTCATGTATGAAAGTCTCACTAAAATGGAAAAAAGTTAACTAAATCAATCTCACAAAAGAATTGCAGAGGTAATGGATTTATTCATTATCTCCATAGAAGCAACAGCTTCATGACTGTAGACAATGTTAGCACTTGTAAAACTGGACCCTATAAATATGTCTAATAAATCAATTCTATTCCATAGGGTTGATTTCTTTTTAAACACACAACAGTAACTAACACTCTCAAGTTCATACACACCCTCTAATCCCAGTGAACAGAAGGTGAACTCTTTCTAGGAGTCCTCTGAATTTCATTAGACTGCAATCTAGGACTAGGATAGCCATGCAGGCTCAGCATATCAGAAGCTTCTGGTCTTGGAGTGAACGTCTCTCTGAACCCCCTTTTACTAGGCTCCCCACTTTTTTATGTGTTTCTAGTCTCTTTTCCTGTACCTCTTTCTCTCCCTCCCCTTGCCCCCTTCCTCCTCTCACAGAGATCAAGGTAGGGAAGATCAGGAAAGAAGAGTGACTCTCTCCCAGAAAGTCTGTTTTTCCCGCAAAGACTATGACATATTTCCCTACTCTCCTGACTGTCTACTAGCACAAATGTTGAGGTGGGGTTGCTTGAATGCTGTGAAGAAGGTTATGTGTGGCTGCAATTTTTACTTCCCTCCTCAGGAAGTATCAGGTCCCACCTGCTGACAGTTGCAGGGCAACCTCAAGCTCAGCTACACAAAAAGACCTTCAGAGGAGAGGGAACTTACTGATGGACTAGTGCTTTGAGGCAGCTTCACAAGTGGAGAATGGGTAGAGGTGGCCATGGGCCCAAAAAGCTTCAAGCTGTATCTTGAGCAATGTTAACAAATCTTTAATGACTTCTCCCTTGAGGGAATTAAGAGTTGGGTCAGCTAGATCTTGAAGTCAGCATTTGTCTTGGGATCTTCCCCCACATCCTTCCTCCCTTTTCTTCTTCCTTTCAAAATCCACTGTTGCTAACCAGAGATACAGACGGTTCTCTCATGTGTAATGTTTTTCCAGGGTGAACATAATTTTTAACACACAATTATTTAGCTTTGACCAACAAGTTAAATATTCAACTCCTGTGTGGTTCGTGCCAGTTCAAGCAGATTTTCACAATGCCTTGAGTAGGCTGAGTCCACTTCTGGATGTTCTAAAAAAAAAGAGAGAGAGAGAGAGAGAGAGAAAGTGAGTCTTATTAAAAAAATTCCACAAAAAGTTCTGGTAGTTTCGATCTCTACCATTATCCAGAACCTATTCTCCACTGTGCATCTTCACAAATCAACCTCTCACTTCTCACCTGGCAAAAAAATTCTCTCTCCTCTTAGAGAATCCAGAGCAAGCCTTGCAAGGATGACCAAGAAGCTGGCTTCCAGCCAGGCTGGAGTTTATGTGAATCTTTACAAGCACATCTGCCAGTGAGCATTCTTCCGGGCTCCCATTGCTGCCCAAATGGGCCACATCAATCACAGTCCAGGCTTCTTCCTGACAGAGTGAGAACAAGGACCTACTTATTTATGACAAACTCCTGAGTGCTTCTCTCTGCCAACTGGGCTCCCCAGGAGAGAAGATGGTCATTAAACCAACCACCTCCACTGTACCCCCCTTGCAAAAAAGACCCCATTCTTTTAAGGGATGTTGATGCCAAGAAAAGGGGGTTAACTCATAGGTGGAAAGGGATGGGGAAAGAGAAGTAAGCAGCATGTAAGCCTCTGTCAGCTCAGGGTTAACAAGAAAGTCATCTTGCCCACTTTATAACAAGGACCCTATGATCCTGAGAGGGATTGCATCCAAGGTGCACACAACCACTGAAAAGCAGGCCTAAGATTTGAGGTCGAGTGCCTTTCGTCTTAATCAAAGGTTCTTTTCTGCAGCCATTTTTATGGCCTTGGGAGGGGGGTCAGGGGAGGAAGGATTTCTGAGAAACCAAGAAGTTCTCAAAATCCTACTGTGCCAACCTAGGAGTTAAAACTCCTTACAAATACATTCTTCTCCTCTCTTGGAGAACTGAGTTCTATAATGACTATGAAATTTCCTTTTCTGGAACTGGGTACTGGAGAACCTTATTCTAGTTTAAAGGGGTTCAGATTGTAGATTCAAAGAAGAATGGACCCTTGCAGTTACCCTCATGAGGTCAAGTTTAACTCTGCTATAGGATAGCACAGGGAGAAACAACAAGCTGAATCAGCTTGGGTTATCCAGTGCTATAGTCCATGGCTAATCAAATCAGAGTTGTCTGAGAAATGAAAGAGACTACAGAGCAGAACCTGGATAGGTTTTCAGCAAGCCCACTTCCTCTCATCACCAGCCACAATGCTTTGCCCTGCCTGACTTACTCCAGTGGAAGGGCTGTACTCCGCTTTTTATAAAACCCATAAAATCCTCTATCTTAGTAAGGCTTTCTATCACTGTGATAAAACATCATGACTAAAAGCAACTTGTGGAGGAAATGGTTTATTTAATTTTATATTATTGGAAGTCTTATCATTCCGGGACATTGGGGCAGAAAGTCAACCTAGATTCAGGAACTAAGGCAGAGGTCATGGAGGAGGACTACTTACTGGTTTGCTTCTCATTGCTTCCTCAGCCTGCTTTGTTATATAACCTAGAGCCACCAGTCCAAGCAGACCCTTACTACAAAGAGTTAGGTCCTGCAAATCAATTATTAATCAAGAAAATATATCATAGGCTCACTCACAGTCTGGTGGGGGCTTAACTCAGGTTCCTTCTTCACAAATTATTCTACCTTGTGTTAAGTTGATATAAAACTAGGCAGCATACCCTGCCAGATAAAGTTCTCTAATCTCTTTTCTTCATCTTTTTATTGAATGATCCAGGAGATCATAGCTCAGGACTTTTCAACCAGAGCACCACTGACCTTTGGAATCCTTGGAGGATGTCCAGTGTACTAAAGGATGTCAGGCAGCATCTATATGTGGTCTCTACATATTAGATGCCAATAGTGTCCAGTCTTGGTAAAAGTAACATGAAAATACCTCTCAACATTTCTAGATAGCCACTGGTTAGAGCAGGGAGTGAATAATCATCCTGGTCAAAAACCATTACTATAGAAGATTTCAGAGCCATGGGTTCTGAAGGATCATGTAGAAGGGAACACATCCCATGTTTGTCAGTGGCGTAAGGAAAAAATGAACTTTACTGCAATTTGTGAGCTGTTTGTTCAAAAGTTAGTTTATGTTGACTGATATAATGTGACTATTATCCCCATAAGCAATTTATCCAATCAGGCAGAAAGGATTTGGAGCAGAGACCTACTTTGCCAACAAAGAATCACAGAAGAAAGTAGGTTTGGGGTTTCCTGTGAGGAGATAGTCCTTAAGATAAAGAAAATAGAAGAATGTGTTCTACATACCCTAAAAACATACCTAAAAGTTATCAATTACCTAAGTCAATTCTCATCTACCATGGCAGAGAAATCTTAAATGAAGTTTTTCTTGCAGACTCTCTCCTTGTGAAACCAGGATTCTCTGTTGTGGGGGATAACAGTGCCTACTGTCCTTTTCTCACACTACAAGGTTTGGCTCAGTACAAAAAAAAATGGCCTATAGACTACATGGTACCAAATATGTCCAATGTTGCCCTCAATATTTTAGCTTATTTTGCTATTGAAGCTGAGGCTAAGTCTTTGGACAAGATTGAGGGTTAGTCTGTAGTTCTGTGGAAGTCTTGCTCTGTGCGAAGGGTCTTTGTGCCAGTCCTATGAAGAATATGTTAAATATGTCTTATGACAGAAAAACAGATCTGGGTTAGAGAAAAATACACACATACACACACACACACACACACACACACACACACACACACTGGCCTCACCATGTATTCTGTACAGAGTTCTCTTCACATAATCTATTACCTGTCTTCACTGTCCTTTGCAGTTACATTTAAGTGATACATTAGCTATTTCCTGTCAAGTCTATGAAATGAGAGTCCTCAGTCCAGAATAACACTGGGGATGGGAAATAACTGGATGGAAGCTGAGCAATATGGATAGTTCAAGGTTTGATCTGTCATGTATTGGTTGCTTCAAACTGAGAAATTCTTTTTCCTTTTCCAGATCTATGATTCCTCAACATAACAGTATGTTACAGCTTCAATGTGTCTTTTGAAGTTTATGTGCTGGAAACTTAATTCCCAATATCTTGGAGGTAAAGCCCAATAAGAGGTAGCCAGATCATAAGGGTTTTGCCTTCATAGATGGGTTGACATCATTATTACAGGAGTAGGCTACTTACTCTGACAGTGAATTTGTTATGAGAGTGAACCTGACTACCTTGATTTCCTACTCTCTCCTTCTCTCTTCCTCTCTCACCCTTCTGCTCTCCTCCATGAAATGATGCAACATAAAGCCCTTATCAGACATCAGTGCTAAGCTCTTATACTTTCAGCCACCAGAACCATAAAGTTTATGTTCATTATAATTTATCCAGATACTCTGTTAGAGACAAAAAAATTGGTTATGACAATTAGGCACGCCAAGTTGGACTTAATATTGTGGTAATTGCACTGAGTTGCATTTGGTTGAGATGCTTTTGGTATGCCCAATGGTAGCCATGTGCTGTGGCTTCTTTTTCCCTGCCTCTTGCCACATCCAGCTAGAACTTCAGATATTGCAATGCTCTATAAAAGTTGCAGTGGCCTCCAGCAAGCTTTCTGGAACCTAGACTTTCCTAAAACCTTAACCTAGTCCACTGTGGGAAAACTCAGCTAGGAATAGTCAGAGGTCCCTTCATTTATTATAGCTTGCAATTTTCAAATTTTATCACTCTGCTAGTCTATAACACTCTAAGTTCTTGTCTAAAAAGCTGGTAGCCTAAAATTCTAGATTAAAAAAACTTAAATTCTAAATCCATTGGAAGTCCAGATTTGTAATTTTAAATGTCTGTTTGTATAACAGCACTAACTCAATTTTTCTTTGCTCCCTGTGCCCTGTGACAGGGGAACTTGGGAGTATGTGTGGCCAACTAAAACACATCTCTTCCCTCTCCCTACCCTTCTGCTAAGGGTTGTAACTGCCACTACTGCTAATCATCACCAGTTAGCAGAATTTGCCTGGCCTGGTCTGATTCTCACTGCAGAGGCCTCATGCATGCTGACTTCCTCACTATTTCATATTTCTATCATTTGATATCTTGATTATCCTTGTTGCCAACTTTCAGAAAGTGGATAATTATGACTTACTTACAATTTATAATTTTAGACATTAATAGTCCAGACTGATTAAGTTTTAGATTCCGAAACACTGTGATTCCAGGACAATGAGAAATGCCAGAAAACTGCTATCAGGGTCTCTGGATGAAGAAGCATCCAGGGAAGCTGGATGTGAACAAGCTGCAGGAGGGAGTGATGGGTCTCAGGTGGGAACATGGCTGTATGGCAAGAGTGTTACACTCCTAGAGTGAAGGAGAGAGAAATCAACCTTTTTTTTTAAATAGAATACCAAGAAAAGCCACACCCTACTGCCAAGCAGTGAGGACAAGTTTAATAGCTTCCAATCAAGTATGTTACTGGCTTCACAAGTGAATGTAAATAAAAAAAAATAGAAATGAGACTTTATGTCCATAGTTATTAAAACTGTTTACAGCTATACATTTGGATAGTTCTTCTCCCAGGGCTAAGGATGAGCTCTCTCACCTCTTGCAGGCAAACCCTGTATCTTTCAGGGTTGCCACTTGGGATGTTTGATTCTTCCCAGCTTAGCTACAGAGTACTCTGGATGTGGTGAAAAGTGGGAAGGTGTAATAGGCCTTAAAGCCATGGAAGTGATTTAGACAAGTGTTGGGAAACTGGAGCCTGGCCCATATCTCAGATTTTATAAGAAGCCCGTGAAGGCTTACAGAAATTCTGAGCTGAACACACCCCAGGGCCAAGAGTTCCATCTGTAGCCAGAAGCATTGAAACCTTAGCTTGGATAAAACTGAAGGTGGAAGAGAGTGTTCTCTGTGCAGCAAGGCTGAGCCCTTGATGGAAAGAGCTGCAGTGTTGTAGAGATAAGTTTGAGCAAGTCCACCATTAGCCAACCATCTGGTTTTACTGGGCATTCATGCAAATTCAGAAGCCGACGTGGGGGACAAGCAAGTCTTTTTTTGAGAAGAGCCTACCCAGGATAAAACAATTATCAGTTTAGTCTTCTCATCTGTTACAACCTCATTGTGACTCTCACAGTCAAACGCTCTTTTTTCTTTGTAATCCCCACTGGCTCCTTCACTATCCGATATCTCAAAAGCCCTTTCAGTCTCCATATCTGTTCCCTAGCTACAATGCCTTTCCTGCTTCTTCAGTCACCACCCCCTCCCCATTAGAAGTCCTGCTCCAACTACTCATAAGACAGAGCATGCTTCTCTTTCACACTGAAAGCACCATCCTAGAACATTCCATTCCAGTGTCAGGCTCCACTAGGCTACATTCCTCATTCCAGTACCCCCAGTCCTTTCACAAGACCTGGATCAGAGATTCATTTGAGCTATCTGAAGACTTGGAGGAGTGAGACACATATCTGTGAATAAACAGATGTATCCGTTCAGATCAGTGAAAGCAAGGTGACATCTAAAATACCAGGAAAGGGAATAGAACTGTATAAGCACTGATGGTGCGGAGCTCTGGCCTAGCAAGATATCCAGGCTTTGCACTGCTAGTTCCTCCCCTCATTTACACATAACTACAGGCAAGCAACCAAACCCCATGATCCTTCTCTGTGCAATGAGAGTCACTGTGAGGGATGAGTTCTCAACTGGAATATGTAACAGTAGTGAGCTCATAGTATACCATCAAATGAACTAACTCTGTAGTAGGAGAGATACTAGAAAAGATAGCAGGGGTTGTGGTAGCATCAATGTATGCTTTATAAAGAAAACAAAGTCTAGTTAGCCAGGCCAAGGAGGCAAAAGAGGTTACTGTCCAGAGGAAGTTAAGGTTACCTCATTCCTCCAATGGTACTCTATCATGTGACAGGCATGGATAGAGGTCAAGTTCACTGCTGAACCATCCGATGGAGGTGGATATCATGTTCTGGAGAAACAGACTGCTTGTCATGTATGTTTCCTATTTGGATGTAAGTCATTATGAGTTTCAATATGAGCATCTCTGTCTGTCTGTCTGTCTGTCTGTCTGTCTATCTTCTTCTTTCTCTCACACTGGTCTTATGCACAAGCAATGCTTTTATTTTCCTAGCTTCTGTTTTCCTAAATTGCTCTCCTTTTTTCAACTCTTCATTCTCTCTTCTGCCACAGGGACATGAAGTTTACATAAAGCAGATCAGATGGGACACCAAAAGACCTGGTCTTATCCCTGGGCTGCCTTAACTCCTAGGGTAAACCCAGCCCTGTTTCTTTCCCTCCCTGAATTTGTTTTCTTCTCAACAGAGAAGATATTGGGCTGCAATTTGTTCTAAAGCCGTTTCTCATGTTGGATATCTATGTACCTCTACAGTAATCTTCTATAATACAGAAACAGCTCTGTACCAAAGAACAAGGCTTCATCCCCGACCCTGTCCTTAAGGAACACAGACATGTTAAGCATAATACTGCTGCTGAGGGTTCAGGATGAATAATCCAGTCTCTGCTAAATCTCCTGTTAGAGACTGTTATAATAAAGAGCAGGTAACAAATTCTCCAGTCATGGGTTGTGAAGAGAGGAGGAAACTACATACCAGATGTGTCATAGAAGAGAGAGATACACTAGTCTAGAACACTCTGGTTGGGCCTCACCATGACCTTAGGAACCTCATTAAGAACAGGAAAGTGAGGGCTGGTGAGATGGCTCAGTGGGTAAGAGTACCGGACTGCTCTTCCGAAGGTCCAGAGTTCAAATCCCAGCAACCACATGGTTGTAACAAGATCTGACTCCCTCTTCTGGAGTGTCTGAAGACAGCTACAGTGTACTTACATATAATAAATAAATAAATCTTAAAAAAAAAAAAAACAGGAAAGTGAAACAAGGTGCCATTAGTGAGCCTAGTCACTGGCACCCAGACCAATGGGATGGAAATGAGTCCCATATCACTCCGCATAGGATCTTCACACTTTCTTCCTTCTTGGTCTATCTCAGTGCTGGGCACACCAGGATAGCAAGTTCCAGATCCTATCTTCTGAAGGGCCTTCCAAGGTAATTCTTCTAGCCCTGCCACAGGGCTTCCTACCTCAGACCACTGCAACTCACACCCTCTGTCCCAGGCAAAGGGCATTTTGTGAGATTTGTAGCTGGATCCTGCCCCTCTGACCTACAGCTCTATAAAATAACAAGCAGGAAAGAAAGTGGGGACAAAGCTAAGAACTAAGCACTGATGAAGATTGGAAGTGACTGGGGAGTCTAGGGGATTTATGTCTTATGGATCAAGATGGCCAAAGAGGCCAGACAGAGAGCAGCAGCCCTGACGCCTCTGCCTGGTTGATAATTTATCCCAGAAAGTAGAGACCTCTGTTTGCCACTCACACTGACTGGGTGGCTCTGGGTCCTCCCAGCCTACTGTCTGCAGGGACCCAGGCTGACTCACAAGTTTTGTTTTCCCAGACCAAACCCACATGCTTGATACTTCGTCAATTCTCTCCACATCTAAGATCTTGTCAGAGGTTCATCTTACACTCCCGGTGAGGCTGGCAGGATGGGGACCCTCAACCTCATTGGCCAGAGGAGAAAATTGAAGCTGACAGATGGTGACTCATGCAGGATCACCCAGGGAATGGAGAGAATGAGCCATTGTTGGCTGATGTTACAGCTCCTATAGGTACACATTTCCCTTCTCATTCCCTCCCTTGGCGCCCAACCTACCCTCAAATTAACTTTTCTCAGCCAATGAGTCAATTCAACTAACCTCTGCTGCAAAACAATATTTACTAAGAATCGCTGCAAACACAGAGATGAACAGAGTAAAGGCACATGCCCAAAACAAATACAACCTTTTAGAATGTGTGTTGTTGGTGATGATAAAGATCTCTATCCAATATAATAATCAGCGTGGAAAAACAAAAGCAGAACATAAATAAATAAAAGCTTTGGAAAGAAAGTGAGAGTAGAGGCACAAAGGAGCAATTCTAGTTGCTAGGTTCTTCGAAAGCAATTCACAGGTCATGAGGACGGTTCTTGAACTGGACAGCATGCTAGCAAATGAGTTCTTGAATAGAAACATGTTCTTTTTTTAAAATGTATTTATTTTTATTCTTTAATCCTTTTTTACACCCAGACTTCATCCCCCTCCCGGTATGCCCCCGGACTGCTCCCCATCCCATACCTCCTTCTCCACCCCCAACTCCAAGAGGATGTCCTCACCCTCCCTTCCCTACCCCACCAGGACTCCCCACTCCCTGGGGCCTCAAGTCTCTTGAATTTTATCTGTGTCTTCTCTCACTGAGGTCAGACCAGCAGAGGCAATCCTCTGCTGTTTATGTGTCAGGGACCTCATATCAGCTGTGTATGTTGCCTGGTTAGTGGCTCAGTGCTGACCCTGTGGTCTGGATCCTTTGAGACTGCTGGTCTTCCCATGGGGCCACCCTCCTCCTCAGCTTCTTCCAGCTTTTCCCCAATTCAACCACAGGAGTCCCCAGCTTCTGTCCATTGTTGGGTGCTAGCATCTGTATCTGACTCTTTCAGCTGCTTGTTGGGCGTCTCTGATGGGAGCCATGCTAGGTTGGTGTCTGCAAGTATTCCACAGCATCAGTAACCTCATCAGGACCCTGGGCCTCCACTTGAGCTGGATCCCAATTTGGGTCTGTCACTGGACCTTCTTTCTCTCATGCTTTTCTCCATTTTTGTTCCTGCAGTTCCTTCAGACAGGAACAATTCTGGGTCAGAGCTTTTGACTGTGGGATGGCAACCCTGTCCCTCCACATGATGCCCTGTCTACTGGAGGTAATCTATAAATTCCCCTCCCTACTGTCACTGTAGAGCACTTTATCCAAGGTCCCTCCCTTTGAGTCCTAAGAGTTTTTCACTTCGCAGGTATCTGGTATATTTTAGATATACCTACTACATACACCTACCTCCCAAAGTTGCCCATTTCCATTCTTTCTGCTGGCCCTCAGGACTTCAGTTCTGTCTCCACTCCCACCCCCCACCCCCATTACCTGATTATATTCCCCCTCCCTCTCCCACCCAGATCCCTTCCTCCCTCTTCCCCCATGACTGCTTTCTTCTTCTTCTCACATGGGATTGAGGCATCCAATAAGTATCCAACACATAGACTGAGTATTGATGTCCATGATCAGCTGTGTGATAAGCCTATGAATATCATCTACCAATTGCAAGGGCAAATCGTCAGTTTGTATAGTAGGATTTTATAAAACAAAAACAAAAAGAAACCCTGAAGTTTGAGAATCTGATTAACCAGGATTTTTAATTCTAACTACAATTATAATTCATAGAGTTTACTTCTTAGCCTCTCTGAACATTTTTTTTTTCTTTTCGCCCGTTAAATAGAAACAGTAGTACCAGCCTCAATGCTTTTTCCTGAAAAAAAAATAAAATAAAAAAAGCAAAGATAACTTTATAATTTAACCACATTAGTCTAGATTTCATGCAAGGTCCCAAGATAATGGATAACACATCCCAAGCACAATGGAAGACCACCGTGCAAGAACTGCCAAAGGTGGTGATGAAAACTGCTTCTGTGGTTCTTTGCTGACCACCCACCTCTGGCATATAAAGGAGGCGGAAGAAGCCAACACTAAGTGGAGAGTTAGACAGGGGATTTCTCGAAAGAGCTGTAAGTACTTTGCATATCTTTGTCCTCTCCCTCCCTTAACTCAAGCCTGAGGAAAGTGGATGTAATGGGATCTGTGGAGGGCTTGATGTTTTCTCTATATTCAGGAGATATGGTGGACAGGAATCTTACTCCCACTGGTAAATATGAGAGGTTAGAGAGTAGCTGGCCAGATGTTCTGACTTCAGAGTAAAGGGAGGTTACTGCATAGGAGACAACCTGCACTCTCAGAGTTCATCAAAGCAGAAAATATAGAACTGTTTTTTTCAAAACTAGATCTGGACCACCCAGAGAGGAGATGGTCTAAAGACCTGCTAGGCCCTGACAAAGGACCACGAGAAGCTAAATCCTTAGCTGAATGGGACTAGTGGTGCTAGAAGATGCCTAGCATCTGGAAAGGCTTAGTCTACAACACTCAGCAAGTGGAATAGTGTTTGCCCACATCAGGAGAACCCCTGCATGGGATAGTGACATAGTACTCCAAAATAGCAAAAACTCCCCAGGAGGGAACAAAATACCCATGAAAGGAGTTACAGAGACAAAGTTCAGAGCAGAGACTAAAGGAATGACCATCCAGAGACTACCCCACCTGGGGATCCATCCCATAAACAACCACAAAACAGCTCAGGGATACAAACATAATCCCTTGCCATAGATTGCTCTCTCTTTGACTTCTGCCACAACAGATACACATTGTAGTCCTCACCGGGTCTCATCGACTGAATATTGGAATTCATGAGCTATAGACTGCAAGGAATATTTTTTGTTCCTTACAAATTATCTAGTATTGCATATTCTGTTACAACAGCAGAAAACAAACTAGGACAAATAGTAATCACAACATTCTAAAGAAAATGTACTGAATATTTAATGGAAACAGTATATAATATAAAATGAATGGATAACTTTGTTGCCCAAGAGAAAAATGAAAGGGTTGTGAGATAAGTTCCAGTTTTTATGAAAGAGAGCAAGAAGCAGTTGAGCAGAAAGCAGGTAGAAAGATGTGTCTTAAATATATTTCTATGCACCTATCTTATTCTACATGACAGTTACATGAAATACTGTCATCCTTTGCAGACAGCTGGCCTTCAGTAAGACAAACTATTCCTGGGCCTAGATGACCATCAGCCAACAAAGCCAAGCAGCTAAAGTGTCTTGGAGTGGTTAATGTGTCTGACCTATGAGCCATCCATTGGCAGACATAGGAGTAAATTTTGTTTTAAACCTTGGTCTACACAATCTCCAGAAATGGAAACCCCCTTAGATATATCCAGCTGAGTATCAAATATCTATTGAAGGGCAAGAGCTTCCAAAAATAATAATAATAAGTGATAGTTGGGAAACAGAAGGAGCAAGAGGAAAAAGGATGAGCAAGGTCTCTTCTCTGTACTTATCTCATTACTCCACACAGCCTTCACCTCTAAACCTAACACAAGGTAGAAAAGAGTAGTAGGCTGACTGATGTATCTATTACTTATCAATCTTCAACTATGTGTCAGTCCCCTTGTATAGACTAGCGATAGTTCTAATGATAACTGAACTTGCCAAGGTAGAGTGAGATGAAAACATTGAGGCCATGAGGTTTAGTGTCTATAGTCATATGGCAATCTTGGGGAAGAGCTGGGATTCAACACAGACAGTCTGTTTCCAAAGTAAATGTTCTTGTCATGTGAGTTAATATCTTACAAACATAGGTAAGGAATGGGCAGTCCCAACTGGGTCCTCCGAATACTAAAGAGATCCCTCAATGTTCCCAAAGCATCATTTTTTTTTTTTTTTTGGAGAAAAGGAACACTATCTGGTGACCCACATGCCCACCAGCCATCCCGAGGCCACACGTTACAAGCTCCTTTCAGAGCATCCAAAAGTGATACATCTTTGAAAACCATAAAGCAGTGCAAATAATATTTTAATTAGCCGGCAGATTATAGGCAGATTATATCTACTCTATTCCCTTAAGTAGATATTAACTTCAGTAACTCTCCCTCTATGCTAGTTCAGTTGGTTCTTTGTGAAAAATGGATGTGTGCACATGTGGTAAGTTCTCATTTCATTTGACAATCAATTCTGCCCAGCTTTACAAGGAAAAGTAACTTTTAGATTTTCCTTTTGACTGTGAACTTGGCCTCCTTCACACCCTGTTGAAACCCTACTCTCTGTAGGTGGAAATGGGATAAGAACAAATAAGATTAGAAAGAAAGAGAGGGGGGGAGAGAAAGAGAGAGAGGGGGAGGGAGGGGGAGGGAGAGAAGAAGGAAGGAAGGAAGGAAGGAAGGAAGGAAGGAAGGAAGGAAGGAAGGAAGGAAGGAAGGAAGAAATTAGTGAGAGAAAAAAACTAAGGAATAAATAACTCCCATAAATTAGTCACTTAGAGAGAGTGAGCAGAGTGTAAAAGGGCGAGCTGTGAACTCTGGCTATCTGGCTCTGACCTTAGGTAGACAACCTAAACTATACAGGTCTTTGTTCTCTGGGCAAGATATAGAGAAAATAACTAAGGGTCACAAATCAAATGAGATATCCTCTAGTAAAGCTATTTGACTTTTACAAAGAACTGTCCAAACTTAAGGCTGTAAAGCTAACTCTGCACCTGGCCCAGGGTCCTTGCTAATCCTTAAAGACCAAACCTGACCACAAGGGAAACTTCAAGCCATTCAGAAAAGGACTTATGTAACTCTAATTTTTTCAAAATTGTATTTTTAATGATGGTCCTTAAATGCTTTAAACTCCCTTGTAGCCCACCTTCCACCAGAGGTAATGGAAAAGAAAGGATACAGGGAAGTGGACCTGTTTAGAAAGGTTCTTTGGAGCAACTTCCATCTGTGTTATCTGGCAATCAGCAGGTCAGTTCACAGGTTAGCAGGCTGCAGTAGCTCGATCCACTCACAAAATTTTACAGATAAACCAGCAGTCAATAGCCCAGTTCTGTAAGGTCAGGTTAACAATGGCAGTGACAGGCAGGCCTCAGCCTAGGCTCAAGTCAGCAGGAGGGACCTGGAGAGACGCCAAGAGAAGTTCTCAACTGTGTCTCTCTCAGGGAAGTAAAAACCAGCAAAGACTTGAGACCCACAAGCATTGCACAACTAGCTGTACCCACAAGTCAAGCTCTGTCTCTGTCACTCCATGGAATCCTGTTTATACCCTTCAACCATACCTATCCTCCACATGCCTTCCCTCAGCACTGCTCTTGCCTCAGCACGTGCATTCAATCAGCCTGTGTCTGTGGAAGTGGCAACAAACTGCAATACACTACCAGAAATTTTCAGTGCGTTTCTCTCTATGGAATCCCAACAAAAACAGCTCAACCCTGCAAGGTAAACCATACCAATACATGTGTGTTGTTAGCAAAGAATCCTTCATCACACATCCTTTCATGGGCTTGCTTTAGCAGAACATCTTCTGTGTCCGCTTCAGTGAAATGTTCCTTCACAAGTCTTCCTCCGCCTTTCACACCTCTTTCTACTTTAATGAAACATTCCTTCATGTGTTTGCCGCAGGAGAACACCATCCAACCAACTTTCCAAAGAACTCATAAGTTTCCCCCTTCAGACTTCCTTTGCTTCAATAAGGGACTCTGAGGACATCTGAGTGGAATGGGAATTGATGTTCTGAGTGTGTCTAATGTCTGTCAGTGTGAATCAATATTCTGGAGTGTGTACATCTGAGAGTTGTATAGACAGGTGTGCATTAACAGAAGGGGAAAGAATGCTCATTTATTCCTCACTCTATGGAAGAGTATTGAGGCTTTTCCTTGCTCTAAATGTTGGGATTCCAGTGGGTTACAAGCAAGACTGGGGTTTGTCTATATGCGAGGGTGTTCAATGAAACACAGGGATCCAGAAGTGTACATGGGAATGTGCTTGTGAAAATGTGTACCCGGATGTATGAGGAGGTACGTACATGTGTTTGAGACTGCATGTGAATTAGTAGGTGTCTGGGCGTTTCTGTGCGCATGTGCATGTAAAAGAACCTGGTTACAATGCAGGCTATTAAATCTATTTAAATGACTTTGAGCTAAAAGGCTCTGGCTTAGCCATCTGCACTACTCAAAACACAAAAGCACAAACTTGGTAACATATTAAAAGCAGAAATTGTTTTCTTGTAGTTCTAGAGGATAGCTCCCATTTCCAAGCACCAGCAATGAAGTCTAATGAGAGCCATTCTCTGCTTCCAAGATGATACCACAGTGAATCCTCACACAGAGGAAGGCAGAAAGGCAGCTGAGAAGTCCTGCTATAAGGAAGCTCATCTCATTCATGAAGACAGACCCTCACTCCTTAACCACATTCCAAAGGCCACACCTCTTAATACTGAAGCCTTGGAGACTGAGTCCAATGGGAATTTTACAGGGCACATCACCCTTAAAACCATAACTCTCCCTGGGATATCAGTCTAGTTTCTTTCCCAATGTCCCAGAGAAGGAATCTGTGTTTCAAGGAAAGGTGCGTAAGACAAGCCAACAGACAAGCAAAAGCCAGAATAATATATGCACCAGCTATGAGCTCCAGAATCTTCCCTAATGAAGATGAGTTAAATATAAATTTAAATAGAGGGCTATAGGGAACCTGGGACACAGAGTGAAGAAACTACCCTAACCAGTCCAGTGCTGTGTCCAGGAGTATTAGAGCAGGTAAGTAGAATGGCCAGGTTTCTGTTTTATGTGAGTCTTTTCTCTGAAGAGAACATCATCTGTGGCAAGAAACACAATGGGAATCTCTGAGGTAGCAGATGTAACAGCTCATGCCTGAGAAAAGACGAGTCTTCACTTAAGGAAGAGTATAGCAAGAACAGAATAGACTGTGTCTAGCCTATCACCTGAGCCTGTTGCATCCATCAGGATATGGAGGCTGATGGATTTTTTTTATTTATTTATTTTAAATATTTTTAAAAGTATTTTACACAATGATGTAGTTTTCCGTAAGCCTAGAAATAAATGCAAGCCAAATATTGTTAGAACCATCTAAAAACAACTCACAAAAACCCTATAAAATAGGTATTATTTTCCCCAGATTACTGGTGAGATGACTGAGGTTCAGTATAGAGGATAACTATACACACACAGCCTAGCTGGTAGATCTAAGGTTTAGATTGCATTTGCTTCAAACAGAGCATTATGGTAATAAGCATTTCTAAAGCACTTGCTTTGGTTCCTTTGACTGCTTAGAACTCCATACACATTCTCCATTTAGCCTTTTAGTGGTCATTGTTCCATTTTTCAGAGGAAGAAAATGAGATTTATAAATGCTGGCAAATTTTGTCAGGGAACCTTGCTGGGGTTCAAAGCATCTCACTCTAATGTCCATAATCTTCTAACAATTCTGCATTTTTTCCAAAATTAGGAAAAATGTGTTGTAATAAAACTCAAAATAAAGGAAATTTAAGAACTCCTGTGGGTTGATAGTACAAAAGGCTTAGATTATAATCTGGTTCAAAAAAGTTTCATCTTCAGGTATACCCATTTTCTTGGTGAGTAAAATAATACAGATCCAGAATGGTATTAGAGAGTTAACCTTCACTGTCAATTTGACTCCACTTAGAATCACCTAGAAGATATAACGTCTCAAGACATGTCTGTGTGAAGATTTCCAAAGAAGTTTAATTGAGGAAAAAAGACTTGCTTTGAATATGAATCATACTATCATATTGGCTGAGGTCCTAGATTGAATAAAAAGCTTTTTTTAAAGCTAGTAGAGTAACAACATTCATGTCTTACTGCTTCCTGTTTGCAGATG